>NC_090874.1:22631828-22644328 GCF_036669935.1 Montipora foliosa | reverse complement strand
GGGCTACTGTGACGATGATTAGTTGTGGAAAGATGCAAAGCGTTAGCCTCAGTGAGTAACTAACCGCTCCATCCGTGCATACATAGCTATAGACTGAGTTTTATCCCTCAATCCCTTTTTCTTTTTCTTATAAAGGTTTTTCTTAGTTTCCTACCCATAGCAGGAGACCATTACCCGTAATGTCCGTAATGGGAACTAAATGGTTCCTGCCCATACTGCAATATCGCGGGTTTTGTCTATTGAGGTAAGATCGTGTTACTTTGCGCTCTTCGAACACACGCGATCTTACGGCATCTGCATTCTTTCAGCATCGTAAAGCTAAGAGAATGTCTTGTTTGCAAAGTCTTCTTCCAACTAGAGATCATAACACGCCATCCTTCTCAAAGATATGAAATGTATCAACTTTTCTTAATATAATTGCAATACCAATTCAGTGATGACAAAAAATCTTGCATGATTACCTTCTCGTCAGACATTCTGAATCTTTTTGCGCCGCTGTGGTCAGAGACCGTGGCATACCAGTGAATATCGTAGTTACAGGTTTTACCTGCAAATAACAAAAAATCTCAAATGGGAACGACGAAATTTCGTGTTACGACACTGGCATACTTCCAAAAAAAAAGCCAATGGAGAAATAATTGCTCTCTTTTCAAGTTGAAATCTAACTGGTAAAATGACTTCAGTGAATTGGCTTGACTTACACTAGAAATAGACAGTGAAATCTGCCACTCAGCTACTTAACAAAGCGATGTGATGAAGTTTGCTTACTATGTGGTGCCAGACTCCAGGTTAGATCTCCATGAAATTTCGTACCATTGGCTCTGAGAGAAACATGAATATTTGTTGGTGGGTCCAAGCCATCGTAATCTGAAAAGAATTGTTCGTCATTCTCAACTTATTTGAAGCTTCCAGTACGACAGATAAACGGGTTTCTCTGCTAAAGAAACCTTTGGTGCTGCGTCTATGAGTAACCGAAGAAAACGGCAACTGAAATTTGCTTGAATCAAACGAGTGGATTAAAGTAAATTGACCATCGTTAGGAGATTTGAGAGCTGATGTTTTGAGCGTTTTCCCTTCATCGCCGACAGCGAATCTACACTTCTTCAAGTTACTTGATTTGACGAAGGGATAACACTCGAAACATCAACTTTCCATTGCCCTACGCATATACGCCCACAGCTTTTGAGTAACATTTTCAAGACGATGCCCAATTTCGAGTGATTAGTTTATTCTCAAATTAGCTGTGAGGGACGTACTAAAGATAGCGCGAGGTCACGGTGAATTCACCATCCATTAATTAATTGCAAAAACCAAGGTGGGTAAGAGAGCGAATTCCATAATAATTACTTGAAATCTATTTTTAGATCTAGCCTGGCTGCGAAGGTTATTTTAATTTGTTGTTACCATGACTGCGCCGTCCACTTTTACACCAACTGACCAATCAGGTGTCGTATTTGAAATAACAAGGCAGGACACGGTACTACGGTACAGCGGAGGGGTTGGCGCAGTGGTAAGATCTCTGCCTTCCAACCCTAAGGTCCCGGTTCTGCCGAGACTGGAATATTTGGCGACCTTCTTTCCCGCTAAAGTTCACTCAGCTTTCCATCCTTCCGAGGTCGGTAGAATGAGTACCAGCATGCATGGACTGCTTACAAGTGGCTGCAATTTGCGCCTGTATATGCTTCCAGTCCGCTGGGGGTAAATTGATCATTGTAAAGCGCCTTTGAGACGTTAGTGATAAGGGCGCTATATAAATGCACCACTTTACTTTTACTTTTTTACTTTTACTAATAACAGATTTCAAATAATTTTCATCAGAATAGTACCCTGGTCCAGTGCTGGTTTTTCTTGAGCCGCGAGAGATTCGCGAAGCGGCGAAGACGAGTCGCGAAACGCCGAGAAGAGAAAAACCCCTAGTTACCTTGGACTTGAATCTCGCTTTCATGCAGACGCAAGCTGTCAAACGCGTCAAATTGATGTTTACAAAAGGGACCGATGGCAGCTTAGCAATCAAGCGTCCCCTAGGTATTTTAATCAAACCAACCAATCATAACGATTTGCGTGTTTGTCGCGAGTGCTTATATTTTGCAAAAAAAAACAAAAAAACGCAAAATCCGTTTTTTGGATTTAGGAATCCGTTTTCGGATTTTCCCCAATCTTAATCTGTGAAAATCAGCAATTCAAACCCATTGAGAATAAAAAGTTTCGTTCCAGACATTCCCATAGCATTTAAATGTGAATGCTACATTATAATCTAAATACAATACATAATAAATTGGAATAAAAATTGGAATAAGGTATAACATTGAGTTAGCCGATTTGGTCTATTGCTTATGATTTTCCCGCAAAACTTGGTTAAAAATAGACACTTTTGACGCACGATGGGGACAAACCTAATACCAAATTCTTACTATTGGGTAATGGATTCTTGGTTAAGCTGTTGTTTCAAGGCTGGAAAATTACGACAGATTTCTTTGTCCTTTTCCCCTCAATCAGACGTCTTCGGCCCTTGAGACGTGTACTGCTTCACCTATAATTCTACTAGTCATGTAGGCTTTTAATAATGGTACTCACCATTCAATGTCACCATCCATTTCCCGTCATGACGGACTTGGAGCCCTTTGACAGTAACCACGGCAACTGCCACTTGAATGCGGAAACCTTTCTCTAGGTCGTTCAAGTGGATTGGCAGCACCTTGAACTAAAGAATAGTAAAGTTAATTAGAAATGCGAAGCTCCTAAAATCAGCCATTTTATAATTTAATCAAGAGTCAATTAACCAAGAGTAAGAATCTGGTATCAGGTTTCCGCCATCAGCGTCAGAAAAGAGTCTATCTTTAAACCAAGTTTTGTGGGAAAATAAACAATAGACCGTGAAATTTTGTACCAAATTCAATTCTTTCGGGGTTAAGATTCTTTGTGAATTGTAACTGCATTATTATGTAGCATTCACATTTAAATGATATGGAAATACATGCAACAAATCGTTTTATTCCCAAAAGGTTTGAAATAAGTGCAACGTTGAGTTAGCCGATTGTTTAGTTTCCTGCAAAACTACGTTTGAAATATAAACAGTTTTCTGAGGCTTATGAGGACAAGGCCAATTTGGGTAAAACTAACTCTTAGATATTGGACTCTTGGTTTAATAATATAAATGGAAAAGTTCTCCATTCTGATTGGCTAAGAGAAATGCAGTTTCGGATAACACAATGCAGAAAAGAGGTGAGTCAATGTAAAAAGACATTAATAACAAACGTACCAGGAACTCAAATTGGTCAATGATCAAAGAAATCCACAGATAGCCAATCAAATGCTGACCCTGGATGGCGCAATGTTTGCGTGATTCTTGATATATTATTGCATGTGTAAGGCCGGTTCTACACGGTACGATTTGTCGGCCGGTTTTGTCGGGCCGATAAATAGTTTTTCTTCCAAAGATCTTCCCGTTGTTCTTTTAGTATCTACCATTTTGAAAGCTTTAATTTTTTAAGTAGCTGTGCGCATTACCCACTCGCATACCGTTTGATTAACATGGCGGTTTCTCTCAGTGTCGGCCCGACTTAAAAAAATATGCTACAGTGCAACAGGTTTTTTGAAGCGGAGCGATTTTCATTGCTCATCGGCTGTCAAAATACACGCAAAAAATTGCTCTCCGACGCCGTCGGGCCGATAAATCCACAGGCATCCCAAGCTCAGTGTGAGCATGGCCGACAAAAATATAAGGATTTGTATGGGAATCCCGATTATAATAAAAGCCTAAGAAGATAATTATATGAAAAAAAATCTCAATTAAAAAGCCTAAGCTTATTGCCATTGAGGATAGTTTCCTTCCAATGTGGTTATTTTTCAGATCCGACGCGATTTTAGCCATTTTTAATTTCTGGGTTGTCAACGGTTATAATTATAACCGTTGACAACCCAGAAATTGAAAAACTGCTCAAATCGCGTCGGATCTGGGAAATAACCACACAGGAAGGAAGCTACCAACAAATTGTGAATTTGTTCGCCTTTGAAAATATTTACTCGTGCTCATTTAGATCAAATTATACTCGAAATCACGTGAATACCTATACCGTCATCAGTCTTTTTCTGATAGTGAGTTCAAATGCAAAACTTGCACTAGTATTGAAAAGGAGGAAATGCAGTTTCTCCTGTGCTCCTTGATTGGTTAAAGGTATTCTCTCCACTCTGTTAAAGTGCCCATAACCTTTTTTTTAGACTGTCAGTGTCAAGATAATCTACAGTAAAGACGTTCTGCGCAAAAAAATTGCGGTTTGCTTATAAACCGAATTTTTTACAAGTTTTGAAAATGCTATATTTTTGCGGAACATTTTCGCCGCTTACTAAGAAGGACGACAAGCTCACAATTTTGTGCATTCATGTTAGTACGAGGAGTGAGCAGGTACCGTAATGTTCAAATAGCCAATTGTTGACTATAAGAACCCTACGGCGCTTCTTCTCCTACATAGAATTTCTCAGAGCCTTTTGGGTCAAGCGCTGACTCGAAATAGTTAGCTTTCATAAACTTTTCGGGTGACAATCCCTTTTCACATATTTTTTAAACTAAGTAAAACTTTAGTAATGTCGTTTGGCACTTTATACACACGAAACTAAGTGTCTCACCTTATTTTGGAGTATTCATCTGGGACCGGTTGCTCTAAGCCTGATTAGCGCTACCCGTTTGTTAAGAGGTATCAAAAAATGTACGTTTCCATGGTATTTAACGCTGGTTAGCACTAACCATGCTTGGAGTAACCCAGGCCATGTCACAACCGTACCATATTGTTACCAAGAAGAATCGAGAGAAGACTAAGGCGAACGGTGAACCAAAGTGATGGGAAATTTGAATGTTTTCTAGTTTCATTTTTAAATCGTGTTTTGGGCAAATCCCTTTTATTTTTCAGTGAAACGTCTTTGAGAGATGTGTAGAAAGTAAAAAAGAAAAAGGTTATGGGCCCTTTAACGACTCAACACCTATAGTTGCTTCGAGAATTGATTGGCCAGTTTTCGCCGCGAACGTTTTGTTTGCGGTAACATTTACTAAACGCGTTTCTTGAATTTAACGCTATACTGACTCAGTCTAGATCTGGGTTCTGTATGATTCAAGTACCATAGAATCTTGTCATGAAACAAAATAGGCCATCACACTGATAAGCTTTTCTGCCTTCGTAAGTTTGGTTTGACTGAAACGAGAGAAAATACGTTTTTTACGTGGGAAGATTGCATAGCATGCAGGGTTGAATGCAGGAAGAAGCCAAAAACTAAAAAATGGAGTAATAGTGGATTTATAAATCCCTTACTGCTCGCTCGCGTATTTTTTCTCGCTAACTTTGAGGCTCAAAAAAATACTGCGCAACTCGAAAAATATTCATCCGTATTATATGTTAAACTATAAGGTGTGTATATCTCATTTGGTCATTGTTGTTTACTTTGAACAATGAAAGTCCACCTTATGGTATACTTTGAGTCGAAGTCTAGACGAAGGTGTTGTAAAGAGGCATGATAGATGTTAAATTCAAATAATGCTAAGCTAAAATGGCTCGAAGAAGCAAGTACGGATTTTTGGTTTTCATCTCGGCTTTTTCAAATCTATTACTAATTCGTATCCTTCTTGGATACTCTATTCCACTCATGTCGTGTCATTTGAAAAATATATCACTCGCAAAGCAAACCCATCAAAGAGAGCGTTTTTGGAGTCTCGAATGTTGTCACACGTTATGCCTAATTTACTTACATCAGCGAACAGATCATTAAAGAAATTTCTGTGCTGCGTAACGTAGACGGGGAGTGAGACATGATTCGTTGATAAATTTGGTTGCATTACACGAGTTCAGTGGTTAAGGCGGTAAACCACCATAAGAAGATGTGAGCAGACGTTTCGAGCGTTAGCCCCTTTAGTTATATTTTAACATATTCTTGTGGAAGTTGAGAATAAATGAAAGGCTGTTAACCAAACGATTTTTGAGGGAATAAAACTAGCCGTTTACACAGCTGGTATCGAACAAACACCAGGATCGCAAAAAGTTCCCTGACATCGACTTTCACGAAAAGCTGCTTACAGTACCAAACAATAGCAGGTGTCGATAGCTGCTAGTTCTAAAACAGGGAATGGGGAATCAGGAAATGGAAAGGGAAAACGAACAACGGGGAATGGGGAACGGGGAATCTCTAAAATAGGGAATCTCTACAAGAGGGAATTACTAAAATAGGGAATCTCTAAAAGTGGGAATTACTAAAATATGGAATCTCTAAAAGGGGGAATTACTAAAATGGGTAATCTCTAAAAGGGGGAATTACTAAAATGGGTAATCTCTAAAAGGGGGAATTACTAAAATAGGGAATCTCTAAAAGGGGGAATTACTAAAATAGGGAATCTCTAAAAGGGGGAATTACTAAAATGGAGAATTTCTAAAAGGGGGAATCTCCAAAAGGGGGAATCTTTAAAAGGGGGAATTACTAAAAAGGGGAATCTCTAAAAGGGGGAATTGCTAAAATGGTGAATCTCTAAAAGTGGGAATTAATAAAAAGAGGAATCTCTAAAATGGGGAGTCTGTAAAGGGTTAATTACTAAAATGAGGAATCTCTAAAATGGGGAATCTCTAAAAGGGGTAATTACTAAAATGGGGAATCTCTAAAAGAGGGAATCTCTAAAACGGGGAATCTCTAATATGTTTTCAACTCCGAAGAAAGTGTGACAGTCATCAATCACCGGGTAGGAAATGAATGGCTTTCAGATAGCGCTTCATATCTATCGATCAGCAGCTGGCAACTTCTTGCTACGATCGCAAGTCTCACATACAGTATATTTATTTAGTATATGTATCCACAAAACGACGCAGCATTGAAGGTTGTGAACAAGCCTTAGACCTCCCTTGGCTTTCTTTCTTCATCGCTAGCCGTATAATGAAAGAGGGGGCTTTGCGGAGTGTTCACAAGCCAACATCAGTGGCACTTTCGCTTCAACTTGAAAGAAATTCAGTGTCAACAAAAAAAAAAACATATTTCTTAAGGCTCGTTTACACAGAGCGATTTTATCGAGCGACAAGAGCTGCGATAAAATCGCAGCAAAGTTGCACCAAATTTCGAGCATGTTCGAATTTGCGGCGACAAGGCTGCGATCTGTCGCGCTGCAAATCGCAGTGAAATCGCCGGCTGTTCACATGCGCGATTTGCTGTCGCCGTAAAAACGCCGTTCGATCGCAGCTCTTGTCGCGCGATAAGATCGCTCTGTGTAAACGAGCCTTTAGGATGTAGCGTCACTTTACGTTTCAAGGGATTCATATTAGTCGGCCTTCGCGAGCTAACAGATCGGCCTTGCAAATTAGCAATTTATAATTCTTTGCAATGAACACCGCTCCCTTTTTGCTGTGTTAAACTAGTCGATTTTTACACCCACGATCCGCAGGCATCTTACGAGGTAGGGCAACAAATAATTAAATTGGTTGTCTGCAAATAGAAATGGTGGGAAAACATGATGGTGTTTACTTTTCTCGGACGCATACAAATAAAGCCATCGCAATTGGACCGATTCATGCAAGAGTAGTCTACAATTAAATTCAACAGATGAGAAAATGTAGGATCCAAAGCATCCTCGTGTTATATAGTTAGCTTATCGAGTCATTTCCTTAATACTTTTAATTGTGTGGTACTCAATTAGATGGATACCTCACCGTTCACACGCACACAAACACATAAAGAGGAAATTTGAGCAGTAGATGACGAAAGGCATGAAAAACCAATTAAAGAAATACTAAATTCTCCCAAAGATGTTTCGATGGCGTGAAAACCATAAAAAAATATATTTTCGCGACAGGCTATGTTTTGTCTTGTCTCAGCCGAGTTGATGTTTAAAAAGTGATCATGGTTGAGTTTAAGTTTCCCTTGGCTTTTCCCAGTAAAAGGAAAAGGCTGGACGGATTTGCTGGTTTGCCTAAGTTTCGGTGGGAAGACCTCGTCGGCCAAGAAGTGATAGGTCAAGGGACCTTTGGAGCGGTGTTTTTGACTAAGTTTCAAGCTGAAGGATTCCCCATTTTAGTAATTCCCCCTTTTAGAGATTCCCCATTTTAGTAATTCCCCCATTTTACAGATTCCCTATTTTAGTAATTCCCTCTTTTAGAGATCCCCATTCCCCATTCCCTTTTTAGAACTAGCCGCTGCTAGACTACCGTTTTAAACGCCCGGAAAACATCTGTTGGCTTCCTGTGAAAAAAACAAAAGCGTAATTTCATAATAACTCTAAAGAAAACAGCTGCATACATTTGATAGCACTTCTGCTTGGGATGAAAGCACGATAACAATAGTTAGCGTTAGCACATCAACGGAAAATGGCAAACAACACTTCAAATATAACCGAATCACCAAAGGATCAGTGCCGGGCAAATGCCAATTCGAATATATATTTTGGCTTTCACATAAGTCTCGTAATTTTTTCACTCGCAGGCAATTCTTTGGTGTTCAGAGCTTTCTACAAATTTGCCAGTTTGAGAACGGCGTCAAACGTAATTGTTGTGAGTTTGTGCGCTGCA
The DNA here is from genome assembly GCF_036669935.1 of Montipora foliosa. Classification (NCBI taxonomy): domain Eukaryota; kingdom Metazoa; phylum Cnidaria; class Anthozoa; order Scleractinia; family Acroporidae; genus Montipora; species Montipora foliosa. The sequence goes on along the minus strand of NC_090874.1, from coordinate 22,635,803 downwards.
GATAGCTTAATCCCGATGGTTTATATTCTCCGCATCGCAATGAGGCTGTCTCGCTGTCATTCCTCAACGTTTCTTTGCATAGTGAGTGGATGGGCCTGCTCTTTTCTTCTTTCCGTGATCATCCTTCATCTAGCGTTGATTAGCGTCGAGCGTTTCATCGCTGTCAAGTTCTCCTTGCGGTATCACTCTATTGTCACCTTTCGCCGAGCAGTTGTGATCTCCATCACTGCTTGGCTATGGGTTTTGGCTGTAACTATTATTCTGCCACAAATTATAAAAGCTATCAACAAGCCTGAGCCTATCTTTTCAAAGGCTTTTCATCCATGCTTCAACAAAAAAGCACACCTTATCAAAGGATACCTGGTCTTCTATACCACAACGGTCTTGTTCGTACCTTCGGTGATCATTTTATCTTCGTACAGTTACATATTTCTTGTATCACACAATCATCGAAAGCGGATCAGAGAACAAAACAACACTCTGAAGCAGCAATTAAGAGCATCTTGCACTCTGGGAATCATTGTAGCCCTCTGCCTGACCAGTATAATTCCTCTTTTGGTTGTAGCAAGCCTTCGAATATCCGGAACTTCAGACCTTAAAATTGCCAAACATGTTGCTTTCGATGTTGCATTTGGTTTGAACGCAATCTGTAACCCAATTATCTACGGCTGGAGAAATGAGAACTTTAGAAACTCGCTTCGAACACTTCTGAAGTGCGCTTAGGCGAGGAGCTTCGACAAAGGAAAGAGGTGGCGCATTCAGGAAGTGCTCTCAGAACTCTTCAAAGGCCTTTTTAAATCCCAGTCAGAAATGCTGAACAAAGGATTTTATTTTACGAATAATTTCATTTGAAAATGAAAAGTTCATTTAGCATTGCGTTCACCTGAAACGGCGAACTGCAAAGAGTTTGTCATAGTAATCCTTACTTATACGAGGAAACTTGCGATCATAATTACTTGTTTATAATATAAAGGGCAAAATTTTATTTTATATAATAGCCGGGTCGCATTACAGACGAATTTTTAATTTGGCTGGTTTCAAAACAGCTGGAAAATTCAAATTGCAAGACCTGAAATAAAATTGATAAATAAAATGTACGATCGCATTTCCATCAAGCTAATATGCAAATGCCAATCACACAGGCAACTGGCACAGGCAACAGGCAGCTGGGAAACAACTGTCTTCCGTCGGTCACCTTTGTTTTTTGAAAATTCGAAAAATCGGTCAGCCCCTCCCAAGCACACCGGCGTCTGTGATGTTTTTTCCGAATTTGCAATTTTTTGAAAAAGCACAAATGAGGGCGGGGGCTGCATTAGAAAAAAGGCGTTTTGAGAGATTTTAGTCCTAGAGGAAAAAGGTTTTTGCAAAATCGTGTTTAACCCGGGCCTTAGAAGGCCAAAAACGCACGCTATTGCGTAATTTCGAAGGAATTCGAAGCCATATGCATTTCAGTGTTCAATCTGTAGCAATAAACTGTAAAACGCAGGAATCAGCCAAATGAAATTTTGTTTTTGTACAACAACGCGAAAGTAATGAAACCAACCTTTATAAAAAACATCACTACATAAAAATTCTAGAAAATAATGAAAGTAATTTTGTCCAGGGCAATTACTAAAATTAATGAAAAATGCCCTCTCTCTCTCAGCCATCAGCGTCTTTCCCTCGCACAAGCACAAGCCGAAGATAAGAAGCTTAATATGGGTTGTTTCTCTCTATTGCGAAGAAAAAGAAAATATCTACATATTTTAGAAGTAAATTTGGTTTAGTGATTCGGTTAATTTTTCTAATCGACTTAATTCTTATATTTTCTTTGTTAAAGCATAGCTAGCTAGTCGAGGGACAGGTTATGAAGTCTTTACAACCTTCAAAAGCGAACGATGTTGTCGCAATCGATGCTGAATTGACCGTGACAGTGCACAATCTTTTGTTTTCCCTTTGCACGGATTCGTAAAGTAGTACAAATTAGTTGCGCGCATAATTTCATCGAAAAGGTGATTGAAAACATGAAACGATAAGCACGTATTGACTAGCCCCAAGGAAAACAGTGAGTTTTGTTTCCCCGAGACCCTCAACATTAAGGGGCGAGAGGAAACAAAACTCACTGTTTCCCGTGGGGCCAGTCATTAAGTGTCTTGTTGTACCTTCCAACTCAAAAAAGAACAATAAATGGATGTCAGCTTACGATTTTATTGCAAAATGTTACAAATTTGCCGCTGTTTCAAACGTGCACGACCTGATCACGTGCGAATCAAAAGTTCAAGTCGTTGTTTCCCTAGGTAGTTAGTGAATCTTGAGCAATGACACGTGACACGTTCTCCTCCAATCGGAAAACACATTTGAGTTGGGAGATACAACAAAGAAACTTGTCGAGTTTCATAACCATCTCCATGCTTTAACTATCGTTAAAGAATTATTATAATGAAACACAAAAGTATTCAAATACCAAACTGTTTTGAAAAGCATATCGTACCTACCAGGAGCCCATAATTGGCTCCTGTTACGTACAATATGTACATATGGCATCCCATAATTATCTGCCTCAAGGGAATGGAATCAAATATGGCCGCCGTATATTAATAGATCTAGAAACGTCAGTTATCAGTCACGCGTAACGTCTGTGTTCATGCCTAATACTGAAAGAGGATTTACTTATTCCTAAATTATAGCATTGTTAAAACGTTTCCAATGTTCTACCACGTACAAAAACAAATAAAAATACGTAGTTACGTGATTGACCTTTCCACAAAGGGGCTTATGCGCCGATCAAATCGAAACTTCAACACGTGTTGGACGAGATGGAAGAGTTTAAAGGAAGAGCAAGGCCGTAGCTAGAAATTTTTGACTGGGGGGGGGGGGGAGGGGAGGGTGAGCAAAGAAGTGAGCAAAGAGGGGAGGGTGAGCAAAAGTCGTTACGAGGGTCTGGGGGGGGGGGGGGAAATGCTCTCCCAGAAAAATTTGAGATGCAGAGGCACGGAAGTGCTACTTTCATAGATATTTCGTAATAAGTAAACGTTAATCAGTCCAAGTTTAGAAAGACAAGTACTTTTAGAGCGGTTCAGGTTTTGTAAACTGCTGGTTTTACCAGAAATTTTTGTTTACCCAATAAAGTTGTATTATTATTATTATTATTGTTATTGTTATTATTATTATTATTATTATTATTATTATTATTATTATTATTATTATTATTATTGGAGACTTTATTGAAATATTCTCAAATGATTTTACAACCTTTGCGGGCCTGTAGGCCTGGGCAATGGTGCTCATGTTAGTATCCTATAAAACCTTATGATGGTCAATCTAACAAATTACGGTGTAATATTGCAAAACTAAAAAACAAAAGTAGCAAAATTCATAGAATGATCCTTATAAACAATAAAAAAGAAAAAAAAATTTAAAAAAACAATGCAAATAAGATACTATATACATCTTTATCATCCATAAACGGCTTTAACAAAATCAGTCTATGAGAGAAACCTTTTTACTATTTCACAGTTTTGAGAGATGATCCACTTTTGCGAGAGTTCAATAGTTGTCTTTGCTAAGTTGTTATCCAATATGCTGGTAAGTTCTTGTTCAAGATCCTTGTAGTAAACTGCGAGAAAATCAAAGACTTCTGTAATGAGCTTTACTTTATGACCTGGGTATAAGTTCTTAATACCTAGTTTTAAATCTATATATTTATCTTTCTTGTGTTTAGTTCTCATTGTGATTTTTCCTGGGTTGCATATTGTTCCTTCTATGATGATCCATTCTTTATTCTTTTTGTCCAACACACTGATATCCGGTCTATTTGCGCCATTCATTGGACTTTTTCCAATTTCCAGGGTATGTCCCACAAGATCTTTGCCTCGTTATTCTCTTGGCTTGGTTGCGGATAAGATTGCTTGTACCACGGATTAGAATACTCAGATTCTTCAAATTTGTATCTTTCCGGTACAGCATGGTAAACGGGGCGTAGCATTCTGTGGTGTC
>NC_090874.1:22619328-22624328 GCF_036669935.1 Montipora foliosa | reverse complement strand
AGACTACCGTTTTAAACGCACTCGGCTGACTTCCCAGTAAGGCTTGGATGTCACTGTGATGTCATGTGAAAAAAATTAGCGTAATTTCATAATAACTCTAAAGAAATCAGCTGCATACATCTAATAGCACTTCTGCTTGGGATGAAACCACGATAACAATAGTTACTGAGCGCTAGCACAACAACGGAAAATGGCAAACAATACTTCAAATATAACCGGATCAGCTGCCGAGTCACCACCCAAATGCGGCCAAAACCACTGGCAGGAAATTGCACTGAATGTGAATATATATATGGTCTTTCACGTAAGTCACGTAATTTTTTCACTCGCTGGCAATTTTTTGGTGTTCAGAGCTTTCTACAAATTTGCCAGTTTGAGAACGGCGTCAAACGTAATTGTTGTGAGTTTGTGCGCTGCAGATAGCTTAATCCCGATGGTTTATATTCTCTGCATCGCCATGAGGCTGTCTAGCTTTCATTTCTCAAAGTTTCTTTGCATAGTGACTGGACAGGCCTGCTTCTTTCTTCTTTCCGTGATCATCCTTCATCTAGCGTTGATTAGCGTCGACCGTTTCATCGCTGTCAAGTTCTCCTTGCGGTATCACTCTATTGTCACCTTTCGCCGAGCAGTTGTGATTTCCATCACAGCTTGGCTATGGGTTTTGGCTGTAACTATTATTCTGCCACAAATTATAAAAGCTATCCGTGACAAGCCTGAGTCTCTCGCTTCAAAGGCTTTTCATCCATGCTTCAACTCTGACAAAAAAGCACATTTTATCAAAGGATACCTGGTCTTCTATACCACAACGCTCTTGTTCGTACCTTTGGTGATCATTTTATCTTCGTACAGTTACATATTTCTTGTATTACACAGTCATCGAAAGCGGATCAGAGAACAAAACAACACTCTGAAGCAGCAATTAAGAGCATCTTGCACTCTGGGAATCATTGTAGCCCTTTGCCTAGCCAGTATAATTCCTCTTTTGGTTGTAGCAAGCCTTCGAATATCCGGGACTTCAGACCTTACAATTGCCAAACATGTTGCTTTCCATGTTGCATTTGGTTTGAACGCAATCTGTAACCCTATCATCTACGGCTGGAGAAATGAGAAATTTAGAAGCTCGCTTCGAAAACTTCTGAAGTGCGCTTAGTCAAGGAGCTTGGACAAAGGAAAGAGGTGGGTCATTCAGGGCGTTTAATGCAGAGGAAGTGCTCTCAGAACTCTTCAAAGGCAGTCTTAAATCCCAGTCAGAAATACTGGACTTATGGATTTTTTTTTACCAATAATTTCATCTGAAAATACAAAGTTCATTTAGCATTGCGTTCACCTGAAACGGCGAACTGCAAACTGCAGGCTGCAAAGAGTTTGTCATAACAATGTGCGACAATTTTCTTCTTTTAACTCGTCTCTCTCTCTTTTAAAAAGTTGCTCGATAGGCAAGAAATATGAGCTAACATCATACATGCTTTTTTAAATTTTTGGCAAAATGCAAATTTTAGCCTGACGTTCGCAGTTTACAGAAAACATGATGCAAATTCCCTTCGTTCTCGCTTTGCGTCGGTGTGTGTCAATACATGTAAAAAAACCAAACAGGTGAGGTTTAGCCTTGTTTATTGGCCGGGTAGTTAATTAATTAATTAATTCAAGTCTCCTCGCTACAACTTATAGTAAAACAGGCAAATATTGCAACTAAGTAGATAAATGTTGTATAACCGAGTGGTTACGTTTGCCTGAGTGGTTAATTACCTAAAAACATTAGTTTAATGCAGAGGGAACGTGCATCTGATATTTGTTACACATTTTACTGCTGTGGCAATCTTTCAACTTTTACATAACCGTTATGGATATTGTTGAAAGAAAACTGCACTGGTATTTGAAAGCTTTTGAGTTTCATCAGCGACAACGTCCATTACAACATTGTCCGCCATTTTGAATCTCCCCGCCGGAAAGACCCTGGAAACGAGGTTTTGTGACAACTCGGTTTTTTGATTTGAAACTTGCGGGCGATGTGTTCTTTTATTCGCATTTATACCGCAAATTTGAAAGTATAGGTAATTACATGGGGCTCAGTATTCAAGATAATGAAGACGCGTATTTTGGGAAGTTGCTGAAATTTCACCAGTCGCGAAGCGAGGAGGGCAATTTCTTCAACTCTGAAAATACAAGTGATATTAATCCTTACTTTTATGAGGAAACTTGCGATTATAATTACTTGTTTATAATATAAAGGGCTAAATTTTATTTTATAGAAGGGCCGGGTCGCATTACAGACTAATTTTTAAGTTGGCTGGTTTCAAAACAGCTGGAAAATTCAAATTGCAAGACCTGAAATAAAATTGATGAATAAAATGTACAATCGCATTTCCATTAAGCTAAAATGCAAATGTCAATCACACAGGCGATTTTTAGCGGCAAGCAACTGTCTTCGATCACCTTTGTTTTTCGAAAATTGGAAAAATCGGTCAGCCCTGGCCTTCCCAGGCACACCGGCGTCAATGATATTTTTTCCGAATTTGCAATTTTTTGAAAAAGCACAAATGAGGGCGGGGGTCGCATTAGAAAAAAGACGTTTCGAGAGATTTCAGTCCTAGAGGAAAAAAGTTTTTGCAAAATCGTATCTAACCCGGGCCTTAGAAGGCCAAAAACGCACGCTACTGAGTAATTTCGAAGGAAGCCATATGCATTTCAGTTTGTAGCAATAAACTGTAAAACGCAGGACTCCGGCGGCTGAATGAAATTTTGTTTTCGTACAACAACGCCAAAGTAATGAAACCAACCCCGATAAAAAAACGTCACTACATAAAAATTCGAGAAAATAATGAAAGTAATTTTGTGCGTGGCAATAACAAAATTAATGAAAAATGCTCTCTCTCTCTCAGCCATCAGCGTCTTTCCCCCGCACAAGCACAAGCCGAAGATAAGAAGTTTAATCTGGATTGTTTCTCTCTATTGCAAACAAAAAAAAAAGTGAATTATTTAACAAATAAAGAAGCCTTGACTGTGCTCTGTTCTGTTGTAAAGCACGCAGGAAGCGGCTAGAGCATGAAAGAAGTGTAGGGGGAAACACGAGCCGATAGGCGAGTGTTTCTCCCTACTTCTTGAGTGCTCTAGCCGCTTCCTAAGTGCTTTACAACAGAACAGAGCACAGTCAAGGCTTCTTTATTTGTTTTATGATAAAAAACAAGTAATTTTCTTCAAAAATTCTACTTTATTTTCAAAGCGCGCGCTGCTTGTGGCGAACTGAGATGTCGTCAGCACAGTGCTTTATACTCTGATAAAGCACGCTACTTTGGACCAATCAGAGCGCTTGTAAGAATGTTTAAGATTATTTGATTGGTTAATGAAACAAAGGCTTGTCAAAACATCAATCAACTGGAAAGTGGCTTGACAGAAATCACACAAAATTCGAATTTATGGAAAAACAAGTGTCTCAATGTTCGGTTTCAGTCCGTAAAAAACAGCCAAAAAGAGGATCTAAATGATTAAGTTCAGTGAAAACCGGCCGAATTGTTGCCCATGAAAACCTGCACGTTTCCGACATGACAACTGGAAAACAAACTGTTCATTGCTTGCGGCTGGAATCTGAAAACCTGTTGGGAATTTTGTAAATGAAGAACTCCAGCGTGAGGACTTTCTGAGCTTGAAAGAACTGCTGGACCGGGCGACGGTTGAGGTCTTCCATCCAAAGCACTTGACAGAATATCTGAGCAAGCCTTTAACTGACAGCTTCAATAATACCCAAGGTAAAATTCGGAAATTCATCTGGCGTTTCTGCGGATGATGGCGTGAGCTTTCGTTTGTTCCGTGCTTTGTACTCTCATAAAGCACGCTGTTTAAACCAATGAGAGCGCGCGTTATATAGAAACTTTATTATAAATCCCAGTTAAGTCATCGCGCTTGTATTGTCTTGTATCCAATAATTTTCTTATAAAAAGCCAGCCTTCACATTTCACAAAAGCGAGTAAATCTGCTTCGAATGATACTGCACTATATCAGTCCGCGATAATGCTAAAGAGGATGAGCCAACGAGCAAGAAAAGATATATAATATACAAATTTCAAAGAGGGGGGTTAAACGAATTAGAGTAGCGAGAGTGGGATTCAGAGAAAGAATTATGTACTGCAGATACTGTAAAGCTTTCCCCGTGCATTCATCAACTTCACCATTGATAAAAATAATTTCTTCGGTTTTCATTACGTTCTAAAATTCTCAAGGTGTTTTTTATTTAATGTCCAAAATAATGTCGGTATTTTAGCCCGGGTTTTAACTACCTTGTCCCTTGCTCGGTATGACCTCAAATTTGGTGATTTTACGTTGTTGTTGCTGAGTACCGCAAGAATGTGTGCTAAAATTCGTGCCGCGCGTGTAGCATTATTTATTATTTTCCCCTCTTAAGCGGAGCTCCGCGCGCCGATGTCGCGCGCGCAGAGCATCCTGGGTAAGAAAATATGGTAACCCATTTGGTTTTGGTCACCGTACGACCGTCCACCCCTCCATGTATGCTTATGTGACCAGTATCACGCGACCATATTGCGGGCTCAAGTTTAGACCTCATCTTGATCAGCTGTTTTATTTGAATTGACCGCTGATCAGGCACTGGGTTTCGAATGGATTGTAGGCTCAAGCCAGGTTAACTTATTGTAAGAATAAATAACCCGGGAGCTCCGATTTTAGGCTTGGCTAAATCTAGATATCAACCAATCAGATAACTGTTTAGTTGCGTCGTTGTTCATTAACGTCCTATCTGAGTTGTGAGTGCATAAAGTAATTAACCTTACGGTTCTCAATGGGCCTTATGCGTGATGACGTCTGACTAGCTAATTTCACCACCAAGTCTCGTTTGCACAAAATTAATAACATCATTTAGACATGCAATGCTGTTCGCAGGTGGGTTTTCTTTTCAAGTTTGCTCCTTTGGGACTTAGCTCATGCTAAAATTTACAAGTTTGATTTTCGAATTCTAGGCTTGATGATGAAATTAGCTTGTCAGACGTCATCAC
>NC_090874.1:22604328-22614328 GCF_036669935.1 Montipora foliosa | reverse complement strand
GACCGCCCGCCACATGCGATTGTAGAGGTGAGAGGACGAGATGATGACCATCACGACAACTTGCAGACTTCCCAAAGCAACGGACCAACGGACATCTTACGTTTACACAGTCCTTTTTGTTAAGGAGGGTCCTTTGACGCCTTAGAATGATTGTTTTTTCCATAAAAAATACTACTCGAAAATTCAGATAAATTAGCCCGTTTGGCAAACCACTCAACAACTCACCCCATTGCATGCAGCTTCACATTCTTCGAAACTCGTAGAGTTGAAAGATGATGCCTTCGAACACTGCAATAGGGAATTCAATGAAATTTACATCAGTTGTTCAGGGGTACTCAACGATAATCTTCGGTGAAATATGTGATAGGGAGAATCAAACTGCTCTAAATGCCAGTTTCCACGGTACGATTTGTCGGCCCGATTTATCGGCCGGACGGCGTCGGAGCGCAAATTTTGCGTGTCTTTAATTTTGACAGCCGATGAATGCCCGATTCATGGAAATGAAAATCGGTCCGAATAAAAAAAATATGTGGCAATGCAACAGATTTTTTGAAGTCGAGCCGACACTCCGAGGGAAACCCCCATGTCAATCAACAGGCATGCGAGTGGGTAAAGTGTTCAAAATGGTTGATACTAAAAGGACAACGGGAAGATCTTTGGAGGAAAAATTACACATTTTACATAGTTTTCACGGTACGATTTATCAGCCCGGCAAAACTGGCTGACAAATCGTACCGTGTTAACCGGCCTTAAGAATTTCGGTTCTACGTTGCCAAGCAGCTACAGATTTCTTTAATAAAACGTCACTTAAAAGATTCGCAACCAAGGAATTGCAATTTTTGTTACTTAAAAAGGTCACCTAGCAGTTTCTGATAAGCAAATGGTTTGCCGGAAAGTTCTTAAACTTTTAGGACACTTCAATTTTCAGCTAAGATATTCAAACAGATCAAATTCTTCTAGGTTATAAAAATTTGTTTTTGGACAGTCTTTGTACGTTACAAAGAGCCTAGAAACGGCTCTCAAAGGCTTTTGGCCTAATTTGCTCTTTGAGTTCCCTTGATTGTTTGCTAAGATGGCAATTAAGAGCGCGCGATAAATTCACAGAACTAGAAATGGTGATACGTTAAGTGCGGGCGATGATATGTTTATGTTTTAGGGTTAGCAGTTGGGAGAGCTAAGGGAAAAAATGCTGCGGTCTACGACAAATGTAATAGGTCAGTGGTATCTCTCTTTAGAATAATTACATAGATGTTTATCGAAATTCTCTGCGCTGATTGGCTGCTGTTGAGGTGATTGTTACGCGATCATCACATGAGCGGTTTTTCAAAATGGCCGCAAGCCGTTTTGTCGAGGTGACAAAGAAAGAAAATAGGGAACTTAAGCACATGCGTTTTTGAGACGCGGACGGCAACCGGAAGTGAGCTGTTTTCTATTTTGACTTGTCTTCACACAACCACATTTACATCGCCAAGTATCTTTCCTCTATTAGAGATGACTAGTATAAACCCTTGGGGACACCTCTGTCCTGGGACGCAAAATGTTCCCTTCCGTTTGCCGTCCGCGTCTCAAAAACGCGCGTGCTGAAGCTCCCTAATATTAATTGTTTTAAAGAAAATGCACATTTTTTCAAAAATCAGCTATGTAATTATACTAAAACAATTATTCACCATGATTGAAAGCGAGCACGTGAACGCGTGATCCATCACTTGCGAGCTCACGTGCAACGCAGTCTCAATATGGCGCACTATTCGAGTATCCTTTTTGGATAGAGTAACTATCTTTAATGCAGGAAATCAAGTATGAATGAACCAACCTACCTCCTCACACTCATTGATACAATTGTAAGGAAGAAGTAATCCACTATTGTTTGACTTCTGTGGAAAGGAAAAAAAAAATCACTTGCGGTGTCGAAGGATTTGTATGCGCATGTGCTTACCACAACTTAGGTGATTTACTCCCTGAAAAAGTGAGGATCCCAATGGAGACAACACTACTGAGGATTGTAAAAATTGCCTTTTAATATAGGCTGAAAAGTTTGTATGGCTGGTATCAGCTCGAGAAGATGACAAAATTGGAACAAGAAATTATTGGCACGCGGACAAGACATAAAAGATAGGCACGCATTGCGTACGTAGCCTCTCTGCATTTTAAAATTCTTATCTATATATATATAGATAGATATAGATATATAGAGATATAGATATAGATATAGATATAAATATAGATATATATATATATATATGAACGTTTGAACTTTTATATAACTTATATATAACATTAGGGACACCGCCGCAATTTACGTTTTTCTGAAGAACGTTACAGGAGCAACCGAAGGTGTTCGTCGTTTTTAGCCAGAGTCAACTTTTACGATATTTTATCTCATTTTATTAACAGAAATGCCTAGCCCAGATATGTGGTCAGTAATATACGAAGCGCATCTAGAAAGATTGAAGAAAATAAAAGGCAATCCAGAAAAATTTTCATCAAGGCTGACAAGAAGTTCCCTTCAACCTCTTTTTTGCAGAAAATTTGGCGTGTACTCTGAGCTTCTGACAGCTTTCCACGACAAAAGTTCAAAAGTTCACTAAAGTTAAGCACTGCCCAGTGGGGTTAGTATCTGGATGAGAGACCTCAAAATAGACGACTTGCTCAGTAAGAAACACTAATAGGACCAAAAATTCTATTCTAACACTCAAAAACGCGAATTAAGCAAGATACAGATTTTGTTAGCCTGGTTTACGCAAATATTGATGCAAAAGTAAATAAATATCAATATACAGTTTTTAGGAAGAGCAGAAGGAAGTTTTTACGAAGTGTCATAATCCAGAATTAAAAAAAAAATTGCCATCAGCAGCGAAAATTGCTACGTGAAAGCATCATAAATTTTGTACCGCGAATATAAAAAGTTACTACCAGCGCAAAAAAAATTCGAGATATTTTTGCTACGTTCAAATTTTCTTTTGTACTTTTGGCTGCACAAGTAAAAAATCGCAAAATCGGAAGTGAGATTGATTTCAAGCGGCCGCTTGTAAGTTATCTTGCGTGTTACTTACAAACTCACGAAAAAAAGGACAGATCTGTGACAAAATGACGGCAAGACACCGGGTTTTTGTTAGTTTGTGCGAATTCAACACAAAGATCACAATCGTCCAACTCTTGAGGTTAACTATTCTTTCTGCAAAGTCAAAAATTCACTCTCCCACACGAGATTATTTATCACTAGGCAATTCCATTGTTTTGGAAATAGGAGCTGGTTTGTAATTCATCAGCGTCACAAATGCTTGCGGATCTTCGGGCTAATTTGTTGAAATTCAAACACGCTTCCAACTAGCCTGTTCCAGGCTCCCAGAAAACAACTGCGTGCGGCGTGTAAAAACGAGTGGGGGGCTTGGGTCGACCCAAGCCTCCACTCGTTTTTTGCACCCAGTTCTTTTCATTTTCTCAACTATCTGGGAGCCTGGAACAGGCTAGCTTCCTATTTTCATGATTTATGCACATGCGTACTGCAAAGGGACTTACTCTGTTACTTACTCTCATAAAACCAGTGACATAGTGAGTGGTGCACTTAAAGTGCACTGCCACCAAAAGATGAGATCATATGAGACCACGAGAAAATAAAGGAGGTAGCCCCCTTTATTTTCTCTCGATGAGACTAATTAGAATAGATGCAGGAGGCAATAGGACGCAGCGTGGATTAATATGCTACAGTCTCAAAACCATGTGTTACCAAAAGATTCAATCCAACTAAAAATTGTTAACAGACGACCAGTTGTCTACTTTGAGTCGCTACACAAAGGCTTTTCCGCGCTTGGGATCGAATTCACTTCAATGTTTGTTTGTTAGCAGATTGTTTCATGTTTAACCTCACACGCCCCTCAATGATGGTGTCTCACTTAAAGTCGACGAAATTTTTAAACTTTAGTACACTTTTTGCTGGTTCTGTCTGCTTGCTACGTTTTGTTAAGGACGCTGGTATATGAGCTTTACGCCTACCCAGTTCATACTAGTGTTATTACTGACAACATTTTACTTCTAAAAATCGTCTCCACGAAGGTTTCGTCGTGACGAAAAGCTCCATAATTAACTCTGCAAAAAAGCTATTACATTTGTTTGCGTTGCTGCCAAATTCACTATTTTTCCGCCAGAAGGTCTAAAACAAGAGAGAAATAAAGAGGCGAAACTGTCGGTCAGATCTTTCGGCGAAAGACTGCCCGAAGCAAAAAAGATACAACCACTTTTCAGCTAAATGGGCAAAATACTGAGGGCTGCATCGATGCGGACAATTAAATTGATACTGAAGTTTTCAGAAATGGATCTCCTTAGTACTTCTTTTCCTGCATGTACATTGAGGGCTATCAACTCCTTTCACAACTATTATATATTTCAATAGACGGCAACATTTTGGGCATCTCGCTTCCGCTAAAAATCGGTGTTGAAAACTACTGTGGGATCAGAGCCCATTCGAAGGGCCTCTCTTAGCAGGGTATGCGCCATGATCATATGAGGATTACGACTGAGTGTCAAATTTAAATAGATTCGTTTCCATTGAGTTTCGCAGGGTTCATCAAAACAAACAAAAGTATTTCGCATCCGTTTTGTCTCAAAAATAATCTCATCGATCGATTTCAGTTGAAATCAGAATCCGTCTAGGTTTCATTAAATGTTGTTTTAGGAATTGTAGATGAAAACCTCTCATTTTCAAGTTAACGTCTAAAAGACACCACACACAACGCTATTACTTCGCCTCAGTAGAAACTGAAAACAATATTGAATGATATCGCCGATGGAAGCACAATATTATCAGTGTGATAATGAATTTGGAATAATGTTTGGTCGAAAAGTAACGTGTTCAGGTCGTAGATGTTTATTATTTTTCTTGGTTGTTTGAATTGAATAGCCATTACGGAGCTATATCATTATATCATAAATGCTACTTTTCTCGCTGATATTCTTCCTTTTAAGACACCGGCTCGAAGTTAGCGTTTAGGAATTGAAATACTTTTAGCCAGCATTTTTCCGGCAAATATAACCTTTTGGGCAAATCCCCCTTTTGTAAAGGCAATCATAATTTTGGGAAGGATCAGTTTATAGTTAGGACCAAGTGCAGGTAGTGACATGTTCATATCAAAAACTGATAATAACAATAACTTGACCAATTCATGGGCTTAAATGATATCCTAACGCCTAATCCATAAGGAAATAATTTCAAGGGATGAACCTTTACATTTATATAAATTTGCTTCTTCCTCTCTTAAAACATTAGAATATACTTTACCAGTTTAATAGAGAAGGTGGATCGTAGTATTAGCATTATATTCATCATTGCTTCGCGGGCCTAAAGCTTTTAGCACGTTCACTTATTTATAAAAAAAGATTTTTCTCTTATACCTACGAAGTTTCGGTCAGTGCCGTACATTCTTTTTCCGGGGAGATTTGATTCGATTTGTAGCTAAATTGCTTAATTGCGAGTTAATATGATAAAAAGGTGCCAATTTTTGCTGGTAACATATCTGAATGCTCTATCAGTCCCTCTACGTTTGCGTTCATGATGAAAACAGAGATGGGTGGTCAGAATAACACCAAGAGATCAGGGTCCATTATGTTTATGGTTCATTCTCTTTGGCTGTGTGAATATTAAAGCAAAAAGAAAAACATTTTTCCAGATGTTAGCGCAAAAATGAAACAGAAATAGGGTAATTTACAGTTATATTTTGCTTTCTACTCACTTTTGCTGCTGGTTGCTGTCCATACTTCAGCGAAGGAATCATGTTAAAAAGGATTGAAAGATAATAGATGTAAAGCTATGCGGTAAGAATTGTTTCGGACTAAAATGTACGGTTGACACTGCTCACATATTGAAAGTGAATCTTCAAGTTGATCAATTACAATACTGGTTTCATCATTTACATAGAAATGTCAATTTTATGATTATTACTGTATTTACTTACCTTTTCCTCGCATTTTATAATCATATGTCCACGTCTAACTGTGTTGAAAAACGCTTTGCTTTCATCTACACCACAACTCTCCCGGGCAAATAAAGAAATGAAAACAACAAGATTGAGAAATTCCCTCGTCATTTTCCAAAAAGGAAAAAAAAACCCGAAGTTCATGTATTCCCAGAGATTTCAGTGCCCACGGATTTGTGGTAATAAAGTCATAAAGAGAGCTAACGTCAGGTGAGCAGAAGATGATACTCAAATATTGTGACAATAACTAATAAGAGTCTTAGTTCGAATGATGGAGTGCTGGCTAAATTTTTTTTCTCGCAATTTTCAGTTGCTCTGACCGAAAAGTGTTACGCCTCTGCTGTTATCAATTTTAAATGTCAAGAGATTTCAAAAACAATGTACTTCGTCGAGACTCGTAACAAAGAAGAACTAAATTAAACAAAAACAGAACTTTTTGGCCGTTCCACAGCGGGTGTGACGTCACAACGATACGGTCTCAGAACAAAAATCATCCGGCTTCTTTACACGGAACTGAGATCAACAAGAGGCTGAGAGTGAAACGGTAATTGAAGACATTTTCAATTAAATTTATTAAAGCAAAAAATACAGATTTGAAAAGATCGACAACTTGAATTTTAAAGCTGTTACATACAAATTGAAAAATACTGGTGAGGACACGTCAAATATTCAATCGGTTACGGCTGAGTTGCACGCCCTTAGTGGCATAAAATGGCTATTAAAATAGAAAAATTCTGTTAATTACCATATTTACCGGTATATGTACTTTTCGTTGATGCTTTTAGGCGAATGCGATAGATTGACAAGGGTAATCAAGTTATCAGTTTAATCTCATAAACTCGGTAAATCTTTCTTTGTTTGATTTTAAAATGATCGCAATATAAACTGCCCATACCTAGCATGCACGAAAAACGTTATAGTTTTTGTCAGTCGAGATTCGGTAAAAATTATTTTTCAGTGGACTCTTCTGGTTCATAAAATAAGAAAAGCTTGAATCCTATGTAATCAAATTTGCGGTGAATCTAAGAAATTTTGTTTCCCATTAAAGGACGATTATCTCTTCATTTTCTATTTTTTTCTCCCTACTTGGTACAAAAATCATCATCCACATTTCAAGCGGTCGTGTATGTTACGTAGACGACCCATTGCATTTATTCTGATTGTTGCAGCTTGAGGCACGCAATAAATTTAGAGTGCCAGAGCCGCTTTCTTAGGGTTTTTTTTTTTCGTATTTAAAAAAATATACAAATATATATATCTGATTTGTTTTACAAACCAAGAGTGGACAAAATTCCATAAATGTATCGTAACGAGTGTCAAAGATCGCTTATAAGTTGTCCAAATGATTCAAGTGAAACAAACGTTGTATCCGATGGCGTGTTTTATTTTTCTCACAGTAAATCCAGCACGCGGCCATCTGTCAAGACGCCAAATTTCATGAAGATTATAACCTTCGTACAAATGAAACGTTTTAGCTTAAAATCCTTTTTTTTAGAAAAGCGACCATGTTTGCTTGCTAACACCAACTGGGAACTTTTTTTTTGCAGCGAGTGCCAACTTCACAAAGCAAAGCTGGTTCAGTTCAGTTCACTGTTGCCACAATTCTCAATATTATCAATAACAATACATACTTTAATTTTAATTTCATTTTTATTTTACTTGTATTTATATACATATTTTTAAAAATTTTGTACCTACTTTTTAAGGAAATTTAGTGGCGAGGAAGCTCATAAAGAAACCAGAAGGCTTATTTAGGGTGCGTTCGATTGACCCTATTCCGGAATAAGAATACCTAGAGAGATGATTAAAACGGTTTGTTTGGCGTTTTGAAGCTTTTTGAAGCAACGAGGATAATAAAGATATGTTTAAAATAGCATTTAGCAAGTATTTGACAATTTTAATCTGAATCTACGTAAAAACGAAGGATTTCTAACTTCCATTCCATGTATTCAGTATTCCGGAATACGGTCAATCGAACGCACCCTTAATATGAACTCCTTAAAAATGAGATTTGAGATTTGAGATAGCAGTAGGCTAAAGGTGCCAGATCGTGGTCGATCTAGCCAACAAATTTGTATTTTATGATAGACAAGAGTTATGAGGTAAAGATGACTGTGCAACTGAAGTTAGTATAATTCCACTTCGTCAGGCAGGACTTCACTTCTTTTTGGAGTCAAGCAAGCAGCTTGCCATGCAGGGCACGGATCGAATAAATCATGAGCTTTCCGTGACCCCGTAGTAAATATCCAATCGCCCAGCGGGCATAAAATTTCATAATTGCAAATTTTATATTAGAAACGGATCTGACTATCCTCTTGTATCACCATATGTTTTCGTCTGTACTCAAGTTTTAATGAATTCCACCACTCACGTGAGGAAAGGGATGAGCAAAATGCCTTGTGAGGCACTCGTTTCCCGACACATGAGGGCAAGTTTTAGGCTGAGAAAAGTGCGCCTCGTGATGGTCCGCACAATCACACAAGTCTCGTCCACGAACGCAGTATTTTGATTGGTCACTGAAAAGCGACAGGTGGTGATTAGTGACTTGTCATCTAACAAAGAGTAGGGAATAGGTCGAGTTAAACCGCGATCCCCTAGTCTTACTATCAATTCCATCATCCTCAAGGTGCTTGGAGAAGAACAGAACTAAGGGAATGCATCATTTGTTTAAAGGAAGGACGTGTTTGCAGTTATGGTGACTGGTTGTGGAAACAGGTTCACCTTTGAACTGTTCTCTACTACTGTAAACACAATTAGAAGCTATCCGTTGAGATACAGTTGACACGAGTTGTTTTAGTTATTTTCCCACTGTCGAGCCCAATTCAAGACCGAGTTGAAAAAGAAAATTCCCAGGGTTTGAACTAAAATGCTCTATGGCGGCAAAGCCGAGGGAAAAAATTTCTTTTTCCTCGACGTCGCCGCGATGTTCCTCGAAATTAAACATTTTTACAAAAAAATAGCCTTTCCTACCCGGGGCAAATTTGCTGATACTAGGTCATGTCTTGCCATTTTCATAGATCAAGCTATCTTTTGGACGAGTTCTTAAAATTAGATTTGGTTTGTACGAGTGACCGTTCTCAATAGGAGATAATTTCTAATGCAAAGCTTGAACTTAGCTGGAAAGGTCTCGCTTCGCGGAAAAGCAATCAAAAAATAATTCGGTCTGTAAAAATGCCGCTCTAGTAATACAATGAAGTAGTACGCTACCTGATGAGCGGAGGAATTAAAAAAGGGGTTGCTTGTATATGCAGAGGCTTTTCTCCCCGCCCCGGGCTAAACCTCTCTCGCGGCCGGGAGAGCCGCAGCTCTTAGGCTTGGTTTGGTCACCTGACCGCAGTACTTTGAGCGAAGCCATTCCAAAGGAAGAATTGTGGAATAAAAAAGACTGAAAAGAATGGATTTTCAAAGTTGTACAAGCCTCCCTTCCGGTGTGACTTCGTGACTTCTCTGTCTCTTAGAAGGCAATTTAAATAAGATGCGAACTCAGTATCTCTTCCTTCAGAGTCGATCGTGATGACCACTAAACCACGTTAGACAACGTGACAAAATGCTCTGGAAATATATATTAACGAATTGTGTGCGTGACCGGAAACGTGTTTTCGTTGCACGCATTGCAATATCCGGTTATCGTATGAAAGAGTAAGAAATCTTTTTAAATTTCATCGTAGAGACATGCAAAGTATCTGTTTTCTGGTTTTGATTGGAATCAATTCCGTTCACAACAGTTTGAAATGTAAACAAATGTAGACTGTGGACTTTGGACTACGGAATTGAAACTGGATATTTACCAAGATATTGTAACATAAAAAAAACCCACTGAAATACTGTGAATCTAAATGACATCGGCTAAAAATCCTTCGAACAAAGTGTAGGCTACCCATAGCCTCTTGTTATTATGGGCAGTAAACACGTATGGATGTTCTAATAAGTGGTCAAGGCTCTATAGGGCGCGTAAGGAGTAGCCTACAGGCCGCTAATTTAACATATTGACGACTTTAACAATATCTGCTAAAACCTAAAAAACTAATGAT
>NC_090874.1:22591828-22594328 GCF_036669935.1 Montipora foliosa | reverse complement strand
AACCTCGCTCCCAGGGCTCTTTGTCGATGAATGGAGATCCCAGGCTGGGAACGAGGTTGGTACCCTCGGTGGTTTCACTTCTTACCGGCTCCTAACACTTACTAAAAGGAAACCTCGCGATCGGTTAAACTATATTTAACACCCTGAAGAAGTCAGGCCGTGCCTGACGAAATATTGGTCAAACAAAAAAAGATATATCCTCACAACCATACGATCAGCCTTGCATAACTATTTTGTTTTTAGTCTAAATATTATTTGCTGGTTAGATCTCCCAAGATCCGGCACGTGTACTTTGTTCAGCTGGCCCTTGGACAAGAAACTGCCTACATTTATTAAGCTTTCTTCTGATGTATAGTTTGTTAGGATTTTATTGAAGCTAACGCGCGTACGAACTTTTTCCCGAAGGACACCCGCGAAGGTGGGTAGTAGCCTTAACAGGTGACCCAGTGATTTCATGTGTCTACTTATGAAGGCCAATTTCGATGTGTAATTTGCACTGGTATTACACTTTTTGCATTGTGTTACACTTGAACTGCACTGCTCTCAGCCAATTAGAATCGAGCAATATTTTCATGTATATTATTAAATATATTCATGAATGACTTGGCATACGCAATAAACCAAGGAAGAATTATTAACTATGCAGATCACAAACATCCATTGTACCAACAAAGATGCTCGTGTCGTTCAAAATAGCCTTTAAATCGATCTTGAAAAAGGCACATCATGGTTCATTCAGAAAGGTATGAAACCAAATCCAGAAAAATACCAGGCTATGGTATTTGATACCACAGCTACTTTGAAAATGTTGTGACGAAATTCATGATCAATAGCAGGACAAACGCATGAAAAACTGACATCTATTCGTTTTTTACAATAACAAAAAGGCAGAGGGGTCAAAATTTTAAAAGTCAAAACACGAGAAGAACGCGAGACAAAAATGCGAGAAACTTCAATTTTATTCAATCTGACGAGGGCAATATCGCATAAATTTATTTTATGCGTCTGTCCGCTTATTGACAATAAAAATTAGCCAATGAGCAGGCGAGAATTTTGCAGTCATTCTAAAAAGTTCTTAGTCTTTCAAGTTTCTTGAAAGTTATAACAAAACTCACACGTGGTTCAATTATACCCAGTGGCAGGTAACAACAATTATAGATGTACTTCGATATATTAAAATTCAATCCTAAACAAAAGACATCATCTAGGCTCTGCGGAATAAATGTAAGGATTTGTATGAGTTTATTCCCCAGAGCCTCGAGATGGCCTTTTGAGTTGGACTGAATTTTAATATATTGAAATTGGTCTATTCCAAATTCACCTGTTTGCCTCTTTTTTGAAAGCGAGTCCTCTTGTAAATCCACTAAAATGGTAATGGTTGAACATTTTTATCCAAATCAAGCTCATTTCATTTGAGTGGTTTCGCTGGAAGATTTGTTTTGAAGCGGAGCAAAACAACAAGTCGGACATCAGCTTTTGCAACGAACATGTTAATTAGCCATGTGTTTGTCACTTAAGTTACATCTTGTTGGCTGAGGATGCTACTTGGCTTGCTGACCACCCAGAATATCGCGTATTGTTGACTTTTTTCTTGCATTCCTACCTCGATCTCGTTCCTTTATAGTTTACCAAAGAAGATCGGATAGAGTTATTTTAGTTAAATTTTATTTTATCCTTTGTTCGCAGGGTCACCGTGGATAGCTAAACTTGCTCTCGTTAGCTTGGATTTTTTTTCTTGACTATTAAATCTTATCCAATCCGTGATCAATTTCATTGATCAACATTATATGGACGAAATGAAAGCATAATATTACTCGTGGTAATATTATATCTTATATCGCGGGTCAGGTTGTTGAAAAATGTACAAATTAAAATGCTGAAGTTTAATTTATCTTACAAATCCGACATGAAAACCATTAGGTAGAAATCTCTATCCTTCAACCTTCACCCTTTACCCCTTACCCTTACCCTTTACCCTTTACCCTTTACCCTTTATCAGTTACTCGTTACCCTTTACCCCTTACCCTTTACCCTTTACCTGTGAAAAAGCACTGCCGGCGACGCAAACGACTTTTTAATGTTTTAAAGTCATCGACGGTTCTTCTTTTCTTGTCGCTGTTTTCCCAGGCTCCCGAAAATTGTACCGGTTATTGACAACTAAACTTTTCGTCTGTGGCAACGCATTTCCTAACGTATGCAGTTGTCGATGTAACTTTAAAGGGAACTTAAGCATCGACGACGAAATGGCAGGACGACGACTGCCGGAAGTGAAATTTTCGTGCGCGAATGTTCTGCGCAGGCGCAAACTAGCTTGAACGTCGTCCAGGGATCGTCGACGACGAAATTCTTGTGGGTTTGGCGTTCTCTTGAAAACGTAAGTGCAAAACAATGCTTTTTGCTTATAAATCACTTTTGTTTCCCATTTTAAATGAGAAACACTGAAAGTAGAACCTTTGGGGTTCCCAGCTGGCCATTTGTTGAATTCGTATCGTCGATTCTT
>NC_090874.1:22576828-22586828 GCF_036669935.1 Montipora foliosa | reverse complement strand
CAATCTGAAATATTTTCTAAAACACGGTTTACAACGGCCAGCATCATGCAATTAAAAAATGGAAAATTATTTCTTTATTCTCTTTATTTATTTGTTAATTTAAACACATGCAAATTATATCTTAACTTTCAGGCTACCGAGATGCCACTCTACAAAGCCTGGGATGTAAAACGTGAGAACAGATAAACGAGATATTATGGACTTTCGCGCGAAATTTTTTCAACATTGATTTTCTTCTGAAACTTTTACCACTGTAAGATGATGAGTTAGTTATGTCAGAAATGTAAAAAATAATGGGGGGTCACCGACTTCGTTTTGGAGAAAACATGTCCGGAAAAACACCCAAAATGTGACAAAATAGGGCTTCGTTATCGAATAAGGCCAGTGTCTGTAAACCCAAATATATTGCAATTAAATCTTTGAAGTGAAATCTTCTCTGCCAAATATTGTTTAAGTGGACTTATTAAGTGAATTTAGTCAACTGGTGAGGTTCCCTTAAAGATCAAGTTCGCATTTAGCGACCACAGTTTCACGCGCCTTGCAGCCGCAAGATGGCAGGATTTGATGTCCCGTGAGCAGAAATCTTGAAATTTTTCGAACTTCCCACATTGATTTTTTGTTCATTTTTGGACAACGTGGAGATAATTGTAAATAAAATCCGTTTCTGGAAAGAAAAATAGGGGTCACTGAACGTCCAAGACCGTTAAATCCAGGCAAAGCTATAGCAATGGCCTTTTGCCCTATCAGTTCTCATTTTATTACTTAGCGCGCGCGCTCGTGTATGACGTGGCTTGTGCATTTGCGTGCGCAGTAACGATGCGCAGAAACAATTGGCGCGAACGTCCTTAAATAAAAAAAGATGAAAATCTGTCTATAAAGTAAGGACGGAGAGAATTATGGCCTCCTCAGGAGGGGGGGTTCCTTTTTTCAAATAAAAATTGGGAAGGGGGGGGGGTATAATTTTTACCTCCAAATTTTTTTGGAGGGTTCAGTCCCCCCCGGGAGGTAATTAACAATCGGTCCCTAAACACAGGCAAATTATTTTGTCAGTTAACTTTCAGGCTACCGAGATGCAACTTGTTTTGCTTGGCATACACTTTTCTCAACAGCAACGGTGAATTGGTTCTTTTCTGATTTTAAAGCAAACCATTTTTAAGTTTTATACTTATGGAACTCAATAACTGAGGAATAAAACTCAACAGCTATTACACCTTCGAACATCTGCTTGCCTAATTCTCCGGTTAAACATGAAACGTTAGTGAGGTATTGGTGTATTTGTTAATTTAAACACAGGCAAATTATTTGTCAGTTAACTTTCAGGCTACCGAGATGCAACTTGTTTTGCCTGGCATACACTTTTCTCAACAGCAACGGTGAATTGGTTCTTTTCTGATTTTAAAGCAAACCATTTTTAAGTTTTATACTTATGGAACTCAATAACTGAGGAATAAAACTCAACAGCTATTACACCTTCGAACATCTGCTTGCCTAATTCTCCGGTTAAACATGAAACGTTAGTGAGGTATTGGTGTATTTGTTAATTTAAACACAGGCAAATTATTTGTCAGTTAACTTTCAGGCTACCGAGATGCAACTTGTTTTGCTTGGCATACACTTTTCTCAACAGCAACGGTGAATTGGTTCTTTTCTGATTTTAAAGCAAACCATTTTTAAGTTTTATACTTATGGAACTCGATAACTGAGGAACAAAACTCAACAGCTATTACACCTTCGAACATCTGCTTCCCTAATTCTCCGGTTAAACATGAAACGTTAGTGAGGTATTGGTGTATTTGTTAATTTAAACACAGGCAAATTATTTTGTCAGTTAACTTTCAGGCTACCGAGATGCAACTTGTTTTGCTTGGCATACACTTTTCTCAACAGCAACGGTGAATTGGTTCTTTTCTGATTTTAAAGCAATCCATTTTTAAGTTTTATACTTATGGAACTCGATAACTGAGGAATAAAACTCAACAGCTATTACACCTTCGAACATCTGCTTCCCTAATTCTCCGGTTAAACATGAAACGTTAGTGATGTATTGGTGTATTTGTTAATTTAAACACAGGCAAATTATTTTGTCAGTTAACTTTCAGGCTACCGAGATGCAACTTGTTTTGCTTGGCATACACTTTTCTCAACAGCAACGGTGAATTGGTTCTTTTCTGATTTTAAAGCAATCCATTTTTAAGTTTTATACTTATGGAACTCGATAACTGAGGACTAAAACTCAACAGCTATTACACCTTCGAACATCTGCTTCCCTAATTCTCCGGTTAAACATGAAACGTTAGGGAGGTATTGGTGTATTTGTTAATTTAAACACAGGCAAATTATTTTGTCAGTTAACTTTCAGGCTACCGAGATGCAACTTGTTTTGCTTGGCATACACTTTTCTCAACAGCAACGGTGAATTGGTTCTTTTCTGATTTTAAAGCAATCCATTTTTAAGTTTTATACTTATGGAACTCGATAATTGAGGCCGGAAAAATACTCAACAGCTATTACACCTTCAAACATCTGCTTCCCTAATTCTCCGGTTAAACATGAAACGTTAGTGATGTATTGGTGTATTTGTTAATTTAAAAACAGGCAAATTTTTTCTTAACTTTCAGGCTACCGAGATGCAACTTGTTTTGCCTGGCATACACTTTTCTCAACAGCAACGGTGAATTGGTTCTTTTCTGATTTTAAAGCAATCCATTTTTAAGTTTTATACTTACGGAACTCGATAACTGAGGAACTGGGAAATTTAGAATGCCCAATTGTACCTTTGTAAAATTTCATTCCGGGCTAATTGATTTCCCAGCATGTCACAGGCAGGCACATACAATATTAATCACAGACTTATCAATTTCCTGCTATCATGATATCCTGATATCATGAAATTGAACCTAACAGCAATTATTTTACCTCAACGTTCAAGCGTGAGCCTGTATACCGGGAAGGCTTCCAGCACCGAATTCCCCGAAGTCTACATTGTTTGCTGCTTCCATAACTCGTTTGAAAACATCTGAATACAGAAATCAGCGTAAAGCTGAAGAGTAAAATAAGCTTTTAAAACCATATTTTGCCGCGTATGTAATTTATAGCACAAAATTCAAGGGGAGTGAAGGGGGCTTATTAGAGCGGTCTAAACAAGACTGAGGCTATCGGAGGTCTCATAAGAGACGGGCCTTATTACAGCGTTTACGGTATGTCTCCTAAAGTGATAAATTATCAGGATTCCGTTAAATGTGAGTATTCCGATTGAAAAAAAGTCATTACCATACCTATGGCGTCAACGAAAATCCACGGCGTAAGTATAATTCGATGGTCTCCTATCCCGATACCAACCCGCCCGACAGGTATTAACTTCAGTGAACGTTTATCGTGTGTGCGTCTCGAAGTTTTTTTAAATGTGGAGAAGAGCACCGAATCAAGCTGTTAGTTAGTATTGACCACTGTCATAACAAGCTGAATTTGGTGATTCGCAAGTCTTTTTCATGTATATTACTGTACTTTATTCACAGGAAAAGTAGAGCTAATAACCCCAGCAAAAATTTACGCTTTAACTTGCTGTGCATTAAGAAGTGAACTCGAAAATGATAAACATGTTATCCTCAATGCCAGTGTTACTCGATTCCTTTTATTTTCTTCGATGTTTCTGGGTTTAGTATTTTACTAGTAACCCGACATGTCCTCTCAGGGGGCTGTTATACGTAGATCAAAGAGATTGCACTTACTTATGATTGAGTGTCTAGCAAAGGGCACAATATTTCAATTCTGTGACATGAGTCATAGTTTTCTGCGCTTATTGAAATCATCTCGAGAAAAACACTGATGCTAGTATCCTCAAAAGCGACTGTCCAACGCACTTCAATAATCCGAGATTACTACTACATGTACTTAAATAGAAAAAGACAGGGAATCCTCTAAGAAGCCATGGGGCTTATAGTATGAAGATACCCCTGACTAGATCTAGCAAACGATAATTTACTTCTCTAACAACCGTGCGCGTTACAGTTTGAGTTAAGGTCTTAGAATTTTAGGAAACATTTTGAGATCATACCAAGTATTTCTTAAAAGCGGTGTTAATTCCTAGTACATTGCGGAGAGCTTAGATCCTTCGAGCGACGGAATGCCACAGTTTTGGACCATGGGATAATATAGTAAATTGCCTGAGGGTCTTACAGACACAAGGGCTATAGGACTCTGCGGACCTTAATTAACTAAGGACAGCGCCTACTGTTGTTATTGCGCATACGTTCTGCGCATTTCGAGATACTCGGAGTTCGTATCGGTGATGCTTACTAATGCAGGGATATTTTTGTGCGTTTTAAAACTATCCGGAGAAAGTAGATCTTACTAAGTACCCTTGGTATCCAAAAAGAAAATTGGGGGTAACCATGCATTTTTAAGAGATAATGAAGCTTCAATTTGAGAAAAAAACGCCATACATTGCATTGTATTTCAGAGCTTTTTACAAATATTATTCATGAATTATCTTTGGAAAATGCGTGGAGACCCCAAATTTTCTTTTTGGATTTCAATTACACTTGTTAAGATCTACTCTCCCTGCATAATCACACACCGGGGCAAAAATATCTTTTATTAGTAGGCACCGTCCTTAACTGTGAATTGCAGCTCCTGTTGTCAACTTACTTTCAAATGACCGCGGCATCAATTTACTGTGATAGTTACAAATAAGAAGTCCAACTTAAGGTTATCCTCATCCCTTAAGCCCCATGGCTTATTAGAGGATTCCCTGTCTATGGTTACTTAATTATCGTTCTTTCACAAACTGTTATACATAAACTCCTACATGTGAAGAGAAACAAGGCACTTTTCCTTTTCACCTATATTTCGGCCGAGTTTACAGGCCGGCTTCATCAGGGTGAATGGCCTCTGGGGGAAACCTAGAAGACCCCCCCGTAAAAAGGGAAAATTTGTAAATAGTGGAAATTAAAAATAAATGCTGTTTGTTATTGGTCACTCCTTCCTTGCATCTTTCACTTTTATTTGCCTACCTAATTACATGTAAGATAATGTGAAGACATAACAGTGTGCAGCACACACCTCAACTGCCATCTGCATTATATTAGGCGGGAGCAGATGTAATGAAAATTATTACTAGGTACAAATTTAGATATGCAACTCAAAAGCGCGCGCGCCACAACACCATGCAAATCCACAAGGCCTGCGCAAACCGACAAAAAGAACTATATATTGATCAGTGTTTTTGTTCCCTGTTAAATCTACTTCATGAAAGTGACAGGCAGTTAGTTACTGATAATTTGTTCCCACTTTAGTTCTTATATGTCGTTCGCTAGCTCGTCGAGCTTAATACTTTTAACCTCTATGCCCATGAAAACAATAAGGGTTTACCACAGACAAAAAAAAACAATATCATTTCGTTTTCCCGCGCAGGCGTTTGTATACGTTGACTGCCGATTCAGCAATCTTCTCTACCTATAAAACTGCCTATGGAACGTGATCAGCATCGCAAAACAGATAACGCTGCCGCAAAAGATAAATAATTGCGATTTCACCACAAATCATTAAAATGCCACTTTTTACTGAATTTGTTTTAACCTAAAAGACAAGTTTCTTTTCGACAACAAATTTATCTTTAAGCTTTTCACTGTTACTATTGTATACCCTAAAACAGGCTCTAAGGCAGCAAATAGGCCGGGGAAAAGTCGACAGGTGAGGCAAGCCGACTGCAAAGTTATTTCTCCATCTTGCTTACCGGTTGCACTATTGCACAGTCTTAAAAGCGGCAGTGGGTTAAAGCGTGAATTTTAATGTCTTAGGTCAAGAAGTACGCATTTGGAAGGTTTGCTGCTGATGATCTGTTTATTACGGAAGCCTGTAGGGGACATGCGAGAACGAGCTAGCGAACGACATATAAGAACTAAAGTGGGAACAAATTATCAGTAACTAACTGCCTGTCACTTTTATCGCTTTTACTTTAAGTCCTTAGCTTTTATTGTACATTTTTCAGTCTTCTACTTTCTAGAATATATTAGGATCGTGGATTACATGTTAACTAACTGATTAAGCTAAGAGTATATTTCACATTAAATAAAGTATCTTTATCTTATCTTTAACAGGTCGGATGCGGGGTCACTTCCTCTCCATTGCAATCTTCCACTGGAAGAGTATTTCATTTCTCTACGGTTGTTTTTCTCATTATAGTTGCCCTTTGTTCTTCTCAGATCTTTACAGTTCACTTGGAGAGAAAAAAGGCACAACTTGCATTTGCCGGTTCCGACGACAAAGTAACATTGCAGCTCTTCTGAAATTTGGCATCCCGGTTGCGTACAGAATGGAATTAACAAAGGAGTTTGCGAAGAAGAGAAAGGTACACGCATATTTCAACAAATTAATTGCTAACTGTGAAAGGGAAGTTATAATGTCCGTAGAAAAGAACAGAAAAGAGCATATTGTATAAGGCAACCACAGAAGTAAAGATACTAAAGTCATGATAAACAATGTCTTGGTCAGTTTTTTCTCTCTACTGACTGCACGATCATGGTGTTGAGGACGTATGCCGCAACAAACTTTTACAGCAATGGATAAGTAAGAAACACAGATAACAAAAACAAAAATTGCATTAAATGAATTCCATACGTAAAAAGAAAGGTCTCTTCTGGTTTGCATGATGACTCGCAAAGAAATTGCAATTAAGGAAGCCAGAAGCCAACTGACAGCGATGACTGTACCATAGACCTGCTTTGTGATAACGCGGTGTTCAAATGGTCGATAAGTCGCATGCGCTCTTTCTATAGATATCATAGCGAGGTTTGTCAGGGAAGCGATGACAAACATATTCCACAAAATACGGAGAACCCCAAACCCTTGATCTAATTGACAGCGTCCCTTCCAAATGTTGCATGATTGTCCCAAGGCAATGTAGGTACATGATACTGAAAATGCCCCAAATAACATGTCTGCAACTGCCAGATTAAGTACCAAGTACATGCCACGCTTACGAAGAAAACGATTCTTTACGAAAACAAGAATGGTGAGAAAATTGAGTGCTAATATTAAACACAACTCAGTTCCATACAAAACAAGCAGCGTAGTGCAGACAGAAGAAGAAAACACCATGTTGGAACTTTCCGTCTTGCAATACATCTGTCGAAAAAATAGGACCACGTTTTAAGCACAGAAACTACCTCGTTGATTTGTTTCAAACCGACTACAACAAGAGATTCTAAAATTTTAGAATTATTAATCAAATAATTTTTATTTTGCTACATGTGGGTAACTTGGCTAAAAAGATAAAAGTTCATTCGTGCCATGGTCAAAATGTTAACGTTGGTATGAGAGATGGCGGCAAGGATAATCACAGTACCGCGAAACACAACATCACCATCCACGCGCACGCATGGTGATTCAAATGTTAACGTTTTGATAGTTGTTAGTTTTATTGTGTATTTTGTGCGTGTGTATAAAAAATATTTAACCTTACCGTAGCCTTATAATCTCTTTAACTTATCCTTTGAATGTTCGTCTTTTGTTTCTTGAGTCGGCTCTCTTTTCTGGCTTACACCCCGTTTCCTTGAAGGAAATCCCTAGTCCACAAACGCAAACAACTGTTAGTCTTTTCTGTGAGAGCGACCATCTTACACTCATTAACATAAAACAATTTCCCATCAGTTAATTTCAAGCTATTTTTAGTGTCACCTTCCATTGTCATATTGAATTTAATTTATGGTACAACGACATCATGTTACCCAACAATGACATGCGTCAAGGTGAAACTCCACTTAAGTTGACAAAAGCCCTACGCCGACTAAGAAAGCACACTTGCATGTATTAAAGTATTCCGAAAAATTCTTGCTCTGAACTCTTTCAATGACAAACAACAGATGGCGCTAGGAATATAGTAGGTGCTATGATAATTTCAGAACCAACCGACAGCTAGCGCTTTTGGTATCAGTAATTCCTACCACCAATAAGAAAGGCCGTGGCAATACCGCGATTGATCCACAGTCCAATCAACCTGATTATTCCGTGTTTCCTTGGTACGTTTATCTTTAAGAAAAACAAGTCTTCATACTACCATTTGTCAGCCCTATCTGTCAGCCTTATTGAAATAATTTTAAAGTCGTGTTTTACGAGAACACCAGTTTGAGCTTTTTGATCTAGATCGTAGTTTGATTATAGAAAGCACCATTAAGTTACTCGAAGGAAACAACAGAACAACAATTTTGTGATCTTTCTAAAGCAAGTAAAAGTACTTTAATTTTCTATTGAACTTTTGAGGCAGCTGTAAGCGCTCTAGCCCTCGAGTTAACTTGTCGAAAGTTTTGGCCTGGGTAAACTGGCACAGCGTGGGAGTATTATTCCCAAAAATAATGCACTGATCAACTCGAAACTCGAAACTCCTTCCCCGGGCAAGCCACGGGCATTTGAACTTTTGAAGATTGGATCGTTCAAATTCCCGGCCTCTCGGGCCAAAATAGTGTTCAAGTGCCCTACCCTATAGTCGGGTTTGTCTGTCTGTCCACAACTTTTGAAGACCTTTTTTGTAAGCCAATGGCTCACAATTGCTATATCTTTTCCTTTAAACTCTTCCATCTCGTCCAAATATCTGTTTTATGGCC
The DNA here is from genome assembly GCF_036669935.1 of Montipora foliosa. Taxonomy (NCBI): domain Eukaryota; kingdom Metazoa; phylum Cnidaria; class Anthozoa; order Scleractinia; family Acroporidae; genus Montipora; species Montipora foliosa. Next base: position 22,578,228 of record NC_090874.1, on the reverse strand, counting down.
GTTAGCGACTTCGGCGCCCGAAAAAAAAATTATTTCAAACCTGACTCTTCCGGTTCAATTTTCCCCACCCCACGCAGGCAAAGGTGAAATTCCCCACTCCCCGGGCCGGGGTTTGCCCGGGGGGTGGGGGGGGGGGGCGAGGGATGTTGAAGTTTCGATGTGATCAACAACTTTTTAACTTGTGGATACGCGAAGCGTAGGAACGAGTTGTTTGTGGGCACTGCGATATGCAAATGTTTCACGCGTCCACAAAGGTGTAGATGTGGTGGTTTAATTTAATTTTCGGTTTCAATTTTGTCAAACCGGTTTATTTCTTTCAAGCAAGTTTTTTTTTTTTTTCAAACCAGTTCAGATATGGAACTGGGGTGCAGAGATGGCGCATTAGTGAGAGCACTAGCCTCTCACCATTCTGGTCCAGGTTCGATTCCCAGACTCGGCGTCATATGTGGGTTGAATTTGTTGGTTCTCTACTCTGCAGCAAGAGGTTTTCTCCTGGTATCCCAGCTTCTCCTCTCCTCAAAAGCCAACATTTGACTTGATTTGAAATAATTGTTGATTTCAGGCTACGTTTACGTGGGTCCGGACAAATTTTTGCACGGACAAATTTTGTACCTGGACCGCCTGTCCAGGACCGCCTGTTTACATGGAAACAGGTGCACATTCTGTTACAGATCGCAGTGGTGTTTACTTAAGTCCCTGCAAATTTTGAGACTAGTCGCGGCATTTGAAAGGCTTTTTTTTAACTCTCTGCTGTGATTGGTTAAGGTAATGCTTTCTGCCAACCACGTTGTAGCTAGGTGAAGTACGCGGCAAATCAAACATGGCGGCAGACAAAAACTTTATGTGGACAGATAAAATAAATGCGTTGTTGCATGTTGTTGCATGTAGTTTTGGACTACAAAGTCGGAAAAGCAGGCGAAGGAGTTGGCTGGGAGACAGTGAGGAGCAAGTACGAAGACATAACCAAAATGTTTTTGGAAAAGTACCCTGATAATGACCAGAACAAATTCCCCCGAGGCAAAAGGAAGCTTCAACAAAGACAGCTAAATCCTTAGTCCCCGCCCTGAAAATGGACCCGGAACCCAGGCGGGAAAAGAGAGAGTCCTGTATTACTTGCAGGCGCATGCTCGGAATGACGCCATTTTTTTGCCCCAAAACTGGGGGAAAAACTATATTGGGAAAAAGATTCCTTATTTGGGCATAGTTTATTCCGAGTGCTTTACACTGGATACATGGGGATAATGTGAAAGGAAATTATAACGCCAAGTTTCTAGAGACAATTGATCTCGCGCTTAAGAAATGCCACTTTTCCTTTGTGCATAAAGCGGAACAACGGCAAGCTATTCATGGAGTCGTTACCGGTAATGATGGTTTTGTTAAACCTGGACAGGATTTGGCAA
>NC_090874.1:22514328-22571828 GCF_036669935.1 Montipora foliosa | reverse complement strand
AAAGGAAAGCCACAGCACCGGGAACGTCATCCCATATACTCTTCTCGAGAAGTGTGTGGGTTCTTTGACGCCCCACGGGGAACTTATGAACATGGAAGATATTTGACGGAGCCTACGGTTTAGTCTTCATCCGAGAAGAGTTAAAAGTTTAAACCTTTGCAGGTGTCATTGCCTTCAGTTATTTTAAGACCCTTAATGTTTTCATTGTTATATTTTATTAAATTTTTAACAGTCACATAACATAAGTTCACGTTACACTTGAATATCAAGATACATATAAAAAGAAAAAAAAGACCCCGAGTGTTGGTGAGACCGTAGCCGAACTCACGACCTTCCGCACAGAGACCCGATGCTCAACCAATTGAGCCACCATATGCAGACATAGTAGTTCCCATTGTCCGTACTAAGCCCCTTACCCACTTCGCCCCTACACACCAGTCCCCAGTTGTTCGAAGGGTGGATAGGGCTATCCAGTGGATAAATCATTATCCATTGGATAACTCAATTGGTTTTGCAAGTGTTTATCCGTTGAATAGCAATTTATCCGACCGGTGGATGGTGTTATCCACCCTTTGAACAACCGAGGCCAGCAATTTAAGCAAACCCCAGTTTGGCAAACAAATGCTAACTTACCGGAATTCACAGCTATATGAAAAAACTCACATCCTTGTCTGCACGGTTCACCTTCACCATTCTGCAGTGGAATCGTGATAAATTGTAGCAGTTGCATGAAAAAGCGCTTTTAGAATTCAATGTTATTAATCCGAGAGAAAGAAGGCTAGTGATCATGAGGGATGTTGGCTAGTACCTGAAATAACGTCAGAGTTCAAAAGGGCAGGCAGTCAGTTAAAAGAGGCAGAAATCGATGCTTCAGTGGAAGAGTTTTGATCCTGGACTTTTTAGTAAAACGATTACTCGGGCTTGTTGGATATAAAATGATTATAACCAACTCGGAGCGTCATCTATCACTTCATATCCAGTGTGCTCTCGTAGAAGAATAGTTAAATATTACATGTTTAGCTCAGGGAGATCAAACAGACAAACCAAGACACACACAGACAAAATAATGAAAAATTAACAACTGAGCAATTTTATCCAGGAAGAGCAATATACAGACATCTGCAGTAGACAAAAGGGCTAACGAGCTATGACCAATAGTAGTTAAATTCTCGTAAACACGCAGGATGATGATTTTTCTGGTGGATAGCTCTATTCACCTTTTTTAAACTGGCCCTGCAAATGAGGCTTACTTCAGTTGCAGCCCTAGGGTCTGAATCACCTGGAGCGCACCTCGCCCCGATCGGGCAGAAAGCATCTATAGACAAGACTGACCACAATGCGCACAAAATTGGCACGGCTTTCCAAAATTGTGGCACAGTAATGAATATTTGGAGCTCGAGTGGTGTGCACACCTCCAGAGATGTGCTCGGCACTCCCATAATCTCTGGAACGGGTGCCTAAATCTTGCGTGTATTTTGACAGCCGATGAATGCCCGATTCATGGAAATGAAAATCGGTCCGATTAAAAGAATATGTGGCAACGCAACAGATTTTTTGAAGTCGAGCCGACACTCCGAGAGAAACCCCCATGTCAATCAACAGGCATGCGAGTGGGTAAAGTGTTCAAAATGGCGGATACTAAAAGGACAACGGGAAGATCTTTGGAGGAAAAATTACACATTTTACATAGTTTTCATGGTACGATTTATCGGCCCGGCAAAACTGGCTGACAAATCGTACCGTGGTAACCGGCCTTACGAATTTCGGTTCTCCGTTGCCAAGCAGCTACAGATTTCTTTAATAAAACGTCACTTAAAAGATTCGCAACCAGGGAATTGCAATTTTTGTTACTTAAAAAGGTCACCTAGCAGTTTCTGATAAGCAAATGGTTTGCTGGAAAGTTCTTGGAAGGTAACGTTTAGCTGGCAATTTCTGAAATGAAGCTTTCATTCCCTAAACTTTTAGGACACTTCAATTTTCAGCTAAGATATTCGAACAGATCAAATTCTTCTAGGTGATAAAAATATGTTTTTGGACAGTCTTTGTACGTTACAAAGAGCCTAGAAACGGGTCTCAAAGGCTTTTGGCTTAATTTGCTCGTTGAATTCCCTTGATTGTTTGCTAAGATGGCAATTAGGAGCGCGTGTTAAATGCGGGCGATGATATGTTTATGTTTTAGGGTTAGCCGTTGTGAGAGCTGTGGGAAAAAATGCTGCGGCCTACGCCAAATGTAATAGGTCAGTGGTATCTCTTTTTAGAATAATTACATAGATGATTATCGAAATTCTCTGCGATGATTGGCTGCCGTTGAGGTGATTGTTACGCGATCATCACATAAGCGGTTTTTCAAAATGGCCGCAAGCCGTTTTGTCGAGGTGACAAAGGAAGAAATTAATTGTTTTAAAGAAAATGCACATTTTTCAAAAATCAGCTATGTAATTACAATTGTTAACGTGAACGCGTGATCCATCACTTGCGAGCTCACTTGCAACGCAGTCTCAATATGGCGCACTATTCGAGTATCCTTTTTGGATAGAGTAACTATCTTTGATGCAGGAAATCAAGTATGAATGAACCACTCTACCTCCTCACACTCATTGATACAATTGTAAGGAAGAAGTAATCCACTATTGTTTGACTTCTGTGAAAAGGAAAAAAAATTCACTTGCGGTGTCGAAGGATTCGTATGCGCATGTGCTTACCAAAACTTAGGTGATTTACTCCCTGAAAAATTGAGGATCCCAATGGAGACAGCACTACTGAGGATTGTAAAAATTGTCTTTTAATACAGGCTGAAAAGTTTGTACGGCTGGTATCAGCTCGGGAGGATGACAAAATTGGAGCAACAAATTATTGGCACGCGGACAAGACATAAAAAGTAGGCACGCATTGCTTACGTAGCCTCTCTGTATTTTAAAATTCTTATATATATATATATATATATATATATATATGTCTATATATATATATAAAGTAAAGTAAAGTAAAGACACAAGGCAAAGATCAGCTGTTGCTACTCTGAGTTTCACGCCGGTTGCCTGAAGATCGCCAACCGGCGTGAAACTCAGAGTAGCAACAGCTGATCTTTGCCTTGTGTCTTTACTTTGTTTTCGCTCTACTTGTAATGGTATTGAGCGCTCTTCACCTTCACACCACACTATAAACTTGGTATATATATATATATATATATATATATATATATATATATAACACCAGGGAGACCGCCGCAATTTACATTTTGCTGAAGAACGTTACAGGAGCACCCGAAACCTCCAAGTTGTTCGTCTTTTTGAGCCAGAGTCAAATTTTACGATATTTTATCTCATTTTATTAACAGAAATGACTGGCCCAGATATGTGGTCAGTAATATATAAAGACTGAAGAAAATAAAAGGCAATCCAGAAAAATTGGCGTCAAGGCTGACATGAAGTTCCGTTCAATTTCTTTTTTGCAGAGAATTTGGCAAGTACTCTGAGCGTCTGACAGCTTTCCACGACAAAAGTTCACTAAGTTAACAACTGCCCGGTGGGGTTAGTATCTGGATGAGAAACCTCAAAATAGACGACTTGCTCACTAAGAAACACTAATAGGACCAAAAATTATATTCTAACACTCAAAAACGGGAATTGAGCAAGGTACAGATTTTGTTAGCCTGGTTTATGCAACACAAATATTGACGCAAAAGTAAATAAATATCAATATACAGTTTTTAGGAAGAACAGAAGGAAGTTTTTACGAAGTGCCATGATCCAAAATAAAAAACCATTACCATCAGCAGCAAAATTTGCGACATCAAGGCATCATAAAATTTGTACCTCGAATATAAAAAGTTACCATCAGCGAAAAAATATTCGAGATATTTTTGCTACGTTCAAATTTGCTATTGTACTTTTTGCTGCCTGTAATCAAGTTATCTTGCGTGTTACTAACAAACTCACGAGACAAAGGACAGATCTGTGACAAAATGACGGCAATTGCAAGACACCGGGTTTTTGTTAGTTCTTTTTTTTTCTTTTCAAGTGTTGTAAAGTTTGACAAGAAATGGGCGAATTCAACACAAATTGTCCAATTCTTGAGGTTGACCGTTTTGGAAATAGGAGCGGATTTTGGGGCTAATTTGTTGAAATTCAAACACGCTTCCAAGTAGCCTGTTCCAGGCTCCCAGAAAACAACTGCGTGCGGCGTTCAAAAACGAGTGGGGGGCTTGGGTCGACCCAAGCCTCCACTCGTTTTTTGCATTTTCATTTGCATTTTTTTGGTTTCATTTTCTCAACTATCTGGGAGCCTCGAACAGGCTAGCTTCCAACAAGCCTGATTATTTTCATGATTTATGCACGTGCGTACTGCAAAGGGACTTACTCTGTTACTTATACTCATAAAACCAGTGACATAGTGAGTAGTGCACTTAAAGTGCACTACCACCAAAAGCTGAGATCATATGAGACCACGAGAAAATAAAGGAGGTAGCCTCCTTTATTTTCTCTCGATGAGACTGATTAGAATAGATGCAGGAGGCAATAGGACGCAGCGTGGATTAATATGCTACAGTCTCAAATCCATGTGTTACAAAAAGATTCAATCCAACTACAAATTGTAAACAGACAACTAGTTGTCTACTTTGAGCCGCTATACAAAGGCTTTTCCGCGCGTGGGATCGAATTCACTTCAATTTTCGTTTGTTAGCAGATTGTTTCATGTTTAACCTCACACGCCCCTCAATGATGGTGTCTCACTTAAAGTCGACGAAATTTTTAAACTTTAGGACACTTTTTGCTGGTTCTGTCTGCTTCCTAAGTTTTGTTAAGGACACTGGTATATGAACTTTATGCCTACCCAGTTCATATTAGTGTTCTTACTGACAAAAGTTTACTTCTATAAATCGTTTCCACGAAGGTTTCGTCCTGGCGTACGAGCTCTATAATAATCTCTACAAAAAAGCTATTACATTTGTTTGCGTTGCTGCCAAATTCACTATTTTTCCGCCAGAAGGTCTAAAACAAGAGAGAAATAAAGAGGCGAAACTGTCGGTCAGATCTTTCGGCGAAAGACTGCTCGAAGCAAAAAAGATAAAACCACTTTTCAGCTAAATAGGCAAAAATACTGAGGGCTGCATCGATGCGGACAATTAAATTGATACTGAAGTTTTCAGAAGTAGATCTCCTTAGTCCTTCTTTTCCTGCATGTACATTGAGGGCTATCAATTCCTTTCACAACTATTTTATATTTCAATAGACGGGGAACATTTTGGGCATCTCGCTTCCAGAGGGTTGTCCAATAAACACGAACTGAGTCGGGTCGACTTTTTGGTGAGGACGACCCGTCAAGCGGAAGTCGGGTCTTGGTGTTTGCAGAAGTAAAGTAACAGGAAGTTGCTATTTGAAAGAAGGTGCGAGGAACTTTCTGAAAATGGTGACGGTTCGTGACGACCCGTCTAGTCCATGACGAGCCGTCATGTGAAAAGTCGACCCGACTTTTGGAAATGTCAGGTGGTGGGGGACTTTGAAAAAAATCGTGTATTTGTGAAGACACTGGAGGCGGTCAGGCCGGCTGAAAATGTTGACGGGTCGTGACGACCCGTCTAGTTCGTGACGTGCCGTCATATGAAAAGTCGACCCGACTTTTGGAAATGTCAGGTGGTGAGAGACTTAGAAAAAAACGTATATTTGTGAAGACACTGGAGTCTTTGAGGCCGGCTGAAAATGTTGACGGGTCGTGACGACCCGTCTAGTTCGTGACGGGCCGTCATATGAAAAGTCGACCCGACTTTTGGAAATGTCAGGTGGTGAGAGACTTAGAAAAAAACGTGTATTTGTGAAGACACTGGAGGCGGTCAGGCCGGCTGAAAATGTTGACGGGTCGTGACGACCCGTCTAGTTCGTGACGGGCCGTCATATGAAAAGTCGACCCGACTTTTGGAAATGTCAGGTGGTGAGAGACTTAGAAAAAAACGTGTATTTGTGAAGACACTGGAGGCGGTGAGGCCGGCTGAAAATGTTGACGGGTCATGACGACCCGTCTAGTTCGTGACGGGCCGTCATTTGAAAAAGTCGACCCGACTGTTGGAAATGTCAGGTGGTGAGAGACTTACAAAAAATCGTGTATTTGTGAAGATACTGGAGTCTTTGAGGCCGGCTGAAAATGTTGACGGGTCGTGACGACCCGTTTACTTCGCGACGAGCTGTTATTTGAGGTGGTGATGTCAATCCACCGGGAGACAGTTGTTTCGTTACTGTCGTTATTCATATTTGTTACTCGTTTGCGATCGTCGAGTGATATTGAAGCGCTAGCCTCTGAGGTGAAACACAAATTAAACATTTTAAAGACACAGGATAGTAAAAAGTACGGCGGCTGTGAGCTTACAATTGTGGCAGGAAACGAATTTGGCAAAACTATGTTGTAGGTTTGTTATTGTGTTTGGTCCCGTGAGAGTGATGTTGTATAGGTATCGGTATACCCCAAAATTGATAATTTTGCTATTTTAGTTTTTGATATTTCCAGGTACACCTCATAGAGTTTTTTTAATAACAAAAAGTTTGCGAAAAAAGGTTTCTTCTAGACAAAGTCAGAAAGGAAAAACGACTCTATCAATAAATTCTCTAATTAGAAGCTGTCCACAGATGACTATTTCTCAACACTCAAATGCAAATTACATCGAATGAGGCGCACGTTTACAGCGAGTTTTCATCCTTTTTCGCTGAAATTTGGTAAGAATGTTGCCCGATAATGTGGCAAAAAACCCGTGTCGGGCAGTTTTTATTTGTTGCCTCCTTCGAAAGTAATGAGTATTTAAGAAAAGCTACGGCGTGTCTTATAAAAACTGAAAGTTTAACAGCGAAAAAAAAAAAAAAACCCAAACAATTAATCAAAATTCCCTGACACGGTTTCTTAGATCAAGGTGTGAAGAAAACGTAGTTTCCGGTTAAATTCTGACCGGAAACGAACTCAATTTGTGAAACTATATACTTTTGAAAATGAGGGCTATTTTAGGAAAGGTTTTTATTTCTTGCCTTAAATCAACTAATAATCGGAATCTACAATTCCTAAGCTTCCAGAAAATATATACTTTATTGGGAGTTTTTATGAAAAGTGTGACCGTGAAGCATGCAGCGACAACGCGAGGTTGCCGTTTGGGGTATTTAACAATTATTCGCCGAAGGCGAAGTGATTATCGGTGAATATTCACCGAGACGATGTCGAAGTGAATATTCACCAATAATCACTGAGCCTGAGGCGAATAATTGTTTTAGTATAAATACACAGGTGATTATTTCAAAAAAGAGTAAAAAAAAACATTTCAACGCGAAATCATCTTCACTTACTGTGGCAAAACGACTACTGGCAGCCATTTTGTCCGTCGAGGTGATTATCGGCTGATAATCCGAGATAGCGAGCCAATGAGAGCGCGCGATTTTGTATAATCAACTGATTTAAAGGACGTAAAACTCATGAAATGAATTGTTATGCTGCGTTCTTCCAACAGATCAGCATTCCGTTTTTCATGAAGAGATTAAATCTGTTAACGACTTCGACGCGTTTAGGTGATTAATAGTGGGCAATAGTTATGAAGTTCTTTATTTGCTTTTGTCTGTTTTTCAGCAATAGTGCTGGTTTACGGTTTACTTGTGGATTTTCTGCAACGTGAATGCACAATTTCTTGACGCCGGACGTGGGGTGGAAAATGCGGGCCGTTGTTTGTACATTTTTTGAGCGTATGTGTTTTAATGAGTGCTGGTGTGGAAGGGGTTTTTTCAACGTAACTCTTAGAATTCGTACATGATAGAGTAAGGTAGTAGAATTTTAAGTCTTACTTTCCAAATTAAAGATAGAACCGCAAGTCATTAGGATACGGTGTTGGTGCTGGTGACTTTGTTAAGCTGAAAGCAGCTAAAAATGCTGCTATAATCGTCACTTTGTTCTTAGATAGGAAGTAATGATTTTGCAAATATCATTGCTTCTGTGTGAATTAAGGATGTAGTTTTTGGGAAAGAATTTGCCCAGCATTTTTGTTTCCGTGTTAGCAGCCACCGTTTCTCGTTGCAGTATCATAGGAGTTGTCGTTCTTTAATAAACAGTAACTGTTTTCACTGTTAAGCTATGATCCTCACAGTTATGAACGCAATTTTTGCAATTGCGTAAAGAAGCCTGAAAATTGAGGACTTTAACGGGGTTTGAACCCGTGACCTCGCGATACCGGTGCGATGCTCTAACCCACTGAGGTATGAAGCCACTGACGTTGGGAGCTGGTCATTTGTGGGTTCCATTATGTTCCCGTGAGGAATGAATCAATGATGAAATGATATATGAAATCAGGGGCACCCAACGAGAATATAGCTCAAAACCACTTAAACATAGCATTGTTAAACGTATTTTAGTATATTTAAACGGTAGATATAGGCATATTTTTGCAATTGCGTAAAGAAGCCTGAAAAATTGCGTTCATAACTGCGAGGATCATAGCTCAGGATAGCTTCACTTGATTTCATATCCGCAGTTGATATATGATCCATTTCATATATCATTTCATCAGTAACTGTTTTGATGGTAACACTTTGCGTTGCTACACTTTGCTACACTTGGATGTTTAGAGGAAGTGTACGGCGATTTCGCGACGCTTTAATTAAGAACGAAGCATTCAACATTTCGAAGCGCTATTACAGTCAGTCATTATTGCTGTTTCTGAACAACATGGTATAAGGATATTAAGGACACATTCGCAACATTTGTGAATGCTATTCTTGTCGATTTTTATAGTTTTCTATGCGTATATCGATATTTTAGTCACTATATGTTTTGAGGAAGTGTACGGCGATTTCGCGACGCTTTAAGAACGAAGCATTCAACATTTCGGAGCGCTATTACAGTCAATCATTATTGCTGTTTCTGAACAACATGGTATAAGGTATTAAGGACACATTCGCAACATTTGTGAATGCTATTCTGGTCGATTTTTATAGTTTTCTATGCGTATATCCATATTTTAGTCGCTACTCTTTGAGAACAAAGCATACAACATTTTTGAGCAGCACAGCCTCCTTTGTTCATCGAAGTTTTTCGTTCTCTCACCACCTGACACTTCCATGGCTACGCTTTAAGAAGGAGGCATTCAACATTTCGGAGCGCTATTACAGTCAGTCATTATTTCTGTTTCTGAACAGCATGTTGTCAGGGTATTAAGGACACATTCGAAACATTTGTGCTTGCTGTTGTCGTCGATGTTTATAATTTTCTGTGCGTATATCGATATTTTAGTCACTATATGTTTTGAGGAAGCGTACGGCCATTTCGCAACGGTTTAAGAACGAAGCATTCAACATTTCGGAGCGCTATCAGGGGCACCCAACGAGAATATAGTTCAAAACCACTTAAACATAGCATTGTTAAACGTATTTTGGTATTTAGACGGTAGATATAGGCATATTTTTATCCCCTAAAAATATTTTATCTGTTCGGATTTCCTAGATGAAAGTCTAGTGAACCGAAAATTATAGGGATCAAAACTTACCTTTTCGAAAATTTCTGCCAGAAAAAAGGCTCCCGAAAATTCTAGAAGAGCTTTTTAGGGTAAAAATCCGTTAAAAATGGGCAATTTACCATTTTTTAGATGTTCTAAAATCCTAGGAGAGGCAGGCAAGCAAGAAATTTATAAAACAAATGTTCCGAAAATTCTAGATCTCAAATCGTCTTCCGAACAGATATTTGGCGTTGGGTGCCCCTGCGCTATTACAGTCAGTCATTATTGCTGTTTCTGAACAGCATGTTGTCAGGGTATCACGGACACATATTCCCAACATTTTGTGAATGCTGTTCTGGTCGATGTTTATAATTTTCTACGCGTATATCGATATTTTAGTCGCTACTCTTTGAGAGCGAAGCATACAACATTTTTGAGCAGCACAGCCTCCTTTGTTCATCGAAGTTTTTCTTTCTCTCACCACCTGACACTTCCAAAAGTCGGGTCGACTTTTCAACTGACGGGTCGTCACGACCTGATCGGATCGTCACGATCCGTCGAGATCCGTCGAGATATTTGAATCTACCTCCGGCAGTCCGACTTCCGGCAGTAAATCTTACTTCCTTTTTAAACTTCACGACCCCACATCCGGTGAGTCGGGCCGTCAACAGCAATTGACGACCCGACTCAGTTCATGTATATTGGACATGTGTGTACAACTGAGTGTCAAATTTAAATAGAATCGTTTCCATTGAGTTTCGCAGGGTTCATCAAAACAAACAAAAGTATTTCGCATCCGTTTTGTCTCAAAAATCGATTTCAGTTGAAATCAGAATCCGTCTAGGTTTCATTAAATGTTGTTTTAGGAATTGTAGATGAAAACCTCTCATTTTCAAGTTAACGTCTAAAAGACACCACACACAACGCTATTACTTCGCCTCAGTAGAAACTGAAAACAATATTGAATGATATCGCCGATGGAAGCACAATATTATCAGTGTGATAATGAATTTGGAATAAGGTTTGGTCGGAAACGTGTTCAGGTCGCAGATTTTTATTATTTTTCTTGGTTGTTTGAATTGAATAGCCATTACGGAGCTATATCATTATATCATAAATGCTTCTTTTCTCGCTGATATTCTTCCTTTTAAGACACCGGCTCGAGGTTAACGTTTAGGAATTGAAATACTTTTAGCCAGCATTTTTCCGGCAAATATAACCTTTTGGGCAAATCCCCCTTTTGTAAAGGCAATCATAATTTTGGGAAGCATCAGTTTATAGTTAGGACCAAGTGTAGGTAGTGACATGTTCATATCAAAAACGGATAATATTTAACAATAACTTGACCAATTCATGGGCTTAAATGATATCCTAACGCCTAATCCATAAGGAAATAATTTCAAGGGATGAACTTTTACATTTATATAAATTTGCTTCTTCCTCTCTTAAAACATTATAATATACTTTCCCAGTTTAATAGAGAAGGTGGATCGTAGTATTAGCGTTATATTCATCATTGTCTCGCAGGCCAAAAGCTTTCAGCACTGTCAGTTGAATAGCTGCACGTTCACTTATTTATAAAAAACGATTTTTCTCTTATACCTACGAAGTTTCGGTCAGTGCCGTGCATTCTTTTTCCGGGGAGATTTGTTTCGAATTGTAGCTTAATTGCGAGTTAATATGATAAAGAGGCGCCAATTTTTGCTAGTAGCATATCTGAATGCTCTAATCACTCCCTCTACTTTTGTGTTCATGATGAAAACAGAGATGGGTGGTCAGAATAACACCAAGAGATCAGGGTCCATTATGTTTATAGTTCATTCTCTTTGGTTGTGTGAAGATTAAAGCAAAGAGAAAAACATTTTTCCAGATGTTAGCGCAAAAGTGAAAAAGAAATACGGTAATTACAGTTAATATATTTTGCTTTCTACTCACTTTTGCTGCTGGTTGCTGTCCATACTTCAGCGAAGGAATCATGTTAAAAAAGATTGCAAGATAATAGATGTAAAGCTATGCGGTAAGAATTGTCTCGGACTTAAATGTACGGTTGACACTGCTCCCATATTGAAAGTGAATCTTCAAGTTGATCAATTACAATACTGGTTTCATTTACATAGAATTGTCAATTTTATGATTATTACTGTATTTACTTACCTTTTCCTCGCATTTTATAATCATATGTCCACGTCTAACTGTGTTGAAAAACGCTTTGCTTTCATCTACACCACAACTCTCCCAGGCAAATATAGAAATGAAACCAACAAGATTGAGAAATTTCCTCTTCATTTTCCAAAAAGGAAAAAAATCCGAAGTTCATGTATTCCCAGAGATTTCAGTGCCCACGGATTTGTGGTAATCAAGTCATAAAGAGAGCTAACGTCAGGTGAGGAGAAGATGATACTCAAATATTCTGACTTTCTTTCGACTGACAATAACTAATAAGAGTCTCAGTTCGAATGATGGAGTGCTGGCTAAATTTTTTCAGTTGCTCTGACCGAAAAGTGTTACACCTCTGCTGTTATCAATTTGAACTGTCAAGAGATTTCAAAAACAATGTACTTCGTCGAGACTCGTAACAAAGAAGAACAAAATTAAACAAAAACAGAACTTTTTGGCCGTTCCACAGCGGGTGTGACGTCACAACGATACGGTTTCAGAACAAAAATCATCCGGCTTCTTTACACGAAACTGAGATCAACAAGAGGCTGAGAGTGAAACGGTAATTGAAAACATTTTCAATTAAATTTATTAAAGCAAAAAAATACAGATTTGAAAAGATCGACAACTTGAATTTTAAAGCTGTTACATACAAATTGAAAAATACATGAAAATGGTTTCCTCTGATGCCCTAGTGAGGACACGTCAAGTATTGAATCGGTTACGGTTTGAGTTGCACGCCCTTAGTGGCATAAAATGGCTATTAAAATAGAAAAATTATGTTAATGACCATATTGATATGTACTTTTCGTTGATGCTTTTAGGCGAATGCGATAGATTGACAAGGGTAATCAAGTTATCAGTTTAATCTCATAAACTCGGTAAATCTTCCTTTGTTTGATTTTAAAATGAGCGCAATATATATAAACTGCCCATACCAAGCATGCACGAAAAACGTTATGGTTTTTGTCAATCCAGATTCAGTAAAAAGTATTTTTCAGTGGACTCTTCTGGTGCATAAAATAAGAAAAGCTTGAATCTGTAATATGTAATCAAATTTGCGGTGAATCTAAGAAATGTTGTTTCCCATTAAGGGACGATTATCTCTTCATTTTCTATTTTTTTCTCCCTACTTGGTACAAAAATCATCATCCACATTTCAAGCGGTCGTGTATGTTACGTAGACGACCCATTGCATTTATTCTGATTGTTGCAGCTTGAGGTACGCAATAAATTTAGGGTGCCAGAGTTTATTTTTCGTATTTAAAAAAATATACAAATATATATATTTGTTTTACAAACCAAGAGTGGACAAAATTCCGTAAATGTATCGTAACGAGTGTCAAATATCGCTTATAAGTTGTCCAAATGATTCAAGTGAAACAAACGTTGTATCCGATGGTGTGTTTTATTTTTCTCACAGTAAAATCCAGCACGCGGCCATCTGTCAAGACGTCAAATTTCATGAAAATTATAACCTTCGTACAAATGAAATGTTTTAGCTTAAAATCCTTTTTTTAGAAAAGCTACCATGTTTGTTTGCTAACCCCAACTGGGAACCTTTTTTTTCAGCGAGTGCCAACTTCACAAAGCAAAGCTGGTTCAGTTCAGTTCATTTTGCCACAATTCTCAATATTTAATATCAATAACAATACATACTTTAATTTAATTTCATTTTTATTTTACTTGTATTTATATACATATTTTTAAAAATTTTGTACCTACTTTTTAAGGAAATTTAGTGGCGAGGAAGCTCATAAAGAAACCAGAAGGCTTATTTAGGGTGCGTTCGATTGACCCTATTCCGGAATAAGAATACGTAGAGAGATGATTTAAAACGATTTGTTTGGCGTTTTGAAGCAACGAGGATAATAAAGATATGTTTAAAATAGCATTTTAGCAAGTATTTGACAATTTTAATGTGAATCTACGTAAAAACGAAGGATTTCTAATCTCCATTCCATGTATTCAGTATTCCGGAATTCAGTCAATCGAACGCACCCTTAATATGAGCTCCTTAAAAATGAGATTTGAGATAGCAGTAGGCTAAAGGTGCCAGATCGTGGTCGATCTAGCCAACAAATTTGTATTTTATGATAGACAAGAGTTATGAGGTAAAGATGACTGTACAACTGAAGTTAGTGTAATTCCACTTCGTCAGGCAGGACTTCACTTCTTTTTGGAGTCAAGCAAACAGCTTGCCATGCAAGGCTTTCCGTGACCCCGTAGTAAATATCCAATCGCCCAGCGGGCATAAAATTTCATAATTGCAAATTTTATATTAGAAACGGATCTGACTATCCTCTTGTATTACCATATGTTTTCGTCTGTAATCAAGTTTTAATGAATTCCACCACTCACGTGAGGAAAGGGATGAGCAAAATGCCTTGTGAGGCACTCGTTTCCCGACACATGAGGGCAAGTTTTAGACTGAGAAAAGTGCGCCTCGTGATGGTCCGCAAAATCACGAACGCAGTATTTTGACTAGTCACTGAAAAGCGACAGGTGGTGATTAGTGACTTGTCATCTAACAAAGAGTAGGGAATAGGTCGAGTTAAACCGCGATGCCCTAGTCTTACTATCAATTCCATCATCCTCAAGGTGCTTGGAGAAGAACAGAACTAAGGGAATGCATCATTTGTTTAAAGGAAGGACGTGTTTGCAGTCTGGTTGTGAAAACAGGTTCACCTTTGAACTGTTCTCTACTACCGTAAACACAATTAGAAGCTATCCGTTGAGATACTGTTGACACGAGTTGTTTTAGTTATTTGCCCACTGTCCAGCCCAATTCAAGACCAAGTTGAAGAAGAAAATTCCCAGGGTTTGAACTAAAATGCTCTATGGCGGCAAAGCCGAGGGGAAAATTCTCTTTTTCCTCGACGTCGCCGCGATGTTCCCCGAAATGCATTGACTGCCGATTCAGCAATCTTCTCTACCTATCAAACTGCCCATGAGTCGTGATCAGCATCGCAAAACAGAGAACGCTGCCGCAAAAGATAAATAATTGCGATCACATCACAAATCAGTGAAATGTCAGTTTCCACTGAATTTTTGTTTTAACCTAAATAACAAGTTTTTTTTCGACGACAAATTTATCTTTAAGCTTTTCACTTTTACTACCCTAAAACGGGATCTAAGGCAGCAAATAAGCCGGGGAAAAGTCGACAGGTGAGGCAAGCCGACTGCAAAGTTATTTCTCCATCTTGCTTACCGGTTGCACTATTGCACAGTCTTAAAAGCGGCAGTGGGTTAAAGCGTGAGTTTTTATGTCTTAAGTCAAGAACTACGCATTGGAAGGTTTGCTGCTGATGATCTGTTTATTGCACATGTAAACTGCTATTAAATCTTTATACCGGAGATTTCGACATTCCCCGTTTTCAAATTTCTATTGGAGGTTCAAGATTTAAAGAAAACCTTTAAATTTCTTTATCTCGCATTTTCCAGTTTTTTATCTCGCATTTTCTATCTCGCATTTCTAGTTTGTTATTTCACATTTACAGTTTTTTTCTCCACCTGGGATTATCTCGCATGTCCCCTACAGGCTTCCAACGAGTTAGCGAACGACATTAGAACTAAAGTGGGCACAAATTATCAATAACTAACTGCTTGTCGTTTTTGTCACTCTTATCGCTTTTACTTTAAGTCCTTAGCTTTTATTGTATACATTTTTCAATCTTCTACTTTTTAGAATATATTAGGATCGTGGATTAGATGTTAACTAACTGATTAGGCCATCCCCCCCTTTTTTTTTTTTTTTTTGTTTACCGTCGAATGCGTTTCCTGATATTGGGTCGGTCGGTCGGATTGAAAAAAAAAACCTAAAACAAAAAAAATTATAAGCATTCTCGGAATCGGAGGCCTTGTACCGCGGCAACATAGCTGTGGAGCCAGGAAAACAACAAGACGTGAACCCAAAATCAATATGGCGGAAACGTTGGCGGATGTTGTGGCAAAATTAAGAAAGCGTGGGAAAAACGATCAACCACCAAAACTCCTGTGCGACATAAAAATGGCTTAAAAACCTCGTTAACCTTTTTTTTTCTTTGGAAAATGCCCAAAATTGGGTCGGTCGCACGACGCGAAACGGAAAAAAAAGGGGATGGCCTTAAGCTAAGCGCATATTTCACATTAAATAAAGTATCTTTATCTTATCTTTAACAGGTGATGCGGGAACACTTCCTCTCTATTGCAATCTTCCACTGGAAGAGTATTTCATTTCTCTACGGTTGTTTTTCATATTATAGTTTCCCTTTGTTCTTCTCAGATCTTCACAGTTCCCTTGGAGAGAAAAAAGGCACAACCTGCCTTTGCCGGTTCCGACGACAAAGTAATATTGCAGCTCTTCTGAAATTTGGCATCCTGGTTGCGTACAGAATGGAATTAGCAAAGGAGTTTGCGAAGTAGAGAAAGATACACGCATAATTCAACAACTTGATTGCTAACGGTGAAAGGGAAGTCATAATGTCGGTAGAAAAAAACAGAAAAGAGTATATTGTATGAGGCAACCACAGAAGTAAAGATACTAAAGTCACGATAAACAATGTCTTGGTCAATTTTTTCTCTCTACTGACTGCACGATCATGGTGCTGAGGACGTACGCCGCAACAAACTTTTACAGCAATGGATACGTAAGAAACAACGATAACAAAAAGACAAATTGCATTAAATGACTTCCATACGTAAAAATAAAGGTCTCTTCTGGTTTGACTGATGACTTGCAAAGAAGTTGCAATTAAGGAAGCCAGAAGCCAACTGACAGCGATGACTGTACCATAGACCCGTTGTGTGATAACGCGGTGTTTAAATGGTCGACAAGTCGCATGCGCTCTTTCTATAGATATCATAGTGAGGTTTGTCAGGGAAGCGATGACAAACATATGCCCCAACATATAGAGAACCTCAAACCCTTGGCCTATTGAACAGTGTCCCTTCCAAATGTTGCATGTTTTTCCCAATTCAAGGTAGGTACATGATACGGGAAATGCCCCAACTAACATGTCTGCAACTGCCAGATTAATTACCAAGTACATACCAGGCTTACGAAGAAAACGATTCTTTACGAAAACAAGAATGGTGAGAAAATTGAGTGCTAATATTACAGTCATTTCAGTTCCATACAAAACAAGCAGCGTAGTGCAGACAGAAGAAGAAAACACCATGTTGGAACTTTCCGTCTTGCAATACACCTGTCGAAAAAATAGGACCTCACATTTTCAATACAGAAACTACCTCGTTGATTTTTTTCAAACCGACTACAACAAGAGATTCTAAAACGTTAAAATTTTCAACACGTTTAAAGCACAGAAACTACCTCCTTGATTTGTTTCAAACCGACTACAACAAGAGATTATAAAATTTTAGAATTATCAATCAAATAATTTTTATTTGCTACATGTGGGTAACTTGGTTAAAAAGATAAAAGTTCATTCGTGCCATGGTCAAAATGTTAACTTTGGTATGAGAGATGACGGCAAGAATTATCTCAGTACCGCGATACACAATATCACAATGCACGCGCACGCATGGTGATTCAAAAGTTAACGTTTTGATAGTTGTTAGTTTTATTTTGTGTTTTGTGCGTGTGTATAAAAAATATTTAACCTTACCGTAGCCTTATAATCTCTTTAACTTATTCTTTGTATGTTCGTCTTTTATTTCTTGAGTCGGCTCTCTTTTCTGGCTTACACCAAGTTTCCTTGAAGGAAATCCCTAGTCCACAAACGCAAACAACTGTTAGTCTTTTCTGTGAGAGCGACCATCAAACACCCATCAACATAAAACAATTTCCCGCCAGCAAAACAATTTCTTCTACCATCAGTTAATTTCACGCTATTTTCAGAGTCACCTTCCACTGTCATATTGAATTTAATTTATGGTACAACGACATCATGTTACGCAACAATGACATGCGTCAAGGTGAAACTCGTCTTAAGTTGACAAAAGCCCTACGCCGACTAAGAGAGCACACTTGCATGTATTAAAGTATTCCGAAAAATTCTTGCTCTGAACTCTTTCAATGACAAACAACAGATGGCGCTAGGAATATAGCAGGTGCTACGATAATTTCAGAACCAACCGACCGCTAGCGCTTTTGGTATCAGTAATTCCTACCACGAATAAGAAAGACCGTAGCAATACCGCGATTGATCCACAGTCCAATCAACCTGATTATTCTGTGTTTCCTTGGTACGTTTATCTTTAAGATAAACAAGTCTTTATACTACCATTTGTCAGCTCTATCTGTCAGCCTTATTGAAATAATTTTAAAGTCGTGTTTTACGAGAAAACCAGTTTGAGCTTTGTGATCTAGATCGTAGTTTGATTATAGAAAGCACCAATGATTTATTGGAAGGAAACAGCAGAACAACAATTTTGTGAGCTTTCCAAAGCAAGTAAAAGTACTTTAATTTTTCTCTTGAACTTTTGAGGCAGCTGTAAGCGCTCTAGCCCTCGAGTTAACTTGTCGAAAGTTCAGGCCTGGGTAAACTGGCACAGCGTGGGAGTATAATTCTCAAAAGTTATGAGCTATGACAATTTTTAACTTGTGGATTCGCGATGTGTAGGAACGAGTTGTCGTGGGCACTGCAATATGCAAATGTTTCACTCGTCCACAAAGGTGTAGATGTTGTGGTTTAATTTTCCTTATTACCTGAAATTTTCGCGACACGTTAATTTCGCGAATTTGCGAAAATTTTGCATTTTGACTCACTTTAATTTCGCGTTTTTGAGTGAGCCACACTTTATTCCTTTGTCAATGTTATTTAACATGTCCCTGAATTTGATCAAACTTAATGAACAATGTCCAAATAAACAGAAACGCAACCGTGATTATATGTAAACAGTAACAAGAAAGATGTCCTCACAGTGTCTACAAGGCACGCATTGAAGTTCATGCTTGAATTCCAGTCTCGTTTTTAGTGGTCAATTGACCTTATTATCCATGTACATTAAATATTCCTTCCTGCAGACTCCCGGGAAATTGATGAAATACAGAAAACGTTATATCCCATCTTGAAAAAGG
The DNA here is from genome assembly GCF_036669935.1 of Montipora foliosa. Taxonomy (NCBI): domain Eukaryota; kingdom Metazoa; phylum Cnidaria; class Anthozoa; order Scleractinia; family Acroporidae; genus Montipora; species Montipora foliosa. The sequence continues at coordinate 22,553,199 of NC_090874.1, read as the reverse complement.
CCAAACAGAGAAAGCAAACAGCCTATTTCAAAGTTGATAAGCTAATTATAAACGGGCAAATCTACAGAGGTGAAGAAACAACCAATCTCCCATACTACGGTCTCATTATGGACACAAGAAACAGCGGAAACCAAAGCCAAAGAGGTCACAGCGCGACAGCACATGTATAAAAATCCGTTAAAAATGGGCAATTTACCATTTTTTAGATGTTCTAAAATCCTAGGAGAGGCAGGCAAGCAAGAAATTTATAAAACAAATGTTCCGAAAATTCTAGATCTCAAATCGTCTTCCGAACAGATATTTGGCGTTGGGTGCCCCTGCGCTATTACAGTCAGTCATTATTGCTGTTTCTGAACAGCATGTTGTCAGGGTATCACGGACACATATTCCCAACATTTTGTGAATGCTGTTCTGGTCGATGTTTATAATTTTCTACGCGTATATCGATATTTTAGTCGCTACTCTTTGAGAACGAAGCATACAACATTTTTGAGCAGCACAGCCTCCTTTGTTCATCGAAGTTTTTCTTTCTCTCACCACCTGACACTTCCAAAAGTCGGGTCGACTTTTCAACTGACGGGTCGTCACGACCTGATCGGATCGTCACGATCCGTCGAGATATTTGAATCTACCTCCGGCAGTCCGACTTCCGCCAGTAAATCTTACTTCCTTTTTAAACTTCACGACCCCACATCCGGTGAGTCGGGCCGTCAACAGCAATTGACGACCCGACTCAGTTCATGTATATTGGACATGTGTGTACAACTGAGTGTCAAATTTAAATAGAATCGTTTCCATTGAGTTTCGCAGGGTTCATCAAAACAAACAAAAGTATTTCGCATCCGTTTTGTCTCAAAAATCGATTTCAGTTGAAATCAGAATCCGTCTAGGTTTCATTAAATGTTGTTTTAGGAATTGTAGATGAAAACCTCTCATTTTCAAGTTAACGTCTAAAAGACACCACACACAACGCTATTACTTCGCCTCAGTAGAAACTGAAAACAATATTGAATGATATCGCCGATGGAAGCACAATATTATCAGTGTGATAATGAATTTGGAATAAGGTTTGGTCGGAAACGTGTTCAGGTCGCAGATTTTTATTATTTTTCTTGGTTGTTTGAATTGAATAGCCATTACGGAGCTATATCATTATATCATAAATGCTTCTTTTCTCGCAGATATTCTTCCTTTTAAGACACCGGCTCGAGGTTAACGTTTAGGAATTGAAATACTTTTAGCCAGCATTTTTCCGGCAAATATAACCTTTTGGGCAAATCCCCCTTTTGTAAAGGCAATCATAATTTTGGGAAGCATCAGTTTATAGTTAGGACCAAGTGTAGGTAGTGACATGTTCATATCAAAAACGGATAATATTTAACAATAACTTGACCAATTCATGGGCTTAAATGATATCCTAACGCCTAATCCATAAGGAAATAATTTCAAGGGATGAACTTTTACATTTATATAAATTTGCTTCTTCCTCTCTTAAAACATTATAATATACTTTCCCAGTTTAATAGAGAAGGTGGATCGTAGTATTAGCGTTATATTCATCATTGTCTCGCAGGCCAAAAGCTTTCAGCACTGTCAGTTGAATAGCTGCACGTTCACTTATTTATAAAAAACGATTTTTCTCTTATACCTACGAAGTTTCGGTCAGTGCCGTGCATTCTTTTTCCGGGGAGATTTGTTTCGAATTGTAGCTTAATTGCGAGTTAATATGATAAAGAGGCGCCAATTTTTGCTAGTAGCATATCTGAATGCTCTAATCACTCCCTCTACTTTTGTGTTCATGATGAAAACAGAGATGGGTGGTCAGAATAACACCAAGAGATCAGGGTCCATTATGTTTATAGTTCATTCTCTTTGGTTGTGTGAAGATTAAAGCAAAGAGAAAAACATTTTTCCAGATGTTAGCGCAAAAGTGAAAAAGAAATACGGTAATTACAGTTAATATATTTTGCTTTCTACTCACTTTTGCTGCTGGTTGCTGTCCATACTTCAGCGAAGGAATCATGTTAAAAAAGATTGCAAGATAATAGATGTAAAGCTATGCGGTAAGAATTGTCTCGGACTTAAATGTACGGTTGACACTGCTCCCATATTGAAAGTGAATCTTCAAGTTGATCAATTACAATACTGGTTTCATTTACATAGAATTGTCAATTTTATGATTATTACTGTATTTACTTACCTTTTCCTCGCATTTTATAATCATATGTCCACGTCTAACTGTGTTGAAAAACGCTTTGCTTTCATCTACACCACAACTCTCCCAGGCAAATATAGAAATGAAACCAACAAGATTGAGAAATTTCCTCTTCATTTTCCAAAAAGGAAAAAAATCCGAAGTTCATGTATTCCCAGAGATTTCAGTGCCCACGGATTTGTGGTAATCAAGTCATAAAGAGAGCTAACGTCAGGTGAGGAGAAGATGATACTCAAATATTCTGACTTTCTTTCGACTGACAATAACTAATAAGAGTCTCAGTTCGAATGATGGAGTGCTGGCTAAATTTTTTCAGTTGCTCTGACCGAAAAGTGTTACACCTCTGCTGTTATCAATTTGAACTGTCAAGAGATTTCAAAAACAATGTACTTCGTCGAGACTCGTAACAAAGAAGAACAAAATTAAACAAAAACAGAACTTTTTGGCCGTTCCACAGCGGGTGTGACGTCACAACGATACGGTTTCAGAACAAAAATCATCCGGCTTCTTTACACGAAACTGAGATCAACAAGAGGCTGAGAGTGAAACGGTAATTGAAAACATTTTCAATTAAATTTATTAAAGCAAAAAAATACAGATTTGAAAAGATCGACAACTTGAATTTTAAAGCTGTTACATACAAATTGAAAAATACATGAAAATGGTTTCCTCTGATGCCCTAGTGAGGACACGTCAAGTATTGAATCGGTTACGGTTTGAGTTGCACGCCCTTAGTGGCATAAAATGGCTATTAAAATAGAAAAATTATGTTAATGACCATATTGATATGTACTTTTCGTTGATGCTTTTAGGCGAATGCGATAGATTGACAAGGGTAATCAAGTTATCAGTTTAATCTCATAAACTCGGTAAATCTTCCTTTGTTTGATTTTAAAATGAGCGCAATATATATAAACTGCCCATACCAAGCATGCACGAAAAACGTTATGGTTTTTGTCAATCCAGATTCAGTAAAAAGTATTTTTCAGTGGACTCTTCTGGTGCATAAAATAAGAAAAGCTTGAATCTGTAATATGTAATCAAATTTGCGGTGAATCTAAGAAATGTTGTTTCCCATTAAGGGACGATTATCTCTTCATTTTCTATTTTTTTCTCCCTACTTGGTACAAAAATCATCATCCACATTTCAAGCGGTCGTGTATGTTACGTAGACGACCCATTGCATTTATTCTGATTGTTGCAGCTTGAGGTACGCAATAAATTTAGGGTGCCAGAGTTTATTTTTCGTATTTAAAAAAATATACAAATATATATATATTTGTTTTACAAACCAAGAGTGGACAAAATTCCGTAAATGTATCGTAACGAGTGTCAAATATCGCTTATAAGTTGTCCAAATGATTCAAGTGAAACAAACGTTGTATCCGATGGTGTGTTTTATTTTTCTCACAGTAAAATCCAGCACGCGGCCATCTGTCAAGACGTCAAATTTCATGAAAATTATAACCTTCGTACAAATGAAATGTTTTAGCTTAAAATCCTTTTTTTAGAAAAGCTACCATGTTTGTTTGCTAACCCCAACTGGGAACCTTTTTTTTCAGCGAGTGCCAACTTCACAAAGCAAAGCTGGTTCAGTTCAGTTCATTTTGCCACAATTCTCAATATTTAACATCAATAACAATACATACTTTAATTTAATTTCATTTTTATTTTACTTGTATTTATATACATATTTTTAAAAATTTTGTACCTACTTTTTAAGGAAATTTAGTGGCGAGGAAGCTCATAAAGAAACCAGAAGGCTTATTTAGGGTGCGTTCGATTGACCCTATTCCGGAATAAGAATACGTAGAGAGATGATTTAAAACGATTTGTTTGGCGTTTTGAAGCAACGAGGATAATAAAGATATGTTTAAAATAGCATTTTAGCAAGTATTTGACAATTTTAATGTGAATCTACGTAAAAACGAAGGATTTCTAATCTCCATTCCATGTATTCAGTATTCCGGAATTCGGTCAATCGAACGCACCCTTAATATGAGCTCCTTAAAAATGAGATTTGAGATAGCAGTAGGCTAAAGGTGCCAGATCGTGGTCGATCTAGCCAACAAATTTGTATTTTATGATAGACAAGAGTTATGAGGTAAAGATGACTGTACAACTGAAGTTAGTGTAATTCCACTTCGTCAGGCAGGACTTCACTTCTTTTTGGAGTCAAGCAAACAGCTTGCCATGCAAGGCTTTCCGTGACCCCGTAGTAAATATCCAATCGCCCAGCGGGCATAAAATTTCATAATTGCAAATTTTATATTAGAAACGGATCTGACTATCCTCTTGTATTACCATATGTTTTCGTCTGTAATCAAGTTTTAATGAATTCCACCACTCACGTGAGGAAAGGGATGAGCAAAATGCCTTGTGAGGCACTCGTTTCCCGACACATGAGGGCAAGTTTTAGACTGAGAAAAGTGCGCCTCGTGATGGTCCGCAAAATCACGAACGCAGTATTTTGACTAGTCACTGAAAAGCGACAGGTGGTGATTAGTGACTTGTCATCTAACAAAGAGTAGGGAATAGGTCGAGTTAAACCGCGATGCCCTAGTCTTACTATCAATTCCATCATCCTCAAGGTGCTTGGAGAAGAACAGAACTAAGGGAATGCATCATTTGTTTAAAGGAAGGACGTGTTTGCAGTCTGGTTGTGAAAACAGGTTCACCTTTGAACTGTTCTCTACTACCGTAAACACAATTAGAAGCTATCCGTTGAGATACTGTTGACACGAGTTGTTTTAGTTATTTGCCCACTGTCCAGCCCAATTCAAGACCAAGTTGAAGAAGAAAATTCCCAGGGTTTGAACTAAAATGCTCTATGGCGGCAAAGCCGAGGGGAAAATTCTCTTTTTCCTCGACGTCGCCGCGATGTTCCCCGAAATGCATTGACTGCCGATTCAGCAATCTTCTCTACCTATCAAACTGCCCATGAGTCGTGATCAGCATCGCAAAACAGAGAACGCTGCCGCAAAAGATAAATAATTGCGATCACATCACAAATCAGTGAAATGTCAGTTTCCACTGAATTTTTGTTTTAACCTAAATAACAAGTTTTTTTTCGACGACAAATTTATCTTTAAGCTTTTCACTTTTACTACCCTAAAACGGGATCTAAGGCAGCAAATAAGCCGGGGAAAAGTCGACAGGTGAGGCAAGCCGACTGCAAAGTTATTTCTCCATCTTGCTTACCGGTTGCACTATTGCACAGTCTTAAAAGCGGCAGTGGGTTAAAGCGTGAGTTTTTATGTCTTAAGTCAAGAACTACGCATTGGAAGGTTTGCTGCTGATGATCTGTTTATTGCACATGTAAACTGCTATTAAATCTTTATACCGGAGATTTCGACATTCCCCGTTTTCAAATTTCTATTGGAGGTTCAAGATTTAAAGAAAACCTTTAAATTTCTTTATCTCGCATTTTCCAGTTTTTTATCTCGCATTTTCTATCTCGCATTTCTAGTTTGTTATTTCACATTTACAGTTTTTTTCTCCACCTGGGATTATCTCGCATGTCCCCTACAGGCTTCCAACGAGTTAGCGAACGACATTAGAACTAAAGTGGGCACAAATTATCAGCAACTAACTGCTTGTCGTTTTTGTCACTCTTATCGCCTTTACTTTAAGTCCTTAGCTTTTATTGTATACATTTTTCAATCTTCTACTTTTTAGAATATATTAGGATCGTGGATTAGATGTTAACTAACTGATTAGGCCATCCCCCCCTTTTTTTTTTTTTTTGTTTACCGTCGAATGCGTTTCCTGATATTGGGTCGGTCGGTCGGATTGAAAAAAAAAACCTAAAACAAAAAAAATTATAAGCATTCTCGGAATCGGAGGCCTTGTACCGCGGCAACATAGCTGTGGAGCCAGGAAAACAACAAGACGTGAACCCAAAATCAATATGGCGGAAACGTTGGCGGATGTTGTGGCAAAATTAAGAAAGCGTGGGAAAAACGATCAACCACCAAAACTCCTGTGCGACATAAAAATGGCTTAAAAACCTCGTTAACCTTTTTTTTTCTTTGGAAAATGCCCAAAATTTGGGTCGGTCGCACGACGCGAAACGGAAAAAAAGGGGATGGCCTTAAGCTAAGCGCATATTTCACATTAAATAAAGTATCTTTATCTTATCTTTAACAGGTGATGCGGGAACACTTCCTCTCTATTGCAATCTTCCACTGGAAGAGTATTTCATTTCTCTACGGTTGTTTTTCATATTATAGTTTCCCTTTGTTCTTCTCAGATCTTCACAGTTCCCTTGGAGAGAAAAAAGGCACAACCTGCCTTTGCCGGTTCCGACGACAAAGTAATATTGCAGCTCTTCTGAAATTTGGCATCCTGGTTGCGTACAGAATGGAATTAGCAAAGGAGTTTGCGAAGTAGAGAAAGATACACGCATAATTCAACAACTTGATTGCTAACGGTGAAAGGGAAGTCATAATGTCGGTAGAAAAAAACAGAAAAGAGTATATTGTATGAGGCAACCACAGAAGTAAAGATACTAAAGTCACGATAAACAATGTCTTGGTCAATTTTTTCTCTCTACTGACTGCACGATCATGGTGCTGAGGACGTACGCCGCAACAAACTTTTACAGCAATGGATACGTAAGAAACAACGATAACAAAAAGACAAATTGCATTAAATGACTTCCATACGTAAAAATAAAGGTCTCTTCTGGTTTGACTGATGACTTGCAAAGAAGTTGCAATTAAGGAAGCCAGAAGCCAACTGACAGCGATGACTGTACCATAGACCCGTTGTGTGATAACGCGGTGTTTAAATGGTCGACAAGTCGCATGCGCTCTTTCTATAGATATCATAGTGAGGTTTGTCAGGGAAGCGATGACAAACATATGCCCCAACATATAGAGAACCTCAAACCCTTGGCCTATTGAACAGTGTCCCTTCCAAATGTTGCATGTTTTTCCCAATTCAAGGTAGGTACATGATACGGGAAATGCCCCAACTAACATGTCTGCAACTGCCAGATTAATTACCAAGTACATGCCAGGCTTACGAAGAAAACGATTCTTTACGAAAACAAGAATGGTGAGAAAATTGAGTGCTAATATTACAGTCATTTCAGTTCCATACAAAACAAGCAGCGTAGTGCAGACAGAAGAAGAAAACACCATGTTGGAACTTTCCGTCTTGCAATACACCTGTCGAAAAAATAGGACCTCACATTTTCAATACAGAAACTACCTCGTTGATTTTTTTCAAACCGACTACAACAAGAGATTCTAAAACGTTAAAATTTTCAACACGTTTAAAGCACAGAAACTACCTCCTTGATTTGTTTCAAACCGACTACAACAAGAGATTATAAAATTTTAGAATTATCAATCAAATAATTTTTATTTGCTACATGTGGGTAACTTGGTTAAAAAGATAAAAGTTCATTCGTGCCATGGTCAAAATGTTAACTTTGGTATGAGAGATGACGGCAAGAATTATCTCAGTACCGCGATACACAATATCACAATGCACGCGCACGCATGGTGATTCAAAAGTTAACGTTTTGATAGTTGTTAGTTTTATTTTGTGTTTTGTGCGTGTGTATAAAAAATATTTAACCTTACCGTAGCCTTATAATCTCTTTAACTTATTCTTTGTATGTTCGTCTTTTATTTCTTGAGTCGGCTCTCTTTTCTGGCTTACACCAAGTTTCCTTGAAGGAAATCCCTAGTCCACAAACGCAAACAACTGTTAGTCTTTTCTGTGAGAGCGACCATCAAACACCCATCAACATAAAACAATTTCCCGCCAGCAAAACAATTTCTTCTACCATCAGTTAATTTCACGCTATTTTCAGAGTCACCTTCCATTGTCATATTGAATTTAATTTATGGTACAACGACATCATGTTACGCAACAATGACATGCGTCAAGGTGAAACTCGACTTAAGTTGACAAAAGCCCTACGCCGACTAAGAAAGCACACTTGCATGTATTAAAGTATTCCGAAAAATTCTTGCTCTGAACTCTTTCAATGACAAACAACAGATGGCGCTAGGAATATAGCAGGTGCTACGATAATTTCAGAACCAACCGACCGCTAGCGCTTTTGGTATCAGTAATTCCTACCACGAATAAGAAAGACCGTAGCAATACCGCGATTGATCCACAGTCCAATCAACCTGATTATTCTGTGTTTCCTTGGTACGTTTATCTTTAAGATAAACAAGTCTTTATACTACCATTTGTCAGCTCTATCTGTCAGCCTTATTGAAATAATTTTAAAGTCGTGTTTTACGAGAAAACCAGTTTGAGCTTTGTGATCTAGATCGTAGTTTGATTATAGAAAGCACCAATGATTTATTGGAAGGAAACAGCAGAACAACAATTTTGTGAGCTTTCCAAAGCAAGTAAAAGTACTTTAATTTTTCTCTTGAACTTTTGAGGCAGCTGTAAGCGCTCTAGCCCTCGAGTTAACTTGTCGAAAGTTCAGGCCTGGGTAAACTGGCACAGCGTGGGAGTATAATTCTCAAAAGTTATGAGCTATGACAATTTTTAACTTGTGGATTCGCGATGTGTAGGAACGAGTTGTCGTGGGCACTGCAATATGCAAATGTTTCACTCGTCCACAAAGGTGTAGATGTTGTGGTTTAATTTTCCTTATTACCTGAAATTTTCGCGACACGTTAATTTCGCGAATTTGCGAAAATTTTGCATTTTGACTCACTTTAATTTCGCGTTTTTGAGTGAGCCACACTTTATTCCTTTGTCAATGTTATTTAACATGTCCCTGAATTTGATCAAACTTAATGAACAATGTCCAAATAAACAGAAACGCAACCGTGATTATATGTAAACAGTAACAAGAAAGATGTCCTCACAGTGTCTACAAGGCACGCATTGAAGTTCATGCTTGAATTCCAGTCTCGTTTTTAGTGGTCAATTGACCTTATTATCCATGTACATTAAATATTCCTTCCTGCAGACTCCCGGGAAATTGATGAAATACAGAAAACGTTATATCCCATCTTGAAAAAGGCCAAACAGAGAAAGCAAACAGCCTATTTCAAAGTTGATAAGCTAATTATAAACGGGCAAATCTACAGAGGTGAAGAAACAACCAATCTCCCATACTACGGTCTCATTATGGACACAAGAAACAGCGGAAACCAAAGCCAAAGAGGTCACAGCGCGACAGCACATGTATAAAAATCCGTTAAAAATGGGCAATTTACCATTTTTTAGATGTTCTAAAATCCTAGGAGAGGCAGGCAAGCAAGAAATTTATAAAACAAATGTTCCGAAAATTCTAGATCTCAAATCGTCTTCCGAACAGATATTTGGCGTTGGGTGCCCCTGCGCTATTACAGTCAGTCATTATTGCTGTTTCTGAACAGCATGTTGTCAGGGTATCACGGACACATATTCCCAACATTTTGTGAATGCTGTTCTGGTCGATGTTTATAATTTTCTACGCGTATATCGATATTTTAGTCGCTACTCTTTGAGAACGAAGCATACAACATTTTTGAGCAGCACAGCCTCCTTTGTTCATCGAAGTTTTTCTTTCTCTCACCACCTGACACTTCCAAAAGTCGGGTCGACTTTTCAACTGACGGGTCGTCACGACCTGATCGGATCGTCACGATCCGTCGAGATATTTGAATCTACCTCCGGCAGTCCGACTTCCGGCAGTAAATCTTACTTCCTTTTTAAACTTCACGACCCCACATCCGGTGAGTCGGGCCGTCAACAGCAATTGACGACCCGACTCAGTTCATGTATATTGGACATGTGTGTACAACTGAGTGTCAAATTTAAATAGAATCGTTTCCATTGAGTTTCGCAGGGTTCATCAAAACAAACAAAAGTATTTCGCATCCGTTTTGTCTCAAAAATCGATTTCAGTTGAAATCAGAATCCGTCTAGGTTTCATTAAATGTTGTTTTAGGAATTGTAGATGAAAACCTCTCATTTTCAAGTTAACGTCTAAAAGACACCACACACAACGCTATTACTTCGCCTCAGTAGAAACTGAAAACAATATTGAATGATATCGCCGATGGAAGCACAATATTATCAGTGTGATAATGAATTTGGAATAAGGTTTGGTCGGAAACGTGTTCAGGTCGCAGATTTTTATTATTTTTCTTGGTTGTTTGAATTGAATAGCCATTACGGAGCTATATCATTATATCATAAATGCTTCTTTTCTCGCTGATATTCTTCCTTTTAAGACACCGGCTCGAGGTTAACGTTTAGGAATTGAAATACTTTTAGCCAGCATTTTTCCGGCAAATATAACCTTTTGGGCAAATCCCCCTTTTGTAAAGGCAATCATAATTTTGGGAAGCATCAGTTTATAGTTAGGACCAAGTGTAGGTAGTGACATGTTCATATCAAAAACGGATAATATTTAACAATAACTTGACCAATTCATGGGCTTAAATGATATCCTAACGCCTAATCCATAAGGAAATAATTTCAAGGGATGAACTTTTACATTTATATAAATTTGCTTCTTCCTCTCTTAAAACATTATAATATACTTTCCCAGTTTAATAGAGAAGGTGGATCGTAGTATTAGCGTTATATTCATCATTGTCTCGCAGGCCAAAAGCTTTCAGCACTGTCAGTTGAATAGCTGCACGTTCACTTATTTATAAAAAACGATTTTTCTCTTATACCTACGAAGTTTCGGTCAGTGCCGTGCATTCTTTTTCCGGGAGATTTGTTTCGAATTGTAGCTTAATTGCGAGTTAATATGATAAAGAGGCGCCAATTTTTGCTAGTAGCATATCTGAATGCTCTAATCACTCCCTCTACTTTTGTGTTCATGATGAAAACAGAGATGGGTGGTCAGAATAACACCAAGAGATCAGGGTCCATTATGTTTATAGTTCATTCTCTTTGGTTGTGTGAAGATTAAAGCAAAGAGAAAAACATTTTTCCAGATGTTAGCGCAAAAGTGAAAAAGAAATACGGTAATTACAGTTAATATATTTTGCTTTCTACTCACTTTTGCTGCTGGTTGCTGTCCATACTTCAGCGAAGGAATCATGTTAAAAAAGATTGCAAGATAATAGATGTAAAGCTATGCGGTAAGAATTGTCTCGGACTTAAATGTACGGTTGACACTGCTCCCATATTGAAAGTGAATCTTCAAGTTGATCAATTACAATACTGGTTTCATTTACATAGAATTGTCAATTTTATGATTATTACTGTATTTACTTACCTTTTCCTCGCATTTTATAATCATATGTCCACGTCTAACTGTGTTGAAAAACGCTTTGCTTTCATCTACACCACAACTCTCCCAGGCAAATATAGAAATGAAACCAACAAGATTGAGAAATTTCCTCTTCATTTTCCAAAAAGGAAAAAAATCCGAAGTTCATGTATTCCCAGAGATTTCAGTGCCCACGGATTTGTGGTAATCAAGTCATAAAGAGAGCTAACGTCAGGTGAGGAGAAGATGATACTCAAATATTCTGACTTTCTTTCGACTGACAATAACTAATAAGAGTCTCAGTTCGAATGATGGAGTGCTGGCTAAATTTTTTCAGTTGCTCTGACCGAAAAGTGTTACACCTCTGCTGTTATCAATTTGAACTGTCAAGAGATTTCAAAAACAATGTACTTCGTCGAGACTCGTAACAAAGAAGAACAAAATTAAACAAAAACAGAACTTTTTGGCCGTTCCACAGCGGGTGTGACGTCACAACGATACGGTTTCAGAACAAAAATCATCCGGCTTCTTTACACGAAACTGAGATCAACAAGAGGCTGAGAGTGAAACGGTAATTGAAAACATTTTCAATTAAATTTATTAAAGCAAAAAAATACAGATTTGAAAAGATCGACAACTTGAATTTTAAAGCTGTTACATACAAATTGAAAAATACATGAAAATGGTTTCCTCTGATGCCCTAGTGAGGACACGTCAAGTATTGAATCGGTTACGGTTTGAGTTGCACGCCCTTAGTGGCATAAAATGGCTATTAAAATAGAAAAATTATGTTAATGACCATATTGATATGTACTTTTCGTTGATGCTTTTAGGCGAATGCGATAGATTGACAAGGGTAATCAAGTTATCAGTTTAATCTCATAAACTCGGTAAATCTTCCTTTGTTTGATTTTAAAATGAGCGCAATATATATAAACTGCCCATACCAAGCATGCACGAAAAACGTTATGGTTTTTGTCAATCCAGATTCAGTAAAAAGTATTTTTCAGTGGACTCTTCTGGTGCATAAAATAAGAAAAGCTTGAATCTGTAATATGTAATCAAATTTGCGGTGAATCTAAGAAATGTTGTTTCCCATTAAGGGACGATTATCTCTTCATTTTCTATTTTTTTCTCCCTACTTGGTACAAAAATCATCATCCACATTTCAAGCGGTCGTGTATGTTACGTAGACGACCCATTGCATTTATTCTGATTGTTGCAGCTTGAGGTACGCAATAAATTTAGGGTGCCAGAGTTTATTTTTCGTATTTAAAAAAATATACAAATATATATATATTTGTTTTACAAACCAAGAGTGGACAAAATTCCGTAAATGTATCGTAACGAGTGTCAAATATCGCTTATAAGTTGTCCAAATGATTCAAGTGAAACAAACGTTGTATCCGATGGTGTGTTTTATTTTTCTCACAGTAAAATCCAGCACGCGGCCATCTGTCAAGACGTCAAATTTCATGAAAATTATAACCTTCGTACAAATGAAATGTTTTAGCTTAAAATCCTTTTTTTAGAAAAGCTACCATGTTTGTTTGCTAACCCCAACTGGGAACCTTTTTTTTCAGCGAGTGCCAACTTCACAAAGCAAAGCTGGTTCAGTTCAGTTCATTTTGCCACAATTCTCAATATTTAACATCAATAACAATACATACTTTAATTTAATTTCATTTTTATTTTACTTGTATTTATATACATATTTTTAAAAATTTTGTACCTACTTTTTAAGGAAATTTAGTGGCGAGGAAGCTCATAAAGAAACCAGAAGGCTTATTTAGGGTGCGTTCGATTGACCCTATTCCGGAATAAGAATACGTAGAGAGATGATTTAAAACGATTTGTTTGGCGTTTTGAAGCAACGAGGATAATAAAGATATGTTTAAAATAGCATTTTAGCAAGTATTTGACAATTTTAATGTGAATCTACGTAAAAACGAAGGATTTCTAATCTCCATTCCATGTATTCAGTATTCCGGAATTCGGTCAATCGAACGCACCCTTAATATGAGCTCCTTAAAAATGAGATTTGAGATAGCAGTAGGCTAAAGGTGCCAGATCGTGGTCGATCTAGCCAACAAATTTGTATTTTATGATAGACAAGAGTTATGAGGTAAAGATGACTGTACAACTGAAGTTAGTGTAATTCCACTTCGTCAGGCAGGACTTCACTTCTTTTTGGAGTCAAGCAAACAGCTTGCCATGCAAGGCTTTCCGTGACCCCGTAGTAAATATCCAATCGCCCAGCGGGCATAAAATTTCATAATTGCAAATTTTATATTAGAAACGGATCTGACTATCCTCTTGTATTACCATATGTTTTCGTCTGTAATCAAGTTTTAATGAATTCCACCACTCACGTGAGGAAAGGGATGAGCAAAATGCCTTGTGAGGCACTCGTTTCCCGACACATGAGGGCAAGTTTTAGACTGAGAAAAGTGCGCCTCGTGATGGTCCGCAAAATCACGAACGCAGTATTTTGACTAGTCACTGAAAAGCGACAGGTGGTGATTAGTGACTTGTCATCTAACAAAGAGTAGGGAATAGGTCGAGTTAAACCGCGATGCCCTAGTCTTACTATCAATTCCATCATCCTCAAGGTGCTTGGAGAAGAACAGAACTAAGGGAATGCATCATTTGTTTAAAGGAAGGACGTGTTTGCAGTCTGGTTGTGAAAACAGGTTCACCTTTGAACTGTTCTCTACTACCGTAAACACAATTAGAAGCTATCCGTTGAGATACTGTTGACACGAGTTGTTTTAGTTATTTGCCCACTGTCCAGCCCAATTCAAGACCAAGTTGAAGAAGAAAATTCCCAGGGTTTGAACTAAAATGCTCTATGGCGGCAAAGCCGAGGGGAAAATTCTCTTTTTCCTCGACGTCGCCGCGATGTTCCCCGAAATGCATTGACTGCCGATTCAGCAATCTTCTCTACCTATCAAACTGCCCATGAGTCGTGATCAGCATCGCAAAACAGAGAACGCTGCCGCAAAAGATAAATAATTGCGATCACATCACAAATCAGTGAAATGTCAGTTTCCACTGAATTTTTGTTTTAACCTAAATAACAAGTTTTTTTTCGACGACAAATTTATCTTTAAGCTTTTCACTTTTACTACCCTAAAACGGGATCTAAGGCAGCAAATAAGCCGGGGAAAAGTCGACAGGTGAGGCAAGCCGACTGCAAAGTTATTTCTCCATCTTGCTTACCGGTTGCACTATTGCACAGTCTTAAAAGCGGCAGTGGGTTAAAGCGTGAGTTTTTATGTCTTAAGTCAAGAACTACGCATTGGAAGGTTTGCTGCTGATGATCTGTTTATTGCACATGTAAACTGCTATTAAATCTTTATACCGGAGATTTCGACATTCCCCGTTTTCAAATTTCTATTGGAGGTTCAAGATTTAAAGAAAACCTTTAAATTTCTTTATCTCGCATTTTCCAGTTTTTTATCTCGCATTTTCTATCTCGCATTTCTAGTTTGTTATTTCACATTTACAGTTTTTTTCTCCACCTGGGATTATCTCGCATGTCCCCTACAGGCTTCCAACGAGTTAGCGAACGACATTAGAACTAAAGTGGGCACAAATTATCAGTAACTAACTGCTTGTCGTTTTTGTCACTCTTATCGCCTTTACTTTAAGTCCTTAGCTTTTATTGTATACATTTTTCAATCTTCTACTTTTTAGAATATATTAGGATCGTGGATTAGATGTTAACTAACTGATTAGGCCATCCCCCCCTTTTTTTTTTTTTTTGTTTACCGTCGAATGCGTTTCCTGATATTGGGTCGGTCGGTCGGATTGAAAAAAAAAACCTAAAACAAAAAAAATTATAAGCATTCTCGGAATCGGAGGCCTTGTACCGCGGCAACATAGCTGTGGAGCCAGGAAAACAACAAGACGTGAACCCAAAATCAATATGGCGGAAACGTTGGCGGATGTTGTGGCAAAATTAAGAAAGCGTGGGAAAAACGATCAACCACCAAAACTCCTGTGCGACATAAAAATGGCTTAAAAACCTCGTTAACCTTTTTTTTTCTTTGGAAAATGCCCAAAATTTGGGTCGGTCGCACGACGCGAAACGGAAAAAAAAGGGGATGGCCTTAAGCTAAGCGCATATTTCACATTAAATAAAGTATCTTTATCTTATCTTTAACAGGTGATGCGGGAACACTTCCTCTCTATTGCAATCTTCCACTGGAAGAGTATTTCATTTCTCTACGGTTGTTTTTCATATTATAGTTTCCCTTTGTTCTTCTCAGATCTTCACAGTTCCCTTGGAGAGAAAAAAGGCACAACCTGCCTTTGCCGGTTCCGACGACAAAGTAATATTGCAGCTCTTCTGAAATTTGGCATCCTGGTTGCGTACAGAATGGAATTAGCAAAGGAGTTTGCGAAGTAGAGAAAGATACACGCATAATTCAACAACTTGATTGCTAACGGTGAAAGGGAAGTCATAATGTCGGTAGAAAAAAACAGAAAAGAGTATATTGTATGAGGCAACCACAGAAGTAAAGATACTAAAGTCACGATAAACAATGTCTTGGTCAATTTTTTCTCTCTACTGACTGCACGATCATGGTGCTGAGGACGTACGCCGCAACAAACTTTTACAGCAATGGATACGTAAGAAACAACGATAACAAAAAGACAAATTGCATTAAATGACTTCCATACGTAAAAATAAAGGTCTCTTCTGGTTTGACTGATGACTTGCAAAGAAGTTGCAATTAAGGAAGCCAGAAGCCAACTGACAGCGATGACTGTACCATAGACCCGTTGTGTGATAACGCGGTGTTTAAATGGTCGACAAGTCGCATGCGCTCTTTCTATAGATATCATAGTGAGGTTTGTCAGGGAAGCGATGACAAACATATGCCCCAACATATAGAGAACCTCAAACCCTTGGCCTATTGAACAGTGTCCCTTCCAAATGTTGCATGTTTTTCCCAATTCAAGGTAGGTACATGATACGGGAAATGCCCCAACTAACATGTCTGCAACTGCCAGATTAATTACCAAGTACATGCCAGGCTTACGAAGAAAACGATTCTTTACGAAAACAAGAATGGTGAGAAAATTGAGTGCTAATATTACAGTCATTTCAGTTCCATACAAAACAAGCAGCGTAGTGCAGACAGAAGAAGAAAACACCATGTTGGAACTTTCCGTCTTGCAATACACCTGTCGAAAAAATAGGACCTCACATTTTCAATACAGAAACTACCTCGTTGATTTTTTTCAAACCGACTACAACAAGAGATTCTAAAACGTTAAAATTTTCAACACGTTTAAAGCACAGAAACTACCTCCTTGATTTGTTTCAAACCGACTACAACAAGAGATTATAAAATTTTAGAATTATCAATCAAATAATTTTTATTTGCTACATGTGGGTAACTTGGTTAAAAAGATAAAAGTTCATTCGTGCCATGGTCAAAATGTTAACTTTGGTATGAGAGATGACGGCAAGAATTATCTCAGTACCGCGATACACAATATCACAATGCACGCGCACGCATGGTGATTCAAAAGTTAACGTTTTGATAGTTGTTAGTTTTATTTTGTGTTTTGTGCGTGTGTATAAAAAATATTTAACCTTACCGTAGCCTTATAATCTCTTTAACTTATTCTTTGTATGTTCGTCTTTTATTTCTTGAGTCGGCTCTCTTTTCTGGCTTACACCAAGTTTCCTTGAAGGAAATCCCTAGTCCACAAACGCAAACAACTGTTAGTCTTTTCTGTGAGAGCGACCATCAAACACCCATCAACATAAAACAATTTCCCGCCAGCAAAACAATTTCTTCTACCATCAGTTAATTTCACGCTATTTTCAGAGTCACCTTCCACTGTCATATTGAATTTAATTTATGGTACAACGACATCATGTTACGCAACAATGACATGCGTCAAGGTGAAACTCGACTTAAGTTGACAAAAGCCCTACGCCGACTAAGAAAGCACACTTGCATGTATTAAAGTATTCCGAAAAATTCTTGCTCTGAACTCTTTCAATGACAAACAACAGATGGCGCTAGGAATATAGCAGGTGCTACGATAATTTCAGAACCAACCGACCGCTAGCGCTTTTGGTATCAGTAATTCCTACCACGAATAAGAAAGACCGTAGCAATACCGCGATTGATCCACAGTCCAATCAACCTGATTATTCTGTGTTTCCTTGGTACGTTTATCTTTAAGATAAACAAGTCTTTATACTACCATTTGTCAGCTCTATCTGTCAGCCTTATTGAAATAATTTTAAAGTCGTGTTTTACGAGAAAACCAGTTTGAGCTTTGTGATCTAGATCGTAGTTTGATTATAGAAAGCACCAATGATTTATTGGAAGGAAACAGCAGAACAACAATTTTGTGAGCTTTCCAAAGCAAGTAAAAGTACTTTAATTTTTCTCTTGAACTTTTGAGGCAGCTGTAAGCGCTCTAGCCCTCGAGTTAACTTGTCGAAAGTTCAGGCCTGGGTAAACTGGCACAGCGTGGGAGTATAATTCTCAAAAGTTGTGAGCTATGACAATTTTTAACTTGTGGATTCGCGATGTGTAGGAACGAGTTGTCGTGGGCACTGCAATATGCAAATGTTTCACTCGTCCACAAAGGTGTAGATGTTGTGGTTTAATTTTCCTTATTACCTGAAATTTTCGCGACACGTTAATTTCGCGAATTTGCGAAAATTTTGCATTTTGACTCACTTTAATTTCGCGTTTTTGAGTGAGCCACACTTTATTCCTTTGTCAATGTTATTTAACATGTCCCTGAATTTGATCAAACTTAATGAACAATGTCCAAATAAACAGAAACGCAACCGTGATTATATGTAAACAGTAACAAGAAAGATGTCCTCATAGTGTCTACAAGGCACGCATTGAAGTTCATGCTTGAATTCCAGTCTCGTTTTTAGTGGTCATTTGACCTTATTATCCATGTACATTAAATATTCCTTCCTGCAGACTCCCGGGAAATTGATGAAATACAGAAAACGTTATATCCCATCTTGAAAAAGGCCAAACAGAGAAAGCAAACAGCATATTTCAAACACAGGACGAAATGCCAAGAATCCGCAGACTGAAAGGTTGCGGAAACACGTGACAACGTTGCGGAAACACCACGGTTACACGTGTTTCCGGTAGCGGATACCTGTCGTTTATTCATGTTTCCGTGGCTGCAGTTACGACGGAACCGGACCACTTTTTCTGTACGTTTCCGTCAGTTTTCCTTTGAAGGAAACGCATGTTTCCGCTAGCGTATTTTCATGATAACGCTTGCGGATATACGAAGTAATGCTACGGAAACGAGTTTGTTCATGTTTCCGTCAACGTAATCGAACCTTGAATATTCGCGTTAAAACGCGTTTCCGCGTCGGAAACCTTAAATTTGATTGATTTGATTTGTCAGTTCATTTTCACTTTTTTAGTGCGTTCACAAGTTTGTTTTGCATCCGGAAGATGCTTATATTTTCAATTACAACCTCTCCCTTGGGGGTATCGGGTTCAGACGCCGCTCCACCTATGTGCCGAACCTAACTGAGTTAAGTCCGCCTTTGGCGCGACATCTGATTCAGACGGCGCACTGTGTGTCGAGCCTAATCTTCATTTCACGAGGGAGAAAGGCCTGGATCCGTTACCATATTTTCACACCATAATTCAACTTTCAACATGGTGGTTGTGAGGAGAGGAGAGGATAGCTCTGATTTAATAATTTAAAAAAAAAAATTGCAATTTAACTAGTGAGTAGCACTCACTCAAATTTCTCATTTTCACTTTTTCAGTTAGTGTCTCTTTTTTTGTTTGTGTTAGTTTCTTGTTTTAATTCCAGGTTCTTTTGATATTATTCTGCTTTGCTTTGTGAACAGCACCTCTTGCAGTACTATAGTTTTAGTTCTGGTGAATGCTGTAAGTCTAGGGAACTACGCGTTGCTCTGCCCTTCTCTGCGCGATCTTACTTTTTCGTCTGCTTTACTGCATGGGAAAAATTAGGGAGTCCCGCTCGACTACTGATGGTCTACACTAAATCAAAACGAAATACTGTATTTCCACTATAAGTCTAAATTTATTCTCAATAATGACCACAGATAATAACAAACACACACATAATGTGACATAACTTGTTCGAAGTCAAGAAAAAACGATCACATTAACATGAATTCTTTCCTATAAAAAGATACAGAAAACAGCTTTACAAATATTGGCTGGTGCTAAAAGAAACTTTTAAAATACAACCTAAAACGGTTCAGCTAACGTCATCAATCAGTACGAATTGCCCAGTTCGGGCCACCATTTGGGTAGGGGCGAGTTGACACTTCGTCACCTCGCCTAACAAGGGCAGTGGTTCTTCGTTGCCTCTCGCTCAGACCTTTCAAGTGTTCTTCATCAAGTTTAGCCTTAATGTTCCTCAGCTTACTTCTTTCCCACGGTAGCTTTTTTATTTTTCTTGGCTTTGGGCCATTTGTGGTTGTCGTTTCTCCTTCGCTGTCCTCTGAAGACATGTAATTCAGTGCCTGCGGAGAACAAAGAATCTCCCTCGCCTTTGCTTTGTCGGCGTCCGAAAGGACCGTCGTCGACCTTTCCAGGGTTAGGAGGCGTCTTGAAAGTTTCTAAATGAATAACCAAAAAGGAGAAAAATCATCAGGAACGTGCTTCCATGGCCTTTTGACTGAAATCCTGCCATAACTAGCTTTCATGTATGCACTGGCTAATACCATTCAGTGTTAGAAGCTGGATCAATCAATAAAAATCTGCCGAGAGCTTTTTATTTTACAGGCAGTTACAGTTATAGGGCCGACTACTGTTGTTGGAATTTATCGACTAAAAGGCAGCATAGCAAATTGGTCTTCCCTGTGAGAGAAACTGAGGTATGCATTTCTTTACCACGGTGGTTGATAATTTCACCCGACACAGCACAACCGAGTACTATAATATAGTTTTAGAAACTATTTCCATTCCGTTCAGATCCATTTGTTTGTTGAGAGAAACTTGAATTTAGTTAACACATGCATAATTGTAAAAGCCAAATGACCAAAAATTGGTTACAGCAGGGGTTCCAGAGAGATGAGACTGCTAGACATTGAAAAATTAAACAGCCGCGTAATCGCCGTCTTATAAAATTGAGCAATTATTGGATGAGATTTTTGTGATATCCGGAAAAGTCAAAAATCAAGGTCGAGGTAAGAGTAACCGAGACCTTGATTATTCCGGATATCACAAAAACCGAATCTAATCGAACTTTATTACCCATCAGTTTTAAAGAAAATAACGGAAAATCGAAGCTTAATTGTCTCTGAAAAATGCTTGATCACCCCCAATTTTCGATACAAAAAGAAGTTGCTAAGTCCTGCTTTCTCTGCATACTTATAAACTGCGCACAAATATCCCGTCATTGGTAGGCTCCACCCATAGGGAACCTGAGTATCTCGAGAAACAAAACGAGTAACAAAAATAGTCATCACTTATAATCTTAAGCTTTAGGTAACTGGTTATAAACTTACCCTCTTCAGGCGATTGTTCTTCTTTGCTTGCCTCCGATGTGCCTCGAATTTAGAATTTGTAACTCTAGTTCTGTCGTCCCTTGTTGACCGCCAATGTTGTTGAACAGAAGCTAAAATGAGACGATAACACGAAATGATTGATCGAAATTTAAAAAATCAAGTTTTACGATCTGTCGTGGGTAAAATTGGTAAATACTTTGGCTCTGCCAGGCTTGAAATTTCACCAGAACTCAAAATAATCTCAAGGGCTTTTCTTTGATGACCGTCTACCTAAACTCAGTTTTATCTGCCTCTTTTATTAGCATCCGCTGTGACTTTTGCTTTTTGTTTTTAAAGTTCCAACAATGACCAGCAGCAAATTTGTGCTTACAATATGCATTCCACCGCCTGATTAAACATATAAATGCCATGAGAATAAAAGACAGAATTCTAGACTGATCTTTAAACATACATCTATTCTCGTATAACTAATGCCACGTACATCTAAATGTTGGGACTTCGAAAGTAGAATGACAAACAATGCATATAAAAAGTTCAGGAAACTTACCCCTGATAACTGACTTCTCCCACTTTTTCTTGCCATAAACTGACCGGACTTCGCTCACAATTTTCTTGGACATAACCTGATTTGCTGGACTGTCGAAACTACAGTAGATAAAAACAAAAAAAAGTTGTTGATGGAATTTGAAATTATCAAGACTTAAAACTTGCCAGACAATGATTATTAATCCACGTTCTATATCGTAGCAAACGGGACAGGATTGACGCTCAGTTTTTCCTGCCCCTTAGCACACTTAGGTTTATTGAAATTTTCGCCGGATCATTTTGATAATAGTTTGCCCCTTGGTAATTCTAGTTGAATCGATGTTTGTATAAAAATTACTAATGGTCCATTTTACTCTTCGAGTTACCGGAAAATTTTTTATAGAGAAGTATGTCTGCTGTGGTACAGCGTGATATCTCACACTGCTATTCAACCCAGGCTCTCTCTTCTCTGGAGAAGAGAGAGCCTGGGAACGAGGTTGACTGCTATTAATGTAGTGGCGGATCTGTGCCTTGCTTCACAATGCAATAGAAGATTTTAAAAACAATCATAATAAAGACTGATCAATCACTATGTTTTACCTGGTGTTAAAATCAAACGCAATCACGTTTTCCTCATCCTCTTCTTGTCGTCGATTTTGTTCAA
Organism: Montipora foliosa; assembly: GCF_036669935.1. NCBI lineage: Eukaryota > Metazoa > Cnidaria > Anthozoa > Scleractinia > Acroporidae > Montipora > Montipora foliosa. The sequence goes on along the minus strand of NC_090874.1, from coordinate 22,531,082 downwards.
GTTCCTTGCAAACTTTCCTAACGGCATTCTTGTATGTTTTACAAGAACAAAAACAAAATCAAAAGAAAGAACGTTAAAATCTTCGACTTAACAATTGATAATTTCACGAATATGCAGTGAAGGACTGCCCCATAATTAAGTCAGTTTTTTTTCGCTCGTCCCCAACTACCGAGAGCCTGGAATAGGCTATTCGCTCTTAAGCGTGAAAGTTTCAGCTAAAAGCCAATGTCATTAAGCGGTCGATAGATCAAATCCGGCCCAGTTCAGACGCCGAACTTTTCATCAGCCGAACCTAATACCTTGAATTAAGTACATGAAAGGCGGTTCGGCGTCTGAATCAGTTAAGAACGGCTATTTGAATTTGGAACGGCTCAGCCGTTCTTCCCGCCTGGCGCAGCCGGGAATTTCGCCTTTGGAACGGCTTTGATTTAGACTTTTCATGTGCTGAACCTAATACATAAATTATAATAACTTGGCCTGAAAGCCGCTAACATTTCGATTTGTTTTGGTTCAAACTGAATTAAGTTCGGGAAATTAAGTTCGACGTCTCAATCAGCTGGCGTACTTTTGTTAATTTGGGCCGGTCCAAATTCGAATTAAGTTCGGCTCATGAAAAGTTCGGCGTCTGAACTTGTTAGACACCCACACCGTAGTTTGCTTGGCTACGAAAACTATTCGAAGAATTTGGTTACACGGACGGGCTTCCATTGGTATTACGGACGGACTAATACCTACAACGGTGATAACATTAGTGGCTACGCCTCTTCGAGGCCGGTGCACGTGGTTAAAACCAACCATGTATGGAAACGCACGCGCAAGGCGCGCTTAATTCAAATGTAGCAAAGAAAGAGATACAGTCCTCGTGAAATAATAGTAGATTATAAATTTCCAGTTCAAGATATTTCTATAAGGGCAAGTTATCTCTTCTTATCATTTTTTTTCTGTGTCACATTTATTCAAATTAACTCCAGACGCATATGTCCTGCTATGCATCCCTGATCACTTTTCTCACCTCTGAGTAGCTCGAGATACAAACAAAGTGCCTACGAGTCAGCTCGATCGAAGGTTGTTTCGATCGAAGGTCGTTTCGATCGATAACAGTCGTTTCGATCGAAGACAAGAGTCAGTTCGATCAAAGATTGTAACTATTGCTTGAGTGCATCGAGTTATTAGGGACCTTAAGCAGGCACGTTTCTGAGACGCGAATGGCAACCGGAAGAGAACATTTCGCGTGCCAGGACAGTGGTGTCTCCAAGATTTCTATACTAATCATCTCTAATGGAGAAAAAGATACTTAGCATGTAAATGTGGTTGTGTGAAGACAAGTTAAGAGGGAAAACAGCTCTCTTCCGGTTGCCGTCCGTGTCTCAAAAACACGCGTGCTTAAGCTCCCTATTTTGTTTCCGATCACGAACGCCGACAACGAAAGACCGACAACAAAAGGGATCATCAATTGAAAACCGCGGCTAAGGCTCGAGGCTCCGCGTCGCGCATATTACAACGCGCAATCAATACACAACACAAGAACTTTTATTATTTATATTTATACGCTTGCAAAACTGTAGTTTTATCATCATTTACTCTTCAATCGAACTGACTCTTGTCTTCGATCGAACTGACCTTTGGCTTCGATCGAAACTACCGGTTACCAATTCATGTAAATGTTTGCAGTGTGTTTGTTGACCCCGATACTGAGCTATCTTTGTTCTTCTTCCTTGGAGTGCGATTTTCAAAACAGTAATTATTTGACTTTGTAATCACTTAAATTTAGATGTCAGATGGCCGGTAAACGAATCTAAGAGCACATTCTAAGAGCACGAATCTAAGAGCATGATACACTAGTGTCAATCACAATACACGATCATTCGTTTCTCGAATACATTTTCCATCATCGTCGGTTTAGAGTAAAAAAGGAACAACAACTTACCGAGCACTCGGGATCGCTCTCTTTAGGTCGCTGGAAGAGTTTTCTCTTCGCTGATGATTTAAGATTTGCCATCTCGTTCCTCAGCTGCTGGTTTTCTTTTCGAATTTCCGAAACTTCGACAAGAAGTTTTCTCACAAGATCATCATTTGGAGCAGCTCTTGGGGTTTCCTGGTCGAGCATTCTGGTCTCCTGAATTTCAGCATTCGGTGATATCGACGGCATCATACTTCTTGCTTGATTACAAAGAGGAAGACAGCGTCTCTTCACAAACAACGCTCAGACTAGATCGTCAAATTTCCCGCTTCTCCTCGAGATACGACGCTGCTTGTCACGCTGCTTTACTTGTTGTCAATGACAACAAGGCATTGAGAGCCCGCAATATCATGCGCAAAGTAGAATTTGTAAACGTCTGCGCGCGGTATGTACTTTAAGTAGGGTTATTAAAGTGTATCATAAAGCGCATAAATTATATAAAAGAGGTATATCAGCATATATAGGTAGCTATAGCAAAGTACATACATGTATATCCATCTATGCCCATATATCTCTCTGTATACCCATGTACTTCCATGTATATCCATGTATTCGCATGTATGTCCATGTATACACATGTATACCCACGTTTGTCCATCTGTATCCATGTACAGCCATGTATACCATGGTATAACCACATACAGGCATGTATATCCATGCATGCCCATGTATGTCCATGTATACCCATGTATATCCATGTATAACCATGTATGTCCATGTATACCCATGTATATCCATTTATAACCATGTATTTCCATGTATATCCATATATATTCATGTATACCCATGTATATCTATGTATACCCATGTATGCCCATGTATACCCATGTATATCCACGTAGAACCATGTATGTCCATGTATACCCATGTATATCCATGTATAACCATGTATTTCCATGTATACCCATATATATTCATGTATACCCATATGCATGTATATCAATGTATACCCATGTATGCCCATGTATACCCACGTATATCCATGTATAACCATATATGTCCATGTCTACCCATGTATATCAATGTATAACCATGTATGTCCATGTATACCCATATATATTCACGTATACCCATGTATATCCATGTATACCCATGTATGTCCATGTATACCCATATATATTCATGTATACCCATGTATATCCATGTATAACCATGTATGTTCATGTACACCCATATATATTCACGTATACCCATGTATATCCATGCATACCCATATATATTCATGAATACCCATGTAAATCCATGTATACCCATATATATTCATGTATACCCATGTATATCCATGAATGCCCATGTATGTCCATGTATACCCATGTATAACCATGTATGTTCATGTATACTCATGTATATCCATATATAACCATGTATTCCCATGTATACCCATATTTATTCATGTATACCCATGTATGCCCATGTATACCCATGTATATCAATGTATAACCATGTATGTCCATGTATACCCATATATATTCATGTATACCCATGTATATCCATGTATAACCATGTATGTCCATGTATACCCATGTATGTCCATGTATACCCATGTATAGCCATGTATACCCATGTATATCCATGTATAACCATGTATGTCCATGTATACCCATGTATATCCATGTATAACCATGTATGTCCATGTATACCCATATATATTCATGTATACCCATGTATATCCATGTATACCCATGTATGTCCATTTATACCCATGTGTATCCATGTATAACCATGTATGTCCATGTATACCCATGTATATCCATATATAACCATGTATGTCCATGTATACATGTATGTCCATGTATACCCATGTATACCCATGTATAACCATGTATGTTCATGTATACCCATATATATTCACGTATACCCATGTATATCCATGCATACCCATATATATTCATGAATACCCATGTAAATCCATGTATACCCATATATATTCATGTATACCCATGTATATCCATGAATGCCCATGTATGTCCATGTATACCCATGTATACCCATGTATAACCATGTATGTTCATGTATACTCATGTATATCCATATATAACCATGTATTTCCATGTATACCCATATTTATTCATGTATACCCATGTATGCCCATGTATACCCATGTATATCAATGTATAACCATGTATGTCCATGTATATCCATATATGTTCATGTATACCCATGTATATCCATGTATAACCATGTATGTCCATGTGTACCCATGTATGTCCATGTATACCCATATATATTCATGTATACCTATGTATATCCATGTATACCCATGTACGTCCACGTATACCCATGTGTATCCATGTATAACCATGTATGTCCATGTATACCCATGTATGTCCATTTATACCCATGTGTATCCATGTAAAACCATGTATGTCCATGTATACCCATGTATATCCATGTATAACCATGTATGTCCATGTATACATGTATGTCCATGTATACCCATGTATACCCATGTATAACCATGTATGTTCATGTATACCCATATATATTCACGTATACCCATGTATATCCATGCATACCCATATATATTCATGAATACCCATGTAAATCCATGTATACCCATATATATTCATGTATACCCATGTATATCCATGAATGCCCATGTATGTCCATGTATACCCATGTATACCCATGTATAACCATGTATGTTCATGTATACTCACGTATATCCATATATAACCATGTATTTCCATGTATACCCATATTTATTCATGTATACCCATGTATGCCCATGTATACCCATGTATATCAATGTATAACCATGTATGTCCATGTATACCCATATATATTCATGTATACCCATGTATATCCATGTATAACCATGTATGTTCATGTATACCCATGAATGTCCATGTATACCCATGTATAGCCATGTATACCCATGTATATCCATGTATAACCATGTATGTCCATGTATACCCATGTATATCCATGTATAACCATGTATGTCCATGTATACCCATATATATTCATGTATACCCATGTATATCCATGTATACCCATGTATGTCCATTTATACCCATGTGTATCCATGTATAACCATGTATGTCCATGTATACCCATGTATATCCATGTATAACCATGTATGTCCATGTATACATGTATGTCCATGTATACCCATGTATACCCATGTATAACCATGTATGTTCATGTATACCCATATATATTCACGTATACCCATGTATATCCATGCATACCCATATATATTCATGAATACCCATGTAAATCCATGTATACCCATATATATTCATGTATACCCATGTATATCCATGAATGCCCATGTATGTCCATGTATACCCATGTATACCCATGTATAACCATGTATGTTCATGTATACTCATGTATATCCATGTATAACCATGTATTTCCATGTATACCCATATATATTCATGTATACCCATGTATATCCATGTATACCCATGTATGTCCATTTATACCCATGTGTATCCATGTATAACCATGTATGTCCATGTATACCCATGTATATCCATGTATAACCATGTATGTCCATGTATACCCATGTATGTCCATGTATACCCATGTATAGCCATGTATACCCATGTATATCCATGTATAACCATGTATGTCCATGTATACCCATGTATATCCATGTATAACCATGTATGTCCATGTATACCCATATATATTCATGTATACCCATGTATATCCATGTATATCCATGTATGTCCATTTATACCCATGTGTATCCATGTATAACCATGTATGTCCATGTATACCCATGTATATCCATGTATAACCATGTATGTCCATGTATACATGTATGTCCATGTATACCCATGTATACCCATGTATAACCATGTATGTTCATGTATACCCATATATATTCACGTATACCCATGTATATCCATGCATACCCATATATATTCATGAATACCCATGTAAATCCATGTATACCCATATATATTCATGTATACCCATGTATATCCATGAATGCCCATGTATGTCCATGTATACCCATGAATACCCATGTATAACCATGTATGTTCATGTATACTCATGTATATCCATATATAACCATGTATTTCCATGTATACCCATATTTATTCATGTATACCCATGTATGCCCATGTATACCCATGTATATCAATGTATAACCATGTATGTCCATGTATACCCATATATATTCATGTATACCCATGTATATCCATGTATAACCATGTATGTCCATGTATAACCATGTTTGTCCATGTATACCCATATATATTCATGTATACCCATGTATATCCATGTATACCCATGTATGTCCATTTATACCCATGTGTATCCATGTATAACCATGTATGTCCATGTATACATGTATGTCCATGTATACCCATGTATACCCATGTATACCCATGTATATCCATGCATACCTATATATATTCATGAATACCCATGTAAATCCATGTAAAACCATGTATGTCCATGTATACCCATGTATTTCCATGTATAACCATGTATTTCCATGTATACCCATATATATTCATGTATACCCATGTATGCCCATGTATACCCATTTATATCCATGTATAACCATGTATGTCCATGTATACCCATATATATTTATGTAAACCCATATATTTCCATGTATACCATATATGTTCATGTATACCCATGTATACCCATGTATATCCATGTATAACCATGTATGTCCATGTATACCCATATATATTCATGTATACCCATGTATATCCATGTATACCCATGTATGTCCATGTATACCCATGTGTATCCATGTATAACCATGTATGTCCATGTATACCCATATATATTTATGTATACCCATGTATATCCATGTATACCCATGTATATCCATGTATACCCATGTGTATCCATGTATAACCATGTATTTCCATGTATACCATATATATTCATTTATACCCATGTATAGCCATGTATACCCATGTATATCCATGTATAACCATGTATGTCCATGTATACCCATGTATATCCATGCATAACCATGTATGTCCATGTATACCCATATATATTCATGTATACCCATGTATATCCATGTATACCCATGTATGTCCATGTATACTCATTTGTATCCATGTATAACCATGTATGTCCATGTATACCCATTTATGTCCATGTATACCCATGTCTGTCCATGTATACCCATATATATCCATGTATAACCATGCATAGCCATGTATATCCATGTATATCCATGTACAGCAATGTATTTCCATGTATATCCATGTTCAGCCATGTATATCAATGTATACCCATATATCTCTGTGTATACCCATGTATATCCATGTATAACCGTGTATATCCATGTATACCCATGTATACTCATGTATACCCGTGTATATTCATGTATTATTATGTATATCCATGTACAGCCATTTATATCCATGTATATCCATGTACAGCCATGTATATCCATGTATATCCATGTACACCCGTGTATATCCATGTATCTCTATGTAAACCCATGTATTATCGTGTATATCCATGTACAGCCATGTATATCCATGTTTATCCATGTACACCCGTGTTTATCCATGAATATCCATATACAGCCATGTATGTCCATGTATACCTATGGATACCCATATATTATCGTGTATATCCATGTACAGCCATGTATATCCATGTATACCCGTGTATATCCACATACAGGCATGTATATCCATGTACAACCATGTATATCCATATATGCCCAAGGATATCCATGTATACCCGTATATATTCATGTATTATCATGTATATCCATGTATATATATCCATGTATTTCCATGTAAAGGCATGTATATCCATGTACAGCCATGTATATCCATGTATACCCATGTCTATCCATGTACATCCATGTATAGCCATGTACAGCTCTATATATGCATGTACAGGCATTTTTATCCGTGTACATCCATGTATATCCATGTACAGCCATGTACACCCATATATGCCTATGTATATCCATGTATACCGATGTATACCCATGAATATCCTTTTCTGTCCATGTACAGCCACGTATATCCTTGTACAGCCATGTATATCTATGCATGCTTATGTATACCATGTATATTCATGTAAAGCCTTAAGCCATTTATACCCATGGATACCCATTTATATTCATACACACCCATGCGCGCTCATCCCTACGCAATTGCTAAAATTGCGTTCATAACTGCGAGGATCATAGTTTCACTTGATTTCACATCTGCAGTTCACCATATTTCATATATCATTTCATAGTCAACAACTGTTTGCATAAGAATGATGTGGTAGCCTTTGAGATCCACGAAGTCGTCATGGTCGGTCGGTGGGGCAATTACAAGAATATGAGTACCGTCCATCGTATCAGCACACATTGGAAATCCCCATCTGTCTTTGTAAATGCGCATGACTTCTTTAAAATATTCTCCTTTAGGTAACGTGATAAACCGCGACTTTAGTTTGTTGACAATTGCAGCACACACTTTAACACAAGTGCAAACAAAAGGTGGAGATACACCAAACAAATCTGCAATCGTGCGCTATTCTGCTGATGATGCTAAGTACGACAGCAGAATTAGCAATCGCAGCTTTGGAGACACGGCTCGATCAACGCATTCTCGTATCTTATTTTTGTTTGTTTCCAGATTTATTCCTTGTGCTTTGCTGCATTGAGAGAAGATTCTACTCTTGCTCATTCTCGAGCTTTTGCTGGTATATTTTGTTGTTTTCCAGACGGCGTGATAAATACATCTTATTCGATGGTTTAACATATAATACGCGCGGATATTTTGAGTGTTGCAAAGCATTTTGCGAGCAGTGAGCAAAATTTCGGCGATTAGCACATCCTCCTTTTTTTTTTCGTTTAGCGTCAAATGCGTTTCCTGGGAAGTCTCGGAATCGGAGTCCCGCTACCCCAGCATCATAGCTGTGGAGCCCGGAAAACAAACAAAACGTGAACCCAAAATGAATATGGCTGAAAAGTTGGTGGATGTTGTTGCAAACTTAAGACAGCGTGGGAAAAAGGATCAACCCCTGAAACTCCTATGCAACATTAAAATGGTTTTAAAACACCGTTACCTTTTTTTTTTTTTGGAAAATTCCAAAAATTGGGGTCGGTCGGACAATGCTCAGCGGAGGGAATGGCCTTATATGTTAGACCATCGAATAAGAGATTTATTATCCCACTACAAAAAAGGTGTTATTTTACGAGCGTAGTTCCTTCGGTAATGGGCATATTTTCTGTTGAATGAATGATGTCAATAAAATGTTAAGTAGTGGCAAAACTCCGTCTCTGCGTGTTCTGCGTGTGTGGGTGGAGGTGAACATAATAAACTTCTTCTTGGAATATTTTTTTTGGGCTCGCGATCTGGCTTCTACTCTTGAATCTTGAATCTTGTTGAGGAGGAGGGGGGTGGGGGTAAGCAAGGACTTAAATGCCCACGATCTATGGTCAAAGCTGATGCCCAGTGTCGATAACCGTTTTGGTTTAAAAGCAATTATACTAAGCACCCGAAAACTTAGGTTTTTGTTATGGGGAATAAGTAAGGAACCCACACTGTCGCTTTCCTCGATTCTTTTACAATTTCTCCGATGGCGTACACCATAAGTTCATGTCTCTGACTGACTAAACTACAACCCATTGTTCTCTTATCTTATAGACATACATTGATCAAACGTAAACTGATTGGCTATTGGCTATAAAGATCTTCGGGACAAAAGATAAACAAACTTAATAATTGAAGCAGACAGATAGATACGCTCGATTTCCGGGCAGATATATCATTATCATTACATAAACATTACCTTAATCAATACCAATTATCCTGTTTCCGACATTATAAATGCTTTCGACATGCTTAATAAGACGTTATTAGTTGTTGTCCTTGGACAAATGTTGGTAAAGTTTGAAGCTCCCTATAAAGTTTACAGGAGAAAATACAGTCATTCAAAAACTTTTATTTACTTGTTAACTTTGTGCTTGTATTTATTGATTATTTTGGAAAAATACTCACGCGTCACATTTCGCCGAAGAAATATTTATATACATTAAAAATAAAAGGGGTCGAAATATTGAGCCTTGTGGTAGGCCACACGAAATATCTAGGAGCTTAGAAGATGTTCCATTCACACTAAACTGTTGCTTGCGATTTGACAAATACGAATAGAAAATGGCAACTGCTGAGAGATCAAAGCCAAAGTATTCTAATTTCTTTATCAAGATCTCATGGTTAAGTATATCAGATATAGATAGATAGATAGATAGATAGATAGATAGATAGATAGATAGGATAGGAAAACGTTAGTTAAACACGGTAATTTCACCAAATTTACATACGTATTTTACATAGAAATCTGTTCTACCTAAAAGCCGTGTATAATATACACAGATACCTAAGTTTAAAAATCAATGACCTTAACATACTTTTTACAAAAATTGCTCAATTTAATCAGTTTTTGCCGATGCAAACGTGAAAGATTTTATTTGCTTTCTTAAACCATTTATAGAAGGCAATTGATTTAGCTGGTCTAGCAGCGCATTCCAAATGGTCGCCCCTGTAGAAAGGAAATTATGGTTATATGCAGGGTAATACACGTCTATACATAGATGTACTAGGGTGTACATGCATATATATGATATATATGATAATAAGAGGCTATACGTAGATATATATGGTTATAAATAGATATACAAGGACAGCATGAAAATACATGGTTTTAAATGGAAATATATGGACATATATGATACTACACAGCTATACATGGATAAACATGGTTGTACATGGTTATACATGAATACATATCCATGTAATACATGGCTATACATGGATACACACTGTTGCACACGGCTATACATGGCTGTACATGGATATACATGGGTAAACATGGATATGGATGGGTATACATGGATATACATGGATATACATGGGTATGTATGGATAAACATGGGTATACATGGAGATACATGGCTGTACATGGCTATACATGGATATACATGGCAAAGCATGGATATACAAGGGTATACATGGACATACATGGGTACGCATGGATATACATGAGTATACGTGAAAATACGTGGCTGTACACGGATATACATGGATATACAAGGCTCTACATCAATATACATGGAAATACATGGTTATACATGGATATACATGGGTGTACATGGAAATACGTGGCTGAACAAGGATATAGATGGGTATACATGGATATACATGATACTACATGGGTATACATGTATATACATGGGTATACATGGATATACATGGGCATACATTGCGGTACATGGATATACATGGAAATACATGATTGTACAAGGGTATACATATATATACATGTGTATACATGGATATACATGGATATAAATGAATATACATGGGTACACATGGGTATACATCGACATACATGCGTATACATTGATATAGATGGGTATACACGGAACTGCATCGCTTTACATGGATATACATGGCTCTACAGGGATATACATGGCTATACATGGAAAAACATGGCAATAGATGGCTGTACATGGATATACATGGATATACTTGGGTATACATGGGTATACATGGATATACATGGGTATACATGGATAAACATGGGTATACATGAGTATACATGGGTATACATGGATATACACGCTTATACATGGATATACATGGGTATACATAGAGATATATGGGTATACATGAATATACATGGCTGTACATGGATAAAAATGGAAATACATTGCTGTACATGGATATACATGGCTATACATGGTTATACATGGATATACATGGGTATACATGGACAGACATGGGTATACATGGACATACATGGTTATACATGGATTTACATGGGTATAAATGGGCATACATGGGTATACATAGATATACCATGTTATACATGGATTTACACGGGTATACATAGAGATACATGGGTATACATGAATATACATGGCTATACATGGATATACATGGTTATACATGGTTATACATGGATATACATGGGTATAAATGGACATACATGGGTATACATGGTTATACATGGACATACATGGGTATACATGGATATACAAGGTTATACATAGATTTACATGAGTACACATAGAGATACATGGGTATACATGGATATACATAGCTATACATGGTTATACATGGATATATATGGGTATATATGAACATACATGGGCATACATGGATATACATGGATATACATGGCTATACATGGTTATACATGGATGTAGATGGGTATACATGGACATACATGGGTATACATGGACATACATGGTTATACATGAATACACATGGGTATACATGGACGTACATGGGTATACATGGACATGCATGGTTATACATGGATATACATGGGTATACATGGACATACATGGTTATACATGGATATACATGGTTATACATGGGCATACATGGATATACATGGTTATACATGGGCATACATGGGTATACATGAATATATATGGGTATACATGGGAATACATGGTTATACATGGATATACATGGATATACATGGTTATAGATGGATATACATGGGTATACATGGACATACATGGGCATACATGGATATACATGCATATACATGGCTATACATGGTTATACATGGATGTAGATGGGTATACATGGAGATACATGGGTATACATGGACATACATGGTTATACATGGATACACATGGGTATACGTGGACGTACATGGGTATACATGGATATACATAGGTATACATGAATATATATGGGTATACATGGACATACATGGTTATACATGGATATACATGGGTATACATGGACATACATGGTTATACATGAATACACATGGGTATACATGGACGTACATGGGTATACATGGACATACATGGTTATACATGGATATACATGGGTATACATGGACATACATGGTTATACATGGATATACATGGTTATACATGGGCATACATGGATATACATGGGTATACATGGGCATACATGGGTATACATGAATATATATGGGTATACATGGAAATACATGGTTATACATGGATATACATGGGTATACATGGACATACATGGGTATACATGGATATATAGATGGGTATACATGGACATACATGGGCATACATGGATATACATGCATATACATCGCTATACATGGTTATACATGGATGTAGATGGGTATACACGGACATACATGGGTATACATGGACATACATGGTTATACATGGATACACATGGGTATACATGGACATACATGGTTACACATGGACGTACATGGGTATACATGGATATACATGTGTATACATGAATATATAGGGGTATACATGGACATACATGGTTATACATGGATATACATGGGTATACATTGACATACATGGTTATACATGGATATACATGGGTATACATGGGCATACATTGGTCTACATGAATATATATGGGTATACATGGAAATACATGGTTATACATGGATATACATGGGTATACATGGACATACATGGCTGAACATGGATATACATGGAAATACATTGCTGTATATGGATATACATGGATATACATGGATATACATGGCTATGCATGGTTATACATGAATATATATGGGTATACATGGATATACATGGGTATACATGAATATATATGGGTATACATGGATATACATGGGTATACATGAATATATATGGGTATACATGAACATACATGGGCATACATGGATATACATGGGTATACATGAATATATATGGGTATACATGGAAATTCACTGGTATATACCTTTATATATAACAATTTAAGGCTTTAATACATCCTTGATATAATTACATACTATTATGATACACTTTATTAACACTACTTAAAGTACCAACCCTAGGCGCATCACGACACATGAAAACTTTTGTCCTTGGTTCACCAGCGGGTTATCGCTGTATTTTTGGCGTTTTTTCAGCTTGTGTTGTCTTGATCGCTAGTTAGTTGTGTTTACGGGAAGAAGGAATGAAGAGGAAAGGTTTGCATAACGATTCAAATAGTAAGAAGAGGCGTCAAAGGTGTAGGCAACGATGTGGTCATTGTCAACAGTTTCTCAGCAAATCACAGTTTCATGAACATCGTAGACTCTACTTCAATTCAAGTCTTAACCAGTGGAAAACAGTAGAAGATGCGAGCAAATCATCTGTGCCTGAAGATGTTCTAGGATCCAGCTCAAGTGAAAGCGAAGGTGATCACATACGTAATATTAAATACAGTAAAAACTCGCCAGTTTTCAAGGTCAAAATTCTGGGTTTTAATTGTGTGGGAGAAACTTCTGACAAAAAGTTAAGCTTATTGTGTAGTTGTTTTTGGATTTTCACTAGAAATATGTTTTCCATAAAGCTTAAGTGCAGTATGGACGATTTTACATTAAAATATATTATAAAATAGAAGATAGAAAGGTACTGATGTTCTTCTTGGACATTGAAAAGAAAAATATAGATTTGAGAGTTGGATTACTTGGTCAAAGACATAAATATTGCTACTTGAGCAGAGTTTCATGCTTCTTGTGAAGCAATCCTCAGACAACTGGAACATATACACAATTTGACAATAGTCAGCACAATGCCCTCTGGTGTGAAAATTGTTGAGATGTGATTGGTCGAGTTAAGCAAGCACAGGTTTCAGGAATTTCTTAGAATGTGTACAGGTCAATACTAGCTCATTTCTATTGTTTAGTGTTGACATTTCAGGTTTGCAAATTGTTAAATTACATTTTTTTGTTGACATTTTTTATTGGGTTTTTCCTCTTTGACGTTTCGCCATTTGATGTCATACTTAATGTTCTTATCCTTAAGATTCCATATGTAAAAATGTTGAATGTGCAGGAAATTGTGCAGGATTGCACAATGTTATGACCACTAAAAAAGGTCCTTGTTGAGCCATGAGAATGCTTTGCTTAGATCAGTGATAAAATTAAAAATGCTTCATATTGATCATCCGACCACAAGTTTTTGCAACACCTTGAACAAAACTTTCGCTCACTTCTTCCAGAGTTGTAGTAACATACATTCAAGCTTTATGATTTGAGTGATAAATTTTGTGACCAAAATTATTTAATTTTAATTTAGATGAAACTATAGATTCATCCTCTCAGTCAGCTGTTCAGGACATTCCTGGAAGTGATTCAGGTTTGTGTTTATTTGGAAAATGATATGATTGTACATGTATTAATTAAAGAGAAAGAGAAAGAGAGTTTTCGGGTTATGCTGTAATAGGAACTTGGGAATTATTTTCATGGCTTCATTTAGACACACAGGGTATCTGACAGCATGTGAGAAAGAAATAAAATTGTGTGGCATTTGGGGGCAAATTGTACATGTAACTGACTGAATGAAATTACAACCATGAACAATTGTGGCATTGAGGTAAATGTGTGTAAAATGTAAGATTTAAAGGTTGAGAAATGTTCCTGTCCTTGTGCATAATTGGCACACCCCTGAATTTAAGTAGTTAGATTTTTGGCTAGCCACTAGGTTTGCAAATGAGTTTCCTTGTGTCTATTTTAACTTCCAGTGAACATTTTGGCCACCATACAATCATGTAAGGTACTTTAACAATGAAGTACCTCAGACATGATGAACATAATTATTATTTTCTTTTTCTTACACATCTTAGATGACTACAGTGGATCTGAATCTTACAGTGCTTATTGTCAGGTACAATTGATTTATTTACTTTCCAGTACCCAGTATCATTTTTATGGGAACTTGAATCATATGAACTAGAATTTTTTCAAAACATGGCTTACTTTTTTCTTAGGGCTTTTCATATATATATATTTTTTGCAATCACAGGGACCAGATGCAGTTGACTCTAGTGAGAGTTCTGAGTCTGAAACTAGCTGTTCTGAAGATCAGAGTACAGATTATTTGGACTCTGAATCAAGTGATGCAGAGGATTACCTACCGTCGGAAGAAGTGGAATTGCCCCAGCCTTCTGTGCATCGTACAAATCAGCAGTGTATACAAGTAATTTTGACCTGGCTGGTGTATTTTATATTAGTTTGGCAATACAAGAACTACATAAGCAACAATGCAATCGAACAGCTGTTGAAATTTGTCCAGCAGTTATTATTTTGTATTGGTCAACTGATTAAAGACCACACAGATTTGTGTTTAGTTCTTGGAACCAATCTTCCAACAAGTCTCTACTCTGCAAGACGGTTTCTGAAAATTGATCGCGACAATTTTCTACAGTATGTGGTTTGCCCAAAGTGCACAAAACTGTACCATATGGATGAAATTGTTGTCAATGATGGACTTCGGAATTTTGCAAAGACCTGTAACAATGTGCCCTTCCCTCGAGCAAGGCGACCAAAAACTTGTGGTGCACAGCTTGCCCAGAAGGTTTTGAGAAATGGGAACACCAAATTTTATGCCTTGAAGACTTACTGTTATAAGAGTATCAGTGATTCCCTGGAGACTTTACTGAAGCGCCCTGGACTAGAAGAGCAGTGTGAAAAGTGGAAAACAAGAAAAATAGATGATGACTTGTATGCTGATGTTTACGACGGGAAAGTCTGGAAACAGTTTGGCAATTGGAAAGGCAACAAACCTTTCCTTAACCTTCCTCGATCGTTTGGTCTCATGATGAATGTGGACTGGTTTAAACCTTTCGAACGTCGAAATGACTTTTCTGTCGGGGTTATTTACATGGTTTTGATGAATCTTCCAAGAAGTATCCGGTTTAAGAAAGAAAATGTTATCCTAGTTGGCATCATTCCTGCCCTCAAACAGGAGCCAAAATCTCTAAACCATTTTCTTGAGCCTGCTGTTGATGAACTAAATGCATTGTGGAAAGGAGTTAAGGTAAATACCTATAAAAGTCCATCTACTGCAGTAGAAATTCAGGCAGCAGTGTTGTGCTTT
>NC_090874.1:22491828-22504328 GCF_036669935.1 Montipora foliosa | reverse complement strand
TTTGTCAAACCGGTTTATTTCTTTCAAACAAGTTTGTTGTTTTTTTTTTTCAAACCAGTTCAAATATGGAACTGGGGTGCAGAGATGGCGCATTAGTGAGAGCACTAGCTTCTCACCATTGTGGTCCAGGTTCGATTCCCAGACTCGACGTCATATGTGGGTTGAATTTGTTGGTTCTCTACTCTGCACCATGAGGTTTTCTCCTGGTACCCCAGCTTCTCCTCACCTCAAAAGCCAACATTTGACTTGATTTGAATTAATTGTTGATTTCAGGCTACGTTTACATGGGTCCGGACAAATTTTTGCACGGACGAATTTTGTACCTGGACCGCCTGTTTACATGGAACAGTGCAAATTCTGTTACAGATCGCAGTGGTGTTTACTTGGGTCCCTGCAAATTTTGAGACCAGTCTCGGCATTTGAATGGCGTTTTTTAACTCTCTGCTGTGATTGGTTAAGCTAATGCTTTCAGCCAACCACGTTGTAGCTAGGTGAAGTACGCGGCAAATCAAACATGGCGGCAGACAAAAACTTTATGTGGACAGAAAATAAATGCGTTGTTGCATGTAGTTTTGGACTACAAAGTCGGAAAAGCAGGCGAAGGAGTTGACTGGCAGACAGTGAGGAGCAAGTACGAAGACATAACCAAGATGTTTTTGGAAAAATACCCTGATAACGACAAGAACAAATTACCCCGAGGCAACAGGAAGCTTCAACAAAGACAGCTGAATCCTTAGTCCTGTTCCGGGACTCCCTCTCACCCCGCCCTGAAAATGGGCCTGGAACCCAGGCGGGAAAAGAGAGAGTCCTGTATTACTTGCAAGCGCACGCTCGGAATGAACCAATCAGATTGCATTAGACAAAGAAACAAATAGTCCAGGTTGTGATTCAATTTCGATTAACTTTTTATCTAACTTTATCAAGGAATAATGTTCAGTTTTTCTGTCATGCAATCGTCTTTTAGTTTTTCCGATATAAAAATCATTGGAGTCTCAAAAGGCAGCTCTATAGAAAACCTTAGCCATTTGGCCACGGCCTTTAGTCTGTCCTTGTAAGGAAAGAAAGATTTAATGCTACAAGTGCTTTGAAAAATTATTCTAAGGAAAAATTAATAGTCTGAGTAAGTTACTCTACTCTATTTACTCCAAAAAAAAATACTCCGTTTGTCACCGGTGTCTGTGTATTATTCCTGATAAAACTGAGAGTATTTACGACATTTTTTACCTGACTGTTTTATATTGGGTATCCAAACAATTTGTCCCCGATTTTGAAAAAAAATTGGTAGGCCTAAACTCCTGAAAGAATCACAGTTTCAATAATATTATAATTACTGTGCAACTCAAATATATGTTCACTGGATCAGTGCAATTATCACATAACTAGATCGACAGAAGTAATGAACAATAAACAAGAGTTCCAGCAGGAGATTTATTAGTCTTCGTTGAGCGATTCACATCCACGACCTACATACAGTATATTTGTAAGTTTCAAGGAGTCTCGGGAGAGCAATTAAATCAAAATTTGATATTTTTCTGTGCCAACATCATGCAGCTATTCAGTTGGGTTTCAGGAACGAAATTCCATACTTTCGTATGTCATCCATCTGATCTTCCACGATTGGGACTCACGATAAGAAGGACTGATTTTAATTACAGCAAGAGGCTACAAGTAGCCTATACTCGGGCCTGCAAAAGTACAGTGGTGTATCGTTAATTTAGCACTAAAGAAAAGAAAAGAGAGAAGTCTGTCCTTCTTACATCGGCCTTACATGGCGATTCTCATGATGTTCGACTGTGTATGTAGTGAATACCCGGACCCAGATTATCTTCATTACAGGTGGTGACAATGACCACTGGACACGAGGTCAAATTTGAGAAAAGCACATTGTTTTTTACTGATCGATGGTTATTCTTGCTCAGTGTTTGAGAAAGGAAACGCTAATTGAACGGTTTAAGATGAAACGAAATGACTCATCGAAACATCTTTTGCAGAAAAAAATGAAACAGAAACGAAGGTGAGATGTATAAACATCTTTCAAGATGACCAAACTTTCGTGCAGTGATGCACGTAAAAAACACTTTGTCACCTGCGCCACACGTGAAGATGTGCACTATATCTCAACTCTTGAAAATACTTTCAGAAGTAAACAAGTTCCTTAAGGATGGCCATGCCAAATGAATCCATAGCACGAGAATCAAATATTTAAAATATACCATTTGTTGTAATTTAAATACTCACAGTAGCATGCACCCAATTGTCAAAATAAATATGTTGTTTGCCAGCTGGGAGGCCCGTATAGAGAAAGACTGTGACCGAGGCTTTGAAATTGCTGCTCGAGGCCGCAGGTCGATGGCAGCTTTTTCAAGACTAATATCACATTTTTTTGCTATACGGACCGATGCTTTGCTGGTAAATCACTTTTTTTTTCTTCTCTCTCTCCCATCCTCTCTTAAAATCACTTGTTTTAATTGTTGACTCGCACCGCGCTTGATAGCGAATGCAGTATTAAAGCGACTTACAAACTGAACGTTTCAAAGAGAAATATTTTTTATTTGAATTCTATTTCCAAGCCTCTTGTCTAATGAAAAATAACCTCTGTACGTAAACGGAGTCGGTGTCAAAACAATTGTTTCTTTTCCGGAATGGTAAGGGCAGGAGAAAAGATAGAATACTGTAGTGTGGGTCACTTGGCCTGTCATTGTTATTTCGCTTCGTGAATTGAAACTCTCGAGAAATAAAGATAGAAATGTGAACGCAAACTCTCTGAACGGTGAGAAGCCTGTCAAGGAATATTAACCATTAATGTCACTGTTCCTTGGTACATGCATAATTAGCTTTTAAACACATAACGCAAGGCGCAATGGAACGAGACAACAGACGTATTGGGGTTTTTTGAGGGAAACACTGCCTTGCGGCTGGTTAGCCTATGCGACTTCCAGATTGCGTGACAAAGAACAACCCCACTTATCTATCCAGCACTACGAGCTGAGTGGTAAACAGGAAGTGCTGGATCGGACAAGAGTATTGGCTAGTGAGCAATGTACAAAGGCAACGAGCCAACAACCATGGGGGAAGTCGCTGCGCAGACTTAACCACACCACGCAGGAGCGACCCAATTTTAATGACGGCAAAGCGATATATCCAACCCATCTCCAAAGGGAGAGAGGGAGGGAGGGGGAGAACTTTGACAAATTGCAAACAGCTAGTTGATTTACTACAGAAGACAAACTGCCAAGTGAACCTTGGACGACTAACTGAGGCTTTTATAGCTAGACCCTGTCTATTAAAATAGCCAGTTGCACAGGTTCTACCATGTAGCAGGTAAGCATTACACCGTGCTCTTTAGCACTAATGAATGAGGTTTTAACAGATTTGGCCAATGCAGGTGTACGTTATAATCTGAGATCTAGGAACAAAGTCTTAATTTCCTCGTTTTATTTACAAGAAAACCGTTGATTGTATGACCTTGAACGGCCGACTACAAAGAACGCGAAGATAACTATCGCGACATGAATAGCCCTTTTAATACGGTCACGTTCCATTAACCGTATTTTACTGATAGGACAGTAAAATCTCATTTAAAGAGAAGAACAGATACTCGTTTATGTGCACAATACATCGAAGCATAAAGTCTACAAATACCTTCAAATACTTACCCCTTCATAACATTCAAATTCCGTTTTCCGTGAATCTTCTCATGATTACATGTGTTAGATATGAACCATGGCAATTACTAGCTTTACAATCACTGTGCCTCGGTAACTCAATTTATTACTAAGACTTGTTTGCATTACTAATTAACACGAAAAGGGATAACTTGGGAATTTTTAACAATATATCCTTTAAATCTAACCCAAAATCATTCAGATATCCAAAACGTCCTATGCATGATCCATTTCCTTCGTTTGGGTTTGTCAGCATTATGATTTGCAATATTTCAGGTTTACGTGTTCACAAAGTTTGTTTTTGTATCTCGAAGATGTTTAGATTTCCAATTACAAACTCTGTTTTGATTGGTCACTCTATCTCACTGCATGTGTAAATAGTTCACCCTGAATTCAAAATAAATACGTTCCGTTCCAGAGAAAACAAAACAACAACATTCTTTTACAAATCGTACCGGGTATTCCTGATTTCTGTCTTAAATTTAACTTTTATTTTGCAAATGGTGTTGCTAATACTTTTAAAAATGCAAACACACTTTTAAGTTTAAGGAACATGCTTCAATGTTTCAAACATCATTTTGCATTTACCTGTTCATCCACGCATAGGGAGCCCAAGCTCGGTAAACGATTTATAGCCTTTGTATGGGAAAATTAACTTTGTGCTTGTAAATGTTAAAGTAAGCTGTAAATGTAGAAATAAACTTCACTTGCCTCTACGTACAGTTGTCCTCGTCTTTTCTGTGCAATCGCAGGGCAAACTTGTGTCCGTTTTAGACGGGTTTGTGGCTTTCGAATTTTTACGATGCCGTTAGTTGTCATTTCCCCTCATAAAGAGAAGAAAGGCTGGTGACTCGCAGCGACCTCGTCACACAAATTTCTCTCGTATCACAAAAGCAACGATCCGATCGAATCGCCATAAAAACACCACAGCCTTAAGGCCAGATAAATTTCCCATCACATCATTCTAAAAGCTTGTTCTACGCAAAAAGTAGGTTCTAGAGGTAATTTTGAGAGTGGAAATCAAGGTTACGCGGCAGACGGCAAATACAAACTCATGATCACGATTTAATTACGTTAACACACCAGAAAGACGCTAACCTCATTTTGACAAGAAAATGCTTTACTATTGCCGTAAAAACTATCCAGTTAAGCTCGCATATCATAAAACATGATGAATTCATAAAGGTCACCTTTTCCAGCGAACACTTTTTTGAAACAAACAACATATTTGCTATTAGGGGCAAAAACCCCTTCTATTTCATTACGTGCGTGAGGAGAAGAAACTAAATCGTGTCAAATATGCGCATCTTGCAACAAACTAAATTTCAGGATCAAACCGTTTACATGAAGAACCTTTTTCTTGAATAATGAAGCACAAATTACACGACAAGCTTTCGTTCAAATAATTCTTGGCTGTCACATTTCCAATCATATTTTTTTTACCTGAAGACTGTGCAGAGTTGATCACAGATCAGCGTAGGGTGTTCGATTCGTTCTCTGTCTTTGTTGAACCCATAAGTTACCAGAGAATTTTACATTTGGTTTCAGTGTTCTACATAACAGCACACTTATTATTTCAGAAATACAGCTCACTTTGATTTCGGCTCTACGGGCCATAGATTGTTGTCGAAGTCCATTACTCGTCGCTTTTGAGATTCCAGGTGTTGGTTTTTCACCGCCTGCCTAGTTTATCCAACTGACTTTCCATTATTGAGCTCCAAGGGTATACCCCTAAGGGTATATTTTGTTTAAGGATCCAATAAAAGGCCATTCGCGTTACATGACTTTCGACGTCATCGCAGGCTAAGTTAAATGATTCTCCTGTGTGCACGAGAGAAATCTGCGCATTTCCACTACCCTCTCCATCCTAAGAAAATAAGCTTAGAAGGCTCTATGCACAAAGACACCATTTACCAGGGAAGTGACAGGCAAGACTTTTACCGACACGGAAAAATAAAATAAAATAAATAAAACGAACAAATCCCACCCACTTTCCGACTGGGATTGCCATACTGGCAACCCAGTAATTAGAGATAGAAAAATTTAAAGGTTTTCTTTAAATTTCGAACCTGGGAATCGAGGAGTGGGGAACGGGGAATCCCTACAATAGAAATTTTGAAAACGAGGAATATCGAAATGAGAATAAAAGGGCCCAGTGGAAATTTTATTAAAGGTGTGACAATTATCTCCGGTATAAAGTTTTAATAGCAGCTTACATGTGCAATAAACAGATCATCAGCAGCAAACCTTCCAAATGCGTACTTCTTGACCTAAGACATTAAAATTCACGCTTTAACCCAATGCCGCTTTTAAGACTGTGCAATAGTGCAGCCGGTAAGATGGAGAAATAACTTTGCAGTCGGCTTGCCTCACCTGTCGACTTTTTTCCGGCCTATTTGCTGCCTTAGAGCCCGTTTTAGGGTAGTAACAGTGAAAAGCTTAAAGATAAATTTGTCGTCGAAAAAAAATTTTGTCTTTTAGGTTAAAACAAATTCAGTGGAAACCGGACATTTTTCTGATTTGTGATGTGATCGCAATTATTTATCTTTTGCGGCAGCGTTCTCTGTTTTGCGATGCTGATCACGTTCCATAGGCAGTTTGATAGGTAGAGAAGATTACTGAATCGGCAGTCAACGCATACAAACGCCTGCACGGGAAAACGAAATGATATTGTTTTTTGTGTCTGTGGTAAACCCTTATTGTTTTCATGGGCATAGCGGTTAAAAGTATTAAGAGGCTGTTCGTGTAAGAACCGACCACTCGATTTTCGGCCGAAAACGTAATTTCTTCAAATTTTCAGTGTGCGACAGTTAGTCCATATGATCAACAAAAATAGCAATAATTTAGCTTTAAGTGCTATTTTTCAATATTTCTGGCGACGATTTCCGAGGACGGTCCAAAACCGTCGTTTTGTTTCGAGTCAAATTTAGGCGTTGTTTTGAAGGCGCTGAAAAATTACGCTTTTACTCAAATACAATAAAAGTTACAGATCATTTTATTTCATGTTTCTTCTTCAGTTCGATTAATGGTAAAATATTTGAAATCGGGCTGACGAAAACTTAATTATGAATTTTTGAAAATGCCCCACAAAGAGCCTTCGCAAAATTTTAGCGAGCATGCTACTGGTTGAAGGAGTTTTTCTCAAAAGTATAACGTAATCCGGAACCCTGACCAATATCCATGTTTAGTACTAGGGCTAGTGTACCGGGAACAGGAAAAAAACTTTGGGCACCAACCTTTTGGAACAGCGGGAGTTCGATCAACATAGCTAATATTCAGCCGCGAAAGAGTGCGTGACACAATTTTGCACCGATTATCGTTCCTAAGTTTCCCAGATAAGTTTTTAAGTTTCCCGCATAAAATAATATTACCTTGAAGCAAATATTCTCAAAACATACTCTACCCTTTGCTCCGGATAAGGCATGAATAGCCTTAACTTCACCAAATATTCTTCCAAAATTGTGAATTTATAAGCTTAAATGCAAGGCTACATAGGGCCACGAGTTACTATTTAAAGCAGGATACTATTCAGTTGGTGGTTGATGACACGGTTACTTTTTCTTGTATCTTGTTCTATGTAACTCTTTTTGCTTCGTTTGTTGTGTTAATGAACTGTTTAACGCATCTTTGAAACAGTACTAAATATATCAAACCCTATACTAATTAGCGATGGTAGGGATAAATGTGCTTACCAGTTGCTTTGCTTGATTCCATTGTTGCAATTTCTATGGTAGAAAGAAGAGAAATAATATACGTTATGTTAATTTTTAGATTTTAACAACAGTGGGAATGTCTTCAGTTCCAATAATAGAACTGTACAGGTGACCCTATTAGGTGGAATGGCGATAGTAACTGCCCTAACCAACAAAAGGTAATTGCAAGCAAACCAGAGTGAAAGGTAACTGCAAGCAGACTGGAGCATGTGAAAGCTAATTGTAAGCAGGTCAGACTGAAAGCTTAGCACAAGCAAAGCGAAGTGAACATAAGAAATAAATTGGTGCCATTTTATCATTGCACTGAATAGACACCCCAACTATACTACATACTTACCAAGTAATGTTTTGATTGGAACCCAGTTTTAAATTGGATAGCCAAACAGTATCAGTTGAAGTCATATTTGCAAGTGGCCACAGAAAGGTCTACCTTTCTGTACCACACTTTAAACTTTGTCCTTTGAACTATCTGTTTTAGAATATGTCTCAGGCCTTTTGGCTTTTTCAAAAATAAACAGTGATCCCTAAAGCAATGTTTATGCAAATGGCATTGCAAAAGGTAGGTGTTGACTTATGTATAAAAAGCTGTTAGATTGTTATGTTACAGTTATAATGAGGCATCAGTGCATACTGGAGTAGAATGTTACATGGAATACTGTTTCTGAGGGGTATGCCGAGCATGCCGAGCAAACGCAAGAGAATGTGTGTGCAATGAAAGTTAACATTGACTTGTAATATCTGACAAATCATGACAATGCGGTGCGAAAGTAAACATGAATTTATTTAAGGATTTATTTGAAAAATTCTATTTTTTAATTAAATTTCTGCATGTTTTTTGTGCAAGTTCATCAAGGCTCTTCTCTTCTTCAAGTCTATATTTTAAATTGGCTGACTTTCTAAGAAATTAAGCCTTTCAAAGGTCATTGGTTCAATAATGCAAGAACCGAGTGTTTTAATTCGGCTAATTGCCACATATGAAATGCCTGCAGTTTTTTCAGTTTGACCAATGTCAATCCATGCTTTTGGTAGTGTTAGACCTTGGCTCTTGTGTATTATTATTGCCCAAGCCAGTTTTAACGGCAGTTGTTGTCGCTCATGCATTCCATCAAGAGATTGACAAGTAACTGTGATTGGGCATATAGGAACGCATGATGAAATGGACTTGCTAATTGATGGGCCTTTGTAGTTGGCAAATTTCACAATAACTGCCTGAGGTAAGTCAGGAGGCTGGTGATTGTCTGCATAATTGAAGTCTATAACAGTTCCAGTTGCACCGTTGCAAAGCCCAACATCTGTCCACAAATTCATAGTAAGCATTACTTGTGCCCCTTTTGCAAGGAAAACACAAGGTTCTAGTCCTGCCATTTCATCAGGGCTAGCTTTCTTAGCTAAATCACTTGAATGACGTGCGTTGACACGTGCTATTGGGTTATGAAGTGCAGACAGTTTTTCAAAGTTGTAATTTGCAACTTCTTCATTGCTAAAATATAGTCTGGTGGCATTTTGAAACTCGGTCAAGTTTGTTGTATTAGAAGGTTGTCTGGTCAAGAGAAGTTTCCAGTCTTGTTCAGTACAATCTCCTGTACGTAGCCGCATGAGTAAATCTCTAAACTGACTTTGTTCTGGATTTGTACCTTGAACTCTTTGGTTTACTGACAGTTTTATTACGTTGTTAAACATTAGGTAAGCTAAATGACCTTGTTCGCCTACAGAACTGGTAGGTTTAGAATAGTACAATGGTTTATCAGCGACAGGTGGTAATTGACCAGGATCACCAAATAATATGATTGACAGTCCACCAAAAACTTCATCACTTATGCCTGTTGCTTGTCTGCAGCGTCTATCAATCCAGCCAAGCACTGTTTGTCCTAGCATAGAGTATTCATCAATTATAATATAACTGATGCCTTTGAGGTTGTTCTGCAATCTCAGAAGAGCCTGACCAGTCAACTCCTTGTTGCCTCTTGAACCAACTGGAAGTTTTAACAGTGAATGGATTGTACAGCCATTTATGTTATAGGAAGCTTTGCCAGTGGTGGCAGTCACTGCACAAGATGTTCCGAGTAGACTTCGAATGGCATTGATAAGATAACTTTTACCAGTTCCAGCAACTCCATTGACAATGAGTAACAACGGATCTTTTGGAGAAGCTTGTTCAGAATGTGCATTTATCATGTTGTATGCATGTGCTTGCATATCGGTAAAAGTACTAATATCAATATTTTGTTGGGGCTGAATGCAACTGAAAATGTGTCCTTTTTAGATTTTACCCAGGAAGGCATTTCTCCTATAATATGGCGTTCATACTTGCACTTGTCATTTTGCCAGTTGTAATTGTTACAATCAGGCTGAAGTGTTTCTTCAGTTGTGTTAACAAAAGACCCAGGAATAAGATCAGCTAGATGCATCCACTCTTCCCGTTGTGGCAGTTGTTGTGAAATGTTTTCACAATCAGTGTCATTTTGTGAAATGTTTTCACAATCAGTGTCATATATATCGTCAGAACCTGGTTGATCACCCCAAGCATTTTCCTGTGTAGTCTGCCAAGGTTTGTATCTAAGCAACTGATATTTACAATAAAGGCCAAAATTTGGGCCCTTTGGATTGGAAGAAAAAATAGGGAAAACTCTTGGTACAGTGTTTTGTGGTTGACTTGTTAGCTTTTTGTTGACAAGTTTGTATTTGGAGGCAAAAGTTACAAAATTTAACATGACTATATTTGGATCGGTTTGGGCATATTTTTCACGGTTTCCATAAACATCCAGCAGCGATTCATTTGTAACAAGAGCGCAATCAAAAGAATTAGTATTGATTCTGCGAGAAGCATTTAAACTGATTGGTACCACATTAAAGGATGAGCTTACCAGTTTAAGTGACATAAGATGATGCATTGTCTCTTGTGCAGAAAAATCACGTTGACTAAGTGACTTCATGATCACTTTCTTAATGAGTTTTGTAGGGTTACTGTTGTTTTTGCAAGAGTGCATTATAGAATTGAATGCCTGTTTTAATACTGGTGACCTTGGTTCTCCTTTAGATGCATATTTGGCAAGGTATTCAACACATGCATGGTAATCAATTACCACCTGAATGTCACAGTTTGCCCTCCAGCCTTGCAGTTGGAGGCGCTGATGATTATTTAGCCTAGTATCATTGCGCTTTGTTATTACTTTGGCCTTGTATTTGGGACTTCCATCTTTTGTATGAATTGGTTCAAATTCTAGTTTTGTACTAGTGCAAGGTTGAAATGGAAAGTTAAATCTGCACTTAACATTTGTTTCATTCTGTTTCTTTCTAAGACAATAATTGGTACTGCAACGAGTGTGCCTTTGTACTGTATTCAGTAAGTCTAAATAATCATCATCAGATTGTTGAGTGTTCATAATTATTTCTTTGTGTTGCCTCTGGCAAGGATGAATGGAGGATTTAATCCAAAAACCGTCCTCTGGTGGGTCTGGATTGTATGTAGATAATAACCAGTCTACATATTGACATACAGTTTGAGAAGCTTTTTTTACTTCCAGTATCTGTTTGTTTAGTTCTAGAATATATGATTATTCAGCTTTATCAAGGGACACTTCTGCCAAATAGCCTTTAAGAGCTGTTTCTGAAAGTTGACATAGTCTTGGGTCATTCTTAAGTTTTGCAACACCATGACAGTGTATACTACCTTTGGCTTGGTACTCAAATCTGTACCAGTGCCACTCAGCATCCAGTGAATTATACAACCAATGTTTAATGAAGTTTTCTAAACGCTGTGTAAAGAACCAGTCAGTGATGTGAGGATTGTTAATGAAATTCTGTCGTCTGCTCTCAGGTGTGGTATCACTTAATGAGCTGCTAAATAATGCATGTAGGTCAGGCCAATGCATGTCAGCAGAGGAAAAAGTGAAAAAGAATGTTGGAGCTCCAAGATGAATTATTATTGCTTTTGAATCCTCTTTAGCTTTATGCCAATAAGCATTTGAGCCAGTTATGTTACTAAGATAGCGTGATAACTTAGATACGAAAACATTTGTGTTGTTGTCAGCTGCCATTTGTTGCAGTTCTTCTACAGTCAGATGTGCTTCTCCAGGATTCTGTTTGAGAAATATTCCTGTTTGCTGCAGAATACGTTTTCTTTGGATCATATTCAAAGCCCAGTAAGCAAATCCTGGATGAGTGGCAAAGCGGTATAGCAACTTGCCATCTATATTTTCTCCAAATCTTAAAAGATGCTTAACTCTTTCTGCAAGAGATACATCTCTGTGAAGTGAAGGATTGGTAGGGTCACCCTTGCCATCAGGAAATAATGTAGGGAAAGCTAATGTTGCTAAGAAAGGAGTTAGATACTCATTCAATGGCTCATTATCTACTGTTGGCCAAGGCATATGTGTAGGCTGGTGACACAACTGTTGTTGTATAGCTTGAACTTCTTGCTGTTGACATTCAGGAATAGGTAGAAAACTGCTCATTTCTGTGCTTTCATTATAAATTGTGTCTTCTTCGTTTTGAGGCCCTAAGTCAGGCTCACTAGCTTCACTGTTTTCAAGATTTTCTGTTTCTATTGAAAATAGATCTTGTGGTACACCATGCAAAGGCAATGAGTTCAAAGAATCGTTGTTGATAATTATGTCTTTGAAATACGGAGTATTAATAAGCCAATGCAGTGCATCTGCAACATTTTGTCTTCGAACTGTTACATCATAAAAGCTGTTGTCTTTACCTTTCATCTTGACAACTATAACAGACAAATCTTTTGGGTATCTTGGTAGAGAATGTGATAGTTCACCTACATTCTGTGGAAGGTTGATACAGTGACCTGAATAGCCCCGTTGCCCACCAGGCTTTATGTAAACACGCATAATGGGAAGTGCTCGTGCAATAAGCATTTCGTCTACTTTGGTTAAGCAGGCAAGCTGAAAAAGAAGTAATGAAGGAATCATATCATTCTTTTTTGAAAATTTGTTTGGTTGTTGTTTATCATTGGTGCACCTTGAACACTGATATTGATTAGCGATTTTTGGCCTGAACTTTATGGGCCATGCTTCCCGACAAACAGAACACTGGTAAACTGTATAGATATTGGACTTATGAAACATATCAATATTGCTTTTTGCCTGTGTTTGCTCATGAATTGGAG
>NC_090874.1:22456828-22489328 GCF_036669935.1 Montipora foliosa | reverse complement strand
GACCTATCAGCCGTTTTTAAGCCCTATCTGTTTCTATGGAAATTGTGCAACCCATTCCCACGCGCGCCAAAATCGCACGCGCGTGGCTTAAGCATGCGCACTCAATTGACCGCTGTGTTCCAGAGCTCTCGATCCGAGGCGCTGGCCAAGAGGATGGCAGCTCTGGGAACGAGAATGAGCTCATCAAAGCGTAGGTGCCAGTTAACTACGCGCGAGACGTGACTGTCAAAGCGTCACGTCAGCTACAACATTGTTCTACACAATTTTTTTTTTGTTGTTTGGGTTAGTCTCACGAAAAAGCAATTGTCGTGAAACTAGCTCAAAAATAAAAATTGTCTAGAACAATGTTGTCAGCGACGCTTTGACAGCCACCTCTCGCGCTTACCGTGAGCTTAGGCCACCCATGATTAAAGACGAGCACTCACGGTCCAGCCCGTCGCTTCAGCTCTACCTCCTCCCCTCCCCTGTAAAAAAGAAGTTTCCTTACACGGACCACAGGCTCCCCAAGCTGAAAATACGTGGTGTATGCGACAGCTTGTGTGAATTGTATGAGAAAATCACCGATCGTAAAAAAATTGTGTAAATAACTATCTCCTTTGAAATAAAGTTTTCCTACCTCAAATGTGTGACGAACTTGTCTCTTGTGCCGAGTTTAGAGCCATTCTGACGCCGTTTAGTGAAGTTATCCGGAGACCGTTACTAAAAGAATATTCTTTTAGTAACGTGGCACAAGAGACAAGTTCGTCACACATTTGAGGTAGGAAAACTTGATTTCAAATGAGATAGTTCTTTACACAATTTTTTTACGATCGGTGATTTTCCCATACAATTCTCTATATACACAAGCTGTCGCATACACCACGTATTTTCAGCTTGGGGAGGCTGTGAAGTAAATAACTTGCGGCAGCAGCTATCGCAAACCCCACATTCGGATAACCTACCCTGAATGCCAAAGGAACTCTTCTCCAAGATCGCAAGGAATGCTTTTTAATACAACGACTTTTCGCTGAGCGTACCGTCGAAAAATGGTGATCAAAAGATTGACCAACCCAATGGCTAAAGCGTCGCTTATCAGCAAGTTTTTTACATTTTGGTGAGTTAATTATAAGCTTAATTGAAGATCGATGTAATACTGGTATCAGGATGGAGTTATTTCAATGATTTTAAGTCGCAATTAGCCAGTTATAGTCTTTGTTCGTCCATCCAAAATTTTGTATATTAAGCAGTTCTTTTCTTTCTCTTGTTGGTCCCAAGCTAAGGGAAACTGAAAACAAATTTACAATGCTCATGCAAAATCTTGGGACCATGTGTATTTTGTGCACCCCTCGACCGACATATCGGTCGACATGTCGACCGATACTCGACCGACATGGCGGTCGACGTATCGACCGACAATCGGCCGATATGTCGGTCGAAATATCGATCGACAGTCAGCCGATATGTCGACCTCGATATGTCGGTCGACATATCGACCGACATATCGGTAGTCTATCGGTCGATATGTCGGCCGATACGTCGGTCGACATATCGGTCGATATGTTGACCGATCCATCGGTCGAGTATTGGTCGATATGTCGACCGATAGCCTACCGACGTTCCGCCGATACTTCACTGCTTCTTGCGTTTTGGTGAATGTAGCTTGTGTCCCAGACGTAATTTAACCAAGGTTAGAACTTCTGCCGAGCAGCGCAGAAATCCCTGATCTACTTCCCGCTTCTCAGAGGCTTAAAAAATAGGGAGCTTAAGCAACGACAACGGCGACGGCAACGAGAACGTCACGAATTTGCATATTTAGTGGTTAAAAACAATAGCTTCGCACGCCCTGCACGTGCGTTTTTCACTTTTGTCCGTTTCGTTGCCGTCGTCAGCAAAACAACAACGTGAAATAGCCAAGTTTTTGGTTTTATGAAGAACGTCAGCACTTGAGGATGAATTTTCATTTTCTCTCCTAAAATGGAGTGCCGTTCCGACTGGTGTCATCTTTGAGGAATCACCACACCCTTGTCATATTAAAAACGTTGAAATAGTCACGAAGCGATTAAAATAACGCAAATTTATATTTTGAGATGACGTTCTCGTTGCCGTCGCCGTTGTCGTTGCTTAAGCTCCCTAATCAAAGGGACGACGCCAGTGAAGGCCAGATAGCACGACAGCTATGGCGGTGTGAAAGTGTTGCTTAGACGTGAATTCGTTTTTATTTTTATTTTTTATCATGATTCTTTTGTAAAATGCTTGCGTAACTCTTCTAAATTTTAAGTCGTGCAGTACCCCTCCCACAGCAAGGTAATGTAACAATAAAAAAAAACAAAAAAAAAAACAGCGAAAACATCAGTGCAATGCATGGGCAATTTTAAGAGTTGTTTGTCTTTCATCTGTTCTATTCCAGCACCTTGTTATCCTTCATCGTCCTTATCCTCTCTCCTGTCATCTGTATTTTGTGTGTATGGAAAGAGCTCACTGAAGTGAGGCCTGAACGCTACTGTGTGCATGTGATGGATGAAGAACGTTCTCTGATCGACAGCATCAAGAACTTCTTATGCAACACCCAAGGACAGAGAAAAATCTCTGACCCGGGTGGGAATCGAACCGACGACCTCCGGATTAGATCACAGTTGCTCTACCGACTGAGCTACAAGGCCAGACGGGAGCAGGCCGTATTTTGTGTGTCTGGCAGTATTTCACTTGTGTCTTGCTTAACAACGACTGAAATTGCAGCACCTGATCCGCACTTAAAGCCTTCAGAAATTTTTGAGGTTGACCAAAAAAGGATGAAATGCTTATAGCTTATATATCTTACACTGACAGTCTAAGCTTTTGGCATATATTAGAAGACAGTCGACCGATAAACCACCGACAGTCGACCGATATTCCGCCGACAATGAATGGTCAACTCATCGGACGAGTGTCGGTCGACGTATCGACTGATACGCGACCGACATGTCGGTCGACATATCGATCGATACTCTACCGACATGTCGGTCGACATATCGGTCGATATGTCGACCGACATATCTCGGTCGACATATCGGCCGAGTGTCGGTCGATACGTCGACCGACATATCGGCCGAGTGTCGGTCGATACGTCGATCGCCATGTCGGTCGAGTATCTGTCGACATGTCGACCGATATGTCGGTCGAGGGGTGCACAAAATACACATGATCCAAATCTTGGAGGGACAAGCACAGACTATAATTTTTGGTGATTAGAGACGTCTATTTTTTTTAGATATCGTTGTAGCTCATTTTAGGTCATTTTAGGTCATTATAGATAGCTTTGTGGCTCATTTTAGGTCATTTTAGAACCTTATAGGTCATTATAGGTAGCATTGTGGCTCATTTTAGGTCATATATTTTAGGTCATTCTGGGTCATTTTAGATACTGCAGCGCTGTAGCTCATTTTAGATCATTAATTTTTAGGTCATTTTAGATCATTCCTTGTTTAATAGTAACTACGCGATTATCTTCCAAACTTTTATTCAAATTATGTTGAAATACGCAGCTGAATTAATATGCAGCACAGGAGTTTCGGGCTTCCAATAAGCTCCATTTTCATGCTACATGTAAATTTTAAGCTAGTAAATAATGTCACTTTTCCCTACCTATAGATGCAACCCTCTGAGGTCTAATTGGTCAGTTTTGGACACGCGTATAATAGCAGACCAAAAAATCCAATTTAACTTACACTCAAAGTCAACTGTCTAATTGTTTAAAAATCAAAGCTGAAAATTTTGTCAGCCAGGTATTAAGCATTAGCACACTTTACGAAAAAAAGGGGTTTTTTTTTAAATCATAGTAGCACTTTAGAAAGGCTTGTGGGAACTAGACAATTAAAGTATAAGCGTAGACCTGTGACATCACCCCGCGAACAGACAGAGATGTTGAAGTGAGGCTTAAGGCAAAGGTTATAAAATACTTTGTGAGCCGTGGCTGCGAGCATGGTGATCGAGCCATGCGAATCACACAGTTATTGAAAGCTAAGTGTTTTAAAATGGGTACTTAGACAAGTAAATACTGTTTATCAGTGCTGTTTGAAATGGGTGCTTTAATAGACTGTCTTATAATTATGTGAGACTTACATTGCTGGCATGACTTGCTGGCTCAC
The DNA here is from genome assembly GCF_036669935.1 of Montipora foliosa. Lineage (NCBI taxonomy): Eukaryota > Metazoa > Cnidaria > Anthozoa > Scleractinia > Acroporidae > Montipora > Montipora foliosa. The sequence goes on along the minus strand of NC_090874.1, from coordinate 22,485,225 downwards.
AGAATGATTGTCCAGCCCCCTCAAAATTTCGTGTTAAGTTAGATGTGGTACTGACAACTTGTTAATGACAACTTGATTTAGCGGCGTAGAGTAATGGTGCAGTTGTGTGAGCAGTATGTCTAGCTCAACAATGTGGCATAGTTTGACTCCCAGACTTGACATCACATGTGGGTTGAGTTTGTATTGGTTAGAGAGTGAATTCTGTTCTGAGAGGTTTTTCTCTGGGTACTCCAGTTTTTCGAGGGCTCTGAAACCAACCAACTGTATGGTTTGACATGAGTTAACCCATTGATTCATGAAGGTTCCTCATTGACGAGTAAAATCGTCTGGCATTAGACCGAGTAAAAATTAATACTTAGTATGGTCGGTGTAGGCCGGTTCAGGTGTCAAAGGGCATTGTCCCCAGTTAATGCCCCAACGCTATAATACACTTGATAAATGTCATCATCATCATCATCATCATTATTATTAGTGGGTCTAATAGTGTTGATATTGTATGTTTTAGGTGGCTCAATGATACATTTAAGAAGGGTTACAAGCGCCCACTGGAAAATGCTGATGTTTTTCAAGTTTTGCCTGAAGATGAGAGTAAAATGCTGACAGACAGATTAGAAAAGTATGTTCAGGATTGATAGTCTTGATATGTATTAAGAGGACAATTTAGACGTGCAATTCCAGTCTCAGACTGTTAAAAATACATCATTTAACTGCAAACCTCTTTGTCTGAGATAGGATGCAGCTCTATACAACCTCTAATTTCATAGGATCCCTTTAGGATGAAGCTCTATTGTTTTTAGAGTTAAAGTCCATTGTTTCTTTTGTATCGTTCTTTGTGTCCATTGTTTTCTGAACCAGTCCTGAGAGCTGTTGTAATAGCTGCGTACTGACCCCTTCTGCATCCTGGTGCAAAATTGTTGGTTCATTTGTTTACATACATGTACATGTAACTAGTAGATTTGATTGTCAGTGACTGTACATACTACAGCTGTGGTTAATGAGCACTCGTCTGTTATTTAATATGTAATACTTTCATGAAAAAAAGAAAAGTAGGGCTGGCGAAGTGGTGGGAGTACTCACCTCCCACCAATGTGGCCTGCATTCAATTCCCAGAATTTTGACGTCATATTTTGGTTGACACTACCCTCTCCAGTTGGTACTTGGGTTTTCCCCTGTCCTCAAAAAGCAATGTTATTTTGATTTGATTTGCATTAATTTGAGTTGATTTCAATTTACAGTTTCCTTAATTAATGTGCCAGTGCTAGAAGACTAGATCGACACTAGACAGTCCAGACTAGACACTTTATAAATAGAGTTCCTTTCCATTCCTTTCCTTTCCTTTCCTTTCCTTTATGCATCCATTTTTTAGTTATCTTTGTTTAATCCATGGCTTTTTCATTGCTTTTTATAGTCTATGGAATGAGGAAATTCAAGATGCAAAAAGAAAAAACAGGAAACCAAGGCTTAGGAATGCTTTCATTAAATTCTTGGGATTTTACTATTTATTTCTTGCTGCACCTGTGTTATTAGAGGTGAGTTAAAGCTTGAATGTCATAATTTTAAAAAATCTCACAAGGTCTTTGAGTGGCCCAAATTTTGACTCACAAGCCAGATTGCTCAACTAACAGTAGGTCGGAAAAAAAGAGGCCGGGCGAAGAGCCGTATCCAAGGCATGCAAAGGAGAAGGGTAGGGAACTTTAGAAACAATCTTAATCTTAATTCAAGATGGCACTGAAAAAGCAGGCCAATGAAAAAAACAAAAATTGGCTAAAGCTCACCATATGCACATGATTAAAAGCTTTGTTCTCCTATTGACATCATGGCATCTGACAGGATGCGGCGATGCGGATCTGTATGGTAGTTTCCACACATTTTTCTGCAATGAGCCTGGCCACTGTCAAAATATAAAAAATATCCGGTCGCAATGTTGCGACAAGATATATTGCATATGAAAATTTATAATATTTGCAAGTTTAAGAGAGTTGCATATTAAATTGTATCATATCGTAGGGAAAATAAGAGCCTGCAATACATGTGAAAATGGTCAATGATCGAGGGAATGGATCATGGTCCTTTTGCTCCATATCTCCAAATTGAAACAAAATTCATGACGAGAAACAAAATGATTTTTTATCACTTTATTTATTTTAGCAAAAGTTGCGGCATAATGCCAACTGCTATCCATTTTATTTCAACGGTGAAAGCTGGTCACAAGTTGGCGACTCCTCCATCTATTTTAATCTGAAAGAGAACAAATTCAGTCACAAATGCGACTTTATTGGTCGCAATTTCGAGTCCTGATTTACCATAAGCATGCAAATACATTGTACGGGCCTTATTATTATTTTAATGTATAAAGTAACTGTTTAAATTTCAGCATAATCACTGCCATAACACTGCCATAGGGCATACTGTTCCATGCGACCATAGAGCATTCTTCCATTTAGAAAAATGCTGTGATCATTGGTATACCGACAACCATGCCCACTATGGATGAATACATTGACCACATGTTGGCAGAAAACCAATCATTGGATGAATAAATTGACAAGCTTTTGGCAGAAATGCCTGGCAACTGCCGGGGCTATCCTGGATGAGCCACTACCAGAGGAAGAAAAGAGACGATTGAAAAGACCTTGCTTTGCTTTGCTTTGCTTTGATTCTGCTCACTTACACCTTCTTTGGTTATAGCTTTGCTGTACTTGTTCCCAACACTTTTTCCTTGCCCAAAATAGTCCTGTGGTGCTATAAGAGGAAAGGAAGCTCTCCGGGTGGTCCAAATGCTGCTTGCCAGGCTGCAAATGCTCAAAAAAGCTTTGAAATGGCTTCTAAAGTTCCTTTTGCAGCTCATGTGGAATCCAGGTGCAGTGGGACAAAAGGAGCAGACCTTTTTTTACCTCTCCTGCATAGCATCCAAACACCCTTTTGTGCAGAGTGCATAGATCTGTGTGGTGTTGGGTTGTTGTGAAGGCAAGGGGTGTGTGGAGCCTCATTTCTCTGCCTCCCTGAAACTTTGTCCCAACCCAGAGGGGGCTACAAGGAACTACAATGCCTTCCAGGTTGTTGATTGGACTGTTTGCACCTTTTACCATAGTGACTGGAAAAATGTTTGGTGCCTTGCAACTCACATTGGCTAGAATGTTTTCACATTTTGCTGGATGGAAAACGAAGCATACGCAGGACAACTCCACGAGGTTTTGTCGTCCTATGATCCAGAGTTTGTGGCCCAAATTGGCCACCTCCTGGAGAGTGGGCACTTGACATTTTCTTCCTTGGACGCAGGCCGTTTCTACACTGTGTCCTTCCGCCAACATGACTTACTTTGACACCCACTCCTTTCCGACCTAGAAGGCATTTGGAATATCCAGTCGGCCTGCCTTGCAACCTGACAGTTGCACGGAGGCCTTTGTGGGATTCCAAACCAAGTCGCCTGTGTTGGGCAGGAGCGGGGTCGTTATGGCCAGTGCTCGGATCCAGAAAACCCAGGGCAATGGACATCCCTCCTTTCCCTCTCTTTAGCAAGTTGCACCAGCTTGGCTATATATGGAAAGTGCGGGGAGGAGGAAGACCCGTCCTGCAGCCTGCAGCCTGCTTTGAACACCCCACCATATCAGCTTGGCTCTTGGGAGCACAGACCCTCAAGGACTTTTTGAACAACAGCAACAACATATATTTTACATTAGACAGAATTATTAAATGGATAAAGGGTATTGGCCTCCTAAACTAACAAAAAAGTTTACATTAAAGTGTATACTAGTACTCTATCGCACCGAACACAATGTTGTGTATGGTAAGATGCAAAAAAAAGCTTTTCTGTCTTTTTACAGCAGTCTGAGAGGAGAACTGTAATATTATAAGACTTAATTCATTTTAAAAGTTTTTTTAAAAATTTCTCACGAAATTTGTAGATACTTTCTCGTGTCATCAAAGACTCTGCACCTATTATCATTCCTTCTATTACTTCTTTAATTATAAATACTTCGCACACAACTAGCACCTACCCCGGAGACTGGAAGATTGCTGAAGTGTCACCAATTCTGAACGAAGGTGATTTTGAGGAAGCAGGAAACAATAGGCCAATCTCTTTATTGCCTATTCTTTTTAAGGTATGCGAAAACACCCTACCTGACAGCAAACAAGAGGTTAGCAGTGAACCAGAGCGGAAACAAAAAATGACACTCCACTGAAACTTCTCTTGTTGCCTCCACGGACACTATACTTGAGGCGATCGACAAAAGAAAGTTAACAGCTGTCGTTTATTTGGACATGAGCAAAGCTTTCGGATTAGCATCAATCACAGCATTTTATTCCGAAAATTAAAAGCCATTGGGCTGGCCTCATCGGCAATCTCCTGGTTTAACAGCTATTTGTCCCAAAGATCCCAAGTAGTTCGCATCAATGCTGCGCTATCCAATATGCCTTGCCTGTGAATTGTGGAGACTTGCCACAAGGTAGTGTGCTTGGAGCCCTGTTATTTAGTATTTAGTTTTTACGTAAATGACCTTCCAGCAGCCAGTGAGGTGTGCTCAACCGCTTGTTATGTAGACGACACGAAATTGATTCTTTTGTTCACAGTTGACAAATCTCATGCTGCTGAAGATGATATCAACAAAGATCTACAACGAATCTGTGATTGGTGCTTTGTGAACCATCTCCTGCTGAACCCAGACAAGACAAAGTTAATGGTGTTCGGCAGTCAACAGATGATTTGCAAATTGCCAAGCTTTTAAAAACTGTCTTTCCTGAGCAAGGAACTCTTGCCAGCAGACTCCGTTAAGGACTTAGGAGTGATATTTGATCCTACTCTGTCTTTTGATTGTCATATCACAGCTCTCGCTGCTTCTTGTTTCTCTAGGCTTGCTCAGATAAATCATGCAATTTAGCAAGCTTTCAATTCAAACTTACTTGTAAGTACTAAATACAATATGAGCGACGGTATTGTATCGGATATACAATGTCGAGCCAAAGGTGAGACATTTTATATCCGATACAACACGGGCGCGAATATTGTATTGTGGTGATGAAATGTCAGCATTTAAGTGTTAATGTACACTAGGTATTTTTGGTGATTTAAGACATTTTAACCGTGAAAATTGAAAGAAACATTTATGTAAATGAAGAGAAAGCTGTATCAGAAATACAGATATTGATTAATAAAACATTTCTTTTGTTTTCCCATCATGAATTAATAATGAGTTATATAATTATAATTAACACGCTGGTCTTTTAATAGTAAACTCTATTACTGTTCCACAGTCTGGTCTAATACATCTGACAAAAATTTACTTAAATTGCAACATGTACAGAACTTTGCTGCTAGAATAATTAGCGGAAAGAGAAAATTCAATCATATTACTCCAGTGCTACGGGACGGGTTTTGCTAAAAGCAGGCCCGCGGCCCACGGCCCGCGGCCCACGGCCCGCCACGGCCCAGCGGCCCAGCGGCCCAGCGGCCCAGCGGCCCAGCGGCCTGCGGCCCACGGCCCGCGACGGCCCGGCGGCCCGGAGGCCCGGTGGCCCGGAGGCCCGGTGGCCCGGAGGCCCACACAGTTTTGTTGTCCAGCGGTAAATCCACGCGCATGCACAGCTTTGCATCGGGTTTGGGCGCACAAATGAAAGACGGTGAGTTTGAATTCGTTTACCATTTTAATAATCATTTCAATCCTTTTCGATCCTTTCTTTCGTTGCATGTTGCTAGGTGAAAAACGTTGTAATTGTCTGTTGTTTTCGTCTGTTTACAACAACAAACAGAAACAAGGATTCAAATGATTAAAATGGTAAACGAATAGGCCATTTCCGAGTTCATATCCGCCTCCTCTTCAAAGCGAGTCTGAGTGCAAAGTTTTTGTGATGGTAATTAGTTCTTCTACTTTACATATGAATGAAAACTAATTTTCATAAGAAAAACTTCGCACTTAGACTCGCCTTGAAGAGGAGGCAAACATGAACTCGGAAATGGCCTATTCAACCTCACCGTCGTCCATTTTGCACGCCCAACACCCGATGCAGATCTGTGCATGCGCGTGGATTTACGCTGGAAAAAAAAACTGTGGAAAATCCGGACTGGGCTACCGGGCCTCCGGGCCTCCGGGCCTCCGGGCCTCCGGGCCGCCGGGCCGTGGGCCGTGGGCCGCTGGGCCTTCGGGCAGCCGGGCCGCCGGGCCGTGGCGGGCCGTGGGCCGCGGGCCGCTGGGCCGCGGGCCTGCTTTTAGCAAAACCCCTACGGGACTTACGGTGGTTATCTGTAAGACAGCAATTATATTTAAGAGACGCTGTTTTTGCGTTTAAATGCATGACAGGTTGCGCCCCTGATTACCTTAGATCTATTGTAAGTTATAGTTACCAGAGGCCAACTGAAGTTTCCTGTCCTGTGACATGAAATTCACAGCAGTTAAAATAATGTTCCTTTATTCAGAACAGCCACCGGTCAACGGTCCTTCCAGTATAGAGCTGTAAGCTTATGGAATAGTTTAGATAAAGATCTTAAATTAAGTAAAAATCATGAATGGAGTTTTTAAACGTAAACTTAAGCACATGTTATGGGACATTTAGGTATTTGATTCCTTAGGCTAGTTATTAATTTTTTCCTAGTTATTTATTTTTTTTATTTTTTATTATATTGATCACCGAAAAGCCCCTCAGGGGAGTGTTCAATAAAGTCTTATCTTAAAGTAGAGCTGTTTATTCTTTTTAAAATTTACCTCTGTTTTTTTTTACATCCTGGACAAAAGCTCTAGAATAAAATAGTTACTGTTCTCTCTGGTTTCTCTTTTCAGGAGGGATGTAAAATCTTTACCCCTCTGCTTATTGCCAGACTGATAATGTTCTTCAATCCAGTGCCTGGTATAAGCAAGACTGATGCCTACATCACTGGGGTGGGGTTATCTTTAGTTTCCTTGATTATGGCAGTGTTCCATGCTCCTGCCTACTTTTTGCCAACAAGGTGTGGAGTGCATTTGAGGATTGCTGCTGGATCACTTGTTTATAGAAAGGTTTGTATGATTATACGCCTTATTCCAAAACCACCACCATTTTAATAGTATTCTTTTGTTTCCTTGCAAATTGGCCCTTTTGGCCTTGCTTTCAAATGTAACAATTCAAAAGAATATAATTTTACAGTCATGTAATAACCTTGAACGAGGCTAAAAGGGCCAATTTGCAATCAAACAAAAGAATACTAAAATGGTGGCCATTTTGGAATAAGGTGTATATTATTTCTTAAATCACTAGCACCAAACAGCAACAACGATTCCTCAGATATTTGGATTTGCTAAAAAAATGCTTATCCCAACTCATGTCTTTGTTTGATTATAATTATGTGAAGCATAATAAAAACTACTTGCATGTGCAGTAAAATCGCTTTTGTGACAGGCCTTGTTGTTCAAAGGGTGGATAACACTAGTAAATATTTTACAGTTTGATACAGGCTCAGCCATACAACACTTGTGTTTGTTTCAGGCTCTGCGTCTGAGCCATGCTGCTTTGTCAAAAACAACAACTGGTCAAATAGTTAATCTCATGACCAGCGACATTCATAGATTGGAAATGGTATGTATAGTTTACATGATCTTTTAGAATACATGTAAGTTAGACCCTTGCATTTTAGTGTTAGTTTAGTAAGAGGCATTAATTAAGAGGCCTGCTAAATGTTTATAAAGTGTTACAATCACTAGCATTAACAACCAAGATTATTTACAAAATGTGAGGTCAGGGTTTATAATTGTTAAGGTTGTGTCTTGAAAGTTTCGGTTTTTGGTAAAGTTGGTTCATGTTTTTCTAAGGTACCAAAGTCTTTCCATTTCATCTGGATGGCACCATTAGCAGTAGTTGTGGTCACAGTTCTATGCTGGCGAGAGATTGGACTTGCTGTTCTTCCTGGAGTTTTTCTTTTTGTGCTCCTTGTCCCACTTCAGGGATTCATTGGCAGATGTTTTGCCAGACTGAGGTAAATTAAGTGTCTGTGTATTTGTTGCAAAAAAGGAGACAATATTTCATCCTTTTCATTGGTTCTCTGACTACATGTATGTTTAATAACAATTATTGATTGGGCAGGCTAAGATATCAATCTTCTGCTTGCAGTTCAGGGACTGGATTTCATGGGTGCAGTTCAACCAGATTGGGCCAAAAACTTAGTGATTAAAAAAAATCACTTCCTTTTTTCCTTCAGATTTTTACACCTGACTGGCAAAATTTTATCCAAAGGCTGTTTACTTTGAGCTTACGTTTTAGATTTTGTGGTTCGCCATTACTCAATAAACATGTTCAAAACTGACCGATTGGACCTCAGAGGGTTGGATCCAGGAAGAAGTGATGTCAAAGGCTCACTGGCTTAAAATTTCACCGTTTGAATGCAGCTTATTACATATGCAAAACACGAGTTTCAAAAGTCTAAAAGCCCAAAACTCCCATGCTGCATGTTAATTCTGTGGCGTACACAGCACGCATTGCATTCTTAACTAGTGAGCCTTTGATGTCATTTTCTCCTTGATCTAGCTTTTTCAAGATCTTAAAGTTAGTAATGGCAGACCATTAAATAAGAAAATTCCAGTTAAAATAAACAGGTGTCTTTTTTTAAATCAAGGCTTCAAATTTGGGTCACTTTGTGTTTAGTTAGTTAACATAGTTTTGATATGCAGAGGGGAACTTTAAAGTGCACTAAAATATTTTTAACATCTACAGTACATAAATCTCCCCACCAAAAGCAAACATGTGTTACCACTCTTACCTCAAAATTTCGCTTTTTATCTGCCATGATGCAATTTAGTTATCAAAACTAGCAGAAATTTGTACCCAGGACCGTGATTAGAGAGGCATGGCTCTGTTTTCGATTTTACGTCACAAACTGCTTTGCAATGCAAAGCAACATTCTAGGTGACAATGGTGACATATGTTTGCTTTGGATAGGGACATTTGTACTGGGACAGAAATATATTCGAGTTTAGGTGCACTTTAAGGCTCTGGTACAATGAAGCTGCTATTTGGTTCATGTTTAATGATTATCAAAGAGCACAGCACTATAGTCAAATGTAATAAGATCAGAGGCAGGTATAAAGAGTGAGGAATATACCAGAGTATATTGTGAGAAGTTAACCCTTGCATCAGGTTGAAACAGATGACTTAAACCCAATGCACTTATGATTGTGGAAGTGGGAGGGTACTTGATCATGACTCGTGGTCTTCCTTTGGAAAAGCTGTACTCTGCAAATTGTAATTCATTTTGTAGACTTTTGACTCACCCTTAAAACACTCTTATATTTTAGAGCCAAAACTGCTGTTTTATGTGATAAGCGCATCAAAGTGATGAATGAGATTATCTCTGGAATGAGGGTCATCAAAATGTACACATGGGAAAGGCCGTTTGCCAAAATAGTGGCTCAAGTACGAAGGTATTACTATGGAGGTATTTTAAATTTTATCTAAATTAAGTACTTAGTTTAAAAGAGGAACTGAATTATTGTTTTGTTTGTTTGTGGAGGAGTGTGTACTGTACTAAATTTGATGGACAGCAACAGCAGTTGATTGATGCATAGATGCCAAGTTGTAGGGAGAGGCTCGCTGGAGATTTAATGGAGCGCCTATAATCCGAGCGAGCGCCAAAGGCGCGAACTTTTCTTGGGGGTCTGGGGGCAACCCTCACCAGGAAAAATTTTAAATCTGAGTTCTCCTAGATCACTTTTCCTGCATCCTGAGGTAATTTAATGACACATTTTACCAAGTCACTTCGGGTAAACAAACACGAGCAGTGAGAAGAAAAGGGCTCTTGGGTCTAGAATTTCTTGATTTCTCGTCAATTTGCTGCTGATTTCTCGTCGATTTCACGATTTCTTAGATCATGAACAGTTTTACGTTTGTGGAACAATAATTTTATATGATATATGTATGACAAAATTTGTTAACCCAAGCTCAGCTGGAGATTTTGCTTGCTCGGCTCGAGAGCTGGAGATTGAGTCTGAAAGCTGTCCAGAGTCTCCAGCCGAAAGCTGGAGACTTGGCATATATGTTTATGTTTAGCTATTAGTGTTCCACGCAGCTCAAAATTATGCCAAGTTTTGATAAAATTAATTGTGGACGTTTGGATGCTTGGAAATGACTCCTCGAATACAGCTATGATCTCAGAAATTAGCTAGTATTTTGCTGGGAGTAATAGCAAATTTAAGTCCTTTTTTTCAAACCACTCCATTCCAGCAAGCGTAGCTCTTTAGAAAAAAAGTCCAGAACCCATTTATCTTTGATAGTCGATCTTGAATTAAAAGGAGACGTCTTGCTGAGCAGAAGGCAGAGTTTCCTGTTGTATTTCTCTCTCTGTTTGATGGATAAATCACTGTCCAGTGGATACTTCATAGCAAAATCAATTGCGATATCCAATGGATAGTGATTTATCTGGTGGATAGCGTTGTCCACCTTTTTGACAACTGCATGGGGCGTGGTGTTATTTCAAATGGCATCTCAACCCAAGCAATTACAAAGTGTCCAATCAAAGCAGAGTTCACTAAAGTGAACGTGGAAACCTTATTGACTGATAGTAGTCTGTTGTCGATGCATAACCTTAAAAAAAAGAAAACCAAGTGTTTTCCATGAGCTTGTATCTCTCAGCACTCTGCACAGAAGGCCAGAATCTCAAACTTGTTGTTCAAGCACCTTATTGTATTGACATCATGGTTGAAAACAAAATTAATGACTACAATACTAAGCAATACCGATCTTAATTGATGTATCGTTTGTTATGAGCTCATTTCCTGTGTGTTAGCAGCAGCTATCCAGTAACTTTTCAAAAGAGGGAGACGAGTTACAATAACATAATTTTCGTGCTTTTATGACAAGCAGCAGCCCTCTGTTTCGCGTTTACCGTTTCACGTAAACGCAATGCTTGATCTCTTTCATGTCTGAGTGTTAACAGGCTTGTTGCAAATGTGTCAAACCTTAACGTTAGTCATATTATTCCTCAACTTTTTTTTGTGGAATTCATTTAATGTTGGCAATATTCACTTTCAATTGCAGTTCTTTAAGGCGCTTTTTTTCATTATCTTTCTTCTTTTAGGCAAGAAACAAAATTAATCAAGTTCTCATCATTTTTTCGTGCTGTCAATGGGGCACTGTTTTTCAGTGCATTGCCCTTGGTCTACCTTGTGGTTTTTACAACATTTGTGATGACTGGCCACACGCTTACTGTTGAAAGGCTGTTTGTTGTTCTGGGACTTTCTTTTCTGTCAGAGTTGTCACCACGGTTTTCTTCAGTACTTCTGTAATGTTTGTGAAAGAAGGTTCTGTACGTGTCAGAGAAGCGATTACAGGTACATAATAGGATTTTTGCGAGTACTGTATTGGTCCTTTTTAATTTGATCACATCTTAATTACGTATGCCTTTACCCCTACCAAAAATTGGTCAAATGTCACACTTTGCCCTCCTCCACCTTGACTAATCTGTGGTTTAAAAACCTCTTGCCAATAACCTTGCGCAGTACTGTAAAATTGGTGATTACCACATACCCCTGAATACATGAAGTCAACAGTCGCATGCAGTCCAAAATTAGGGAGTTTAAGAAACGATGACACCAGCATCTGTGAAAACGTGACTTCAAGATACATTACAACTTTGTGCTACTTGTATCTTATTATACATGTAGTAAGAATTTCGCGATTTTTCCATCCTGTTCACATTGTACAACATGGGCGAGGTACCCTAAAAATGGGTCGACTGCTGCGAGAGGTTTTGAAAAAAAGATAAAGAATGAACGAATTACAATGTACCATTGTATGCTCACTGACGTTGTCGTCAAAACCGTAAAATTTGGTCATTTAACGTTGTACTAAAATGCACTTTCTTTCTTTCTGGTGTTGTCATTACTGTATAGCTATCACGGTTGTCGTTTCTGAAACTCCCCACTCCAGTAAGAACGCAGTTTTTCAGCTTGATAAGAGCAAACTGTGATTTAAACTAATTTGTACATGTACACTAAATGAAACTACAAACATGCATGGTATGGAAGTAAAGGAAAAGTTTGGACATTATACAAATTAAATTGACCGTGAAAAAACGTATAGCTTTCAGTGGAAGCATGACTTTTGTATTATTTTATAGTTCTGTAATGTATGCTTTGTTTTGTGTTTAGAGATTTTTAGAGTTGGAAGAAAGGCCTACACCTTTATCTGTTGAATTGAATAGCACTGACAGTAACGTGGAAGCACCAGTGGTGCAATTAACTAACATTATAGCATACTGGGATCAGGTACGAGATCAGAATTGACACAGTTTTCGTGACTTTTTTTGTGACATTTAAAAATATCTTCTTATAATTTTAATTTTTGTGTAGTGGCTGAGCGATCCTTTTAATATTCTTTTCAGTCTTTGAGCCCAGCACTTAAGGAAGTTACCTTTGAAGCAAAGCAGGTTTGTGGGAATTTAACTTTTTACTGGGTTGCCTATGGCAAACCCAGTCGAGGTCTGCGTTTAGTTTGTTTGTTTTCTTTTTTTTCTTTTTTTTACTTTTTTTTCTTTTTTTTCCGTGTCGGTAAAAGTCTTGCCTGTCACTCCCCTGGTAAGTGGTGTCTTTGTGCATAGAGCCTTCTGCGCGTATTTTCTTAGGATCGAGAGGGTAGTGGAACTGCGTAGATTTCTCTGGTGGACACAGTAGAATCATTAACTTAGCCTGCAATGGCGTTGAAAGTCATGTAACGCGAATGGCGTTCTATAGTGGATCCTTAAACAAAATATACCCTTATGGAGCTCAATAATGGAAAGTCAGTTGGATAAACTAGGCAGGAATCTCAAAAGCGACGAGTACTGGACTTCGACAACAATCTATCACCCGTCGAGACGAAATCAAAGTGAGTTGTATTTACCTGAAGTACATGGTAATTTGACACGATTGAGTTTCTTGTCTTCACGCACGCAATGAAATAGGAAGAGGTTTTCGCCTCTAAGAGCGAATATGTTGTTTGTTTCAATAAATTTTTCCCTGGAAAAGGATTCTGTGGTATTTTCTGCCTTTGTGAATTATAATATCATGTTGTGTATTGAATTTTCGAGCTTAAGGTTGAAATGTGATGTGGGAGAAGTTTTTTAGTATTGCTCTGTAAGCAGGAAGGGTTCACAGGCCCGTTGGAAGCGTGCTTGAGTTTCAACAAAATGAGCCCCAAAATCAGTGAAAACTTGTGAAGCAGATGAATAATAAAGTAGCTGCTATTTCCAAAATGATGGAATTACCTGGTGATAAATAACGTCGTACGCGTCTTGGAGAGTAAATTTTGACTTTGTATAAACAAGAGTTGGGCGATTGTAATCTTTGTTTTGACTTCGCTCATTTCATTGTCAAACTTTATAACACTTGACAGAAAAAGAAACTTCCAAAAACCCGGTATCTTGCCATCATTTGACACAGATGCTTCACTGTTTGGCGAGTAAACATGCCGCGGTAACTTAATCACGGCGCCCGCTGAATTCCGGCCATGTCACTTTCGATTTTGCAATTTACTTGAACGTAGCAAAAATCTCCCAAAATGTTTGTCGCTGATCGTAACTTTTTATATTCTATATTCACGGTTCAAAATTAATGTTGTTTTGATGTCGTAAATATTTTATTCTCGATCGACCGTCCGGGAAACTTCCTTCTGCTCTTTCTGAAAACTATGTATCAATAGTTATTTGCTTTTTCATCAATATTTGTTTTGCATAAAGCAAGCTAACAAAATCTGTACCTTGCTGAGTTCGCATTTGTTAGCGTTAATAGTATTTTCGGTCAGATGTTTCTGTTTTTTATGAGGGGTTTATTGTTGTGGTCTCCCATCCTAACACTAACCCCGCGAAACAGGGCTTGACTTCAGTGAAGTTTATTACATGTATTACAAAGCTGTCAGATGCTCAGAGGGCACACTTGTGGTGAAAAGAAGTTGTGAGGGAACTTGAAAATTATCAACATGTCAGCCCAGAAGCCAATGTTTCTCGCCTCTCTTTTATTTGTTATTCTTCAGAGACTGGAATGCTGTATTTCAATACCACACAATTCAGTGCCTTGTGATTTTCTGTAGCACGTACCACAGGTACAGGTACGTACCACAAATCTTATTCTTTGAGAGAGTATCAAAAAGAAACTGCCTAAAGTTATTTTAGCTCAAGAAGAATATGTAATAAAGTTTTTGAAATGCTTAAATGGGAAACTGCTTGCAACCGTTTGCCATCATCACTCAGTTAAGAAGTAAATTACATCCAAGGCTTTAGTTTGCAAACCAGTGCGTTTATGAAAAATGAACTTTTTCTTTCAGTGTGAGTTACATGTTGTGATTGGACCAGTTGGCTCAGGAAAGGTATAGTTCCGAGCTCTTCACAGACTGCTCTTCTTGGCACGTGAAACTATTCTACAATTTTTCCTTATTTTTTGCAGCCTTAATATTGCTATGCTATGGAATGAAGATTTATTTCGTTTACGAATTTTCTGCATCATTCAACGACTAGGAAAAATTAGGATCATAATTTAATTCCTTTGTAATTGCGGCTTTTTAACATTATAGGCTTATGCGCCGAATGGTTTCCTAATTCATCAATTTAACTAGGAATGATATATTTTCCTCAACAGTCCTCCTTGCTGATGGCTTTGCTTGGAGAATTGCCAATTTATAGCGGTGAGAGGAAGGTATCTGGCAGAATAGGCTATGCTTGCCAACAGCCTTGGATATTTTCTGGAACAGTTAAAGAAAATATTTTGTTTGGCAAAGAATTTGTCAAAGAACGGTACCTCAAAGTCTTAGAAGCTTGTGCTTTGCAAAGGGTTTGTGATTATTTGACTTGTTTATTTCTTTTATTTATTAATTATTTCTTTTGAATTTTAGTCATGATTTCAGAAGCAAGTAGAACATCATTATAGTAACTCGAGCATTAACATCAATAATGTTTGGTTCCACTGGTCATTTGACTGATTTCATTGTCTGGATCCACTTGCTAAACAACTTCATAAACTCGCCCCAAACGGGAAAAATGAAATAATTTGACGCTCCATGAGCGTGTTGCACAACAATAGAAGGCACTGAGTTGGGTGGTATTGAATTGCAGCATCCCAGTTAATTTTTTTAAGTGGGGGGGGGGGGGGGGGCATTTAGGCCATTTGAGAGGTCACCCGGACGTTGTGCTCACGTGCGCGAATCGATAAGCAAGATAATTTAACTACAATCAAAATGGGTCTTTTCACGTTGTCAAAACCGCTAAAGTGCGTGAAAACACTGAAGCAGCACACGGACCATCGGAACGGCTTGGCCTTTTCCTCTCGGGCAGAGGTCACGCAACGCTGCTTGTAACAACAGCTGTTGAGAACCGGTTTTTTGATTTATCCAATCAGAAACTCCCTCGAATGTAATGTCCAATCAGCAAACTAGGACAAATAGGCCATTTCCGAGTTCATGTCTGCCTCCACTTCAAAGTGAGTCTAAGTGCGAAGTTTTTCTTATGATAATTAGTTTGCTTTCATATGTAAAGTAGAACTAACTACCATCACAAAAACTTTGCACTTAGACTCGCTTTGAAGAGGAGGCAGACGTGAACTCGGAAATGGCTTATTCTGTCCCAATTTTATGACATGGAAATGAGGTTCTGGGGTTGTGCTACCAGAGGTTTTTTTTTTTTTTTCTTTTTCGTCCTCGACCGTTGATTTGGAATCGCGGAGCGTTCTCCCCGACCTTGAACCAAAAATTCCTCTGGCACCCAGGGTAGCCAAAAGACAGATGAAAAAAAAGGAACATATTTTTATACAAAACTCTGAATTTCTAATTCTCAGCGAAAGATTAATGGTAATCGATCGTAAAAACACTAAAATATTTGCCGTCTTTGACTTCTATGATTCAAAAGGAAGGTCATGATATTCTGTCAAAAGGCAACCACAAAGGTGCATTTGATCACCTTGTGTCAACGTTCTTGTTTACATTAAACTACTTCTTAGCCAAGAAACTTCCTGTCTTTCGTTTGTTAATTTTGTTGTAATATTTCACTGAATGAATATTTACATTTCATCTGTCGAGTCAGGAAGCCTTCTTTGTCTGTTTTAATCAAAACAGAGTTTGTAATTGAAAATATAAATATCTATGAGATATAAAGACATACTTGCGAACCCGTGAACCTCAATTATCGCAAATCACAATGCTGACAAATACAAAAGCGAAGGAAATGGTTAGTAAATATGAGGTTTTTTACTCTCTGACTGTTTTTGGGTTAGATTAAAGCGATATAATAATTAATAGCTAAAAATAAAACGGATAAATTCCACTCAGATTCTGACTGGATTGCCATATGGCAGCCCAGTAAAAAGAACAAAAACACAAAACATTCATTATGTGGAAATGAGTGAGTGAGTGTAGCTATTAGTCTCTCCCCTCCGGGCTTTTCAGGGCTAATTTACAATGTGTTTCGGGGGACTTAAGCCAGACTGCTTATTACACAGTTTACAATTTTAATTTAGGAAGTGAAAGATGCCCCCGTCCAGATAAGGTCAGACCACAACACCGGGGACAACGTCCCCTACTCTTATGGAATAGTGAGTGGGTTCTTTAACGTCCCATGCTATTTGATTTCCAACAAGGGTTATGAGACGGGACCTCCGGTTTACAGTCCTTATCCGAGAAGACTTGAAAATCTAACTATTTGCAGATGTAATTACAAAGGCAGCACATTCTCCTCAGTTATTTTAAGACCCTGAGTGTTGGTCCGGCCGGAGTCGAACTCACGACCTCCCGCATGACAGCCCGATGCTCAACCAACTAAGCCATCGGTGCGCGGTGGCAACATTTGCAGTGTCAGTCTTGTGTGGTTGAATTGTGTTTTAACTGAGCACTTGGTGTCGTCCGTTAAGTAAAGAAGCTGCAGTTTTGAAGTTGCACCAGGTACTACAGTATATTTGTCGTCACAGAGTTTGATTAAATCAAGAAACAAATCTCTCTGAAGTACCTTGCATTAACCACTCACGCCCTTACAAAAAGGAAGGTAGAAAACACCTTCTTCTCATTTATTAGCTGTTAAACATAATCACTACTAAGAACCATGCATTGCAAATTTGTCCTGTCAGGACTTGGAGCTATTTAACGATGGAGATTCCAGTTTGGTCGGAGAAAGAGGTGTAGTGCTCAGTGGGGGACAAAAGGCACGCATCAGCTTAGCGAGGTTTGTATTAAAGGGAGAGTATCACGGTAGTGCGCATGTTCTAGCCATATCTAATGTCACCGTTTATAAGCCAATCGTACGCGTGAAAATTTCTCTCAGATCTTAGCTGATTAGTGGTTGGTCTTTTAGGAAATGGTGTAACTCTTGTATTGCACGATACCACGATGTCATTTCAATGTTATTATGTGGTTCATTCCGGAAGGTTAATTACTTAATTACGAGCAAATTGTTCATGTTATCTTTTTTCCTTTTTCTAGAGCTGTTTATAACAATGCACACATTTATCTTCTTGATGATCCTCTCAGTGCAGTAGATACAAATGTGGGACGTGAACTCTTTGACAAGTAAGTTAAGCCCCGTTGACACAAGCAATTTTTGGGTTTGGTGACAATTTGGTGTACTTCGATCGTCTGAAAAGGACTGCCAGTAAATGCATGTGGAAAGTCGAGATCTTCATCTTGTTAATTTTAGGGACCATATTGTGAGGCAAACAAAAAAATGCCTTGTCATTCTCGCATTTCACGTTATGACAAGAGAGTTAAAGTTATGAACGGGTATTTCACCCTAAATCTTGTGTCCATTCTTTCTTTCCCCTTAAATTGTTAACCAATAGCCTTTTACTTAAAATTTTCCTGTTTGATAAATTAAAGGACACCAACTCGGTGTGTTTGCAGGTGTATTCTTGGCTTATTGAAAGAGAAGGTCAGTGTTTTGGTGACCCATCAACTGCAATACCTTACAGATGCAACCTCCATTTTATGCTTAAAGGAGGTAAGTACTATTAGCAAATATCAAAAATACCATAATACTCTTTGTTTGTTCCTCCAAAAATTTTCATAGGCGTTGTTTCCAGTTTCTCTTGGGACCGTTATAAGTCCCAAGAGAAGAGAAAAACAATGCTTATGCAAAATTTTGGAGGGACAAACAGAGTATAATTCACTACTTGTATAAATCCCCTAAAACACCTCTTTTACTCCCTAAAAATCAGCATAGGCATTATTTTCGACTTCTCTTGGGACATTTTCATGTCCCAGGAGAAATTGCAAACAATGGAAATGCAAAAGTCTTGGTGGGTAATAGAGGTGTATTATGGGATTGTGCAAGTAGTGAATGGCATTTTTATACTGGCTAATTGTTAGGGCTTGGGTTCTGCTGTAAGCGAGTTCTAACAGAGAGAAGACTAGTCTTGGCAGCTTATAACAAGTACGCCGTGTTTATTACTGCCCTTTTGCGAATGCCCCACAATTCATACTATGAGCGGTAATATGGATCACTAGGAACAATGTTGTTCATAGGGAAAGGAGTAATGGATATTTAACAATTATTCGCTGAAGGCGAAGTGATTAAAGGTGAATATTCACCGATAATCACTGAACCTGAGGCGAATAATTGTTTTAGTATAAATACAAAGGTGATTATTTCAAAAAAGAGAAAAAAAAACATTTCAACGCGAAATCATCTTCACTTACAGTGGCAAAACGACTACTGGCAGCCATTTTGTCCGTCGAGGTGATTATCGGCTGATAATCCGAGATAGCGAGCCAATTAGAGCGCGCGATTTTGTATAATCACCTGTGTATTTATACTAAAAGGAAATATTATTCTGGAAGGAAGAATAAATGGGAAAAGGGCAAGTGGGTGATTCAGAGGGCACTGTCGGGGAAGAGATATTTTGAAGCATTGAATAAGACAATAACAACATTTGGAAGATTACCCTTTAGGTATTCTTTGATGGCACCTCATGTCACGACGGCCATGTTTATGGGAAGAACAATGGCGAAAAAGTCTTTCGGCAATTTAACTCTTCTATTGTGCAAAAATTTGCTATTGTTTTGGTACTAACATGGCCGTCTTATCACGTGAGTGCAATCAAAGGATACTGATACAGAGCGTTTTTCAAAGTATGGTGGAATATGCGACTTCCGTAACTGGATGAGCAAGTCGGTACTGATTTTGGGAACAATAGCCAAAAATCTTGGTATACATTGCATGGCATTGTTTTGATTACAACGACGGTAGCAGTAATCGTTGTGTGAGATATCAAACTGAAGACTCCATTAACATTCCCTTCGACTCAAGCATGATGATCACGCGAGAGACATTTTATCATGATTCTCATGCCATATGACCAGAAAGGAAAATGCATTTTCTGTTCCTGCAGGGCTCCTGTGTTGGCCGAGGTTCTTTTTCAGAGTTATCAATGTCTGGTCTTGATGTTAAATCCCTGATTACCATTCCTGAAACTGATACCGATAGCGCTCTTGAAGCTGATGATGTTGACCTGGAGGAGAAAGATCTTCACTCTTGTTCCAGAGAAACAACAACGGTTAAGACTGTGGTATGCATGTTTTTAATTATTTGTCGCGTTCAAAAGAATATTGGCGGTGCAAACCAGTTTGTGATTTGATGGAAGACCCAGGGACGAGGACATCTGGTCGTCTTCTCACCAATTGTATCACTGAAGAGGTGACTGTCACTTTAGTGCAGCAACTTTAACGGCCCATTGAAAACGATACTTTGAGGACATGACAATTTATAATTGCAAGGATATTTTTGAGAGAAAGTGCCCAAACTTCCCTTTTTCCTGAGACAGCTCTTTTCATCTGTGGCACCTTTTTTACCAACTTTAATGCGCCGTAAAACTAAACGAAATTTGTGAGGAGTCAGCTTATTTTTTGGGTGTGTTTTTACAGTATGTTGTTTTTTTTTATCTTATGTCTTTTGGCTCAGAAATCTGGCTTTAGCGAAGTAAATACAATTGGTGTTAGGTGATTTTAAGATCACATCTATCGGGACTGCCTGTACATAGTGAAAAAATGCTGTTTTGTAGCATTCGATTCTTCTTATTTTAACAATCAGGCATCGACACGCGAGCAAACAATGGAGAAAGAAGATCGCTCTAGAGGAAACATAACTTGGAAAATCTACATTGATTACTGGAAAGCAGGCGCTGGCGTAATAAAGATACTATTGTTGGTACTCTTCCTCTTGGGTGCTCAGGTAAACTTTGAGCATATTTGTTGTTGTTGTTACGTTGAATTCCAGCAAAACGAAAGAAACAAATTACTTGTGTCTTGAACTTGTAATAAGTTAGAAGCAGGAAAGATATTTCAGTGTTTTGAAGCCGGGTCATAGTTTTCGTTACGAAGCGACCAAAAAAAAAATTGCTTTTCACCTCTTTTAAAGCCTTGCCGATTTCCAAAAATTGCCCTTGTTTACTTTCGTGGCTTAACCGTAACATTAAAATCTTCCATCTATTGTATCTCTTCTCTTTAACGTTGGAAATGTACTCCACGTTTTTAAATTAGATGAAGTGCGGTGCATGAAAAAAGTGGGAAGCTTTTATGAAAGTGGTCAAAGAGTAGCATGGATCATGGCCATCGTATGAAACAAAGTTTGAAGCACTCCACAGAATAGTAGTATTAATGTAACGGCCATTTTTTTAATTTAATAAAGGACATGCTTTAAATCGTTAGGCATCATCCGTGGCCTGCGATTTGTGGCTCGCGCAGTGGTAAGTTCAAAATTATTTCTTATTCTTGATTGTAATATTTTTGCTTTCGTTCTAATTCCAAAGGAAAGATGTATTCTTTCATGTTTATAAGTCACTTACACCCAGAGAGCTAAGAAGGAGATGCGCGCTCGATTTTAATGAAGGTCACGTAGTGTTCCGATAAGTGTGAGGGTGGTCATGATCATTGCTTATTTTCAGCAAAAATAAACGCTAGCAATCGCGTTATTGTTAAGTTACGGTTTTCGTAACTGGTTATGTGTACTTTCAACCGTGTTGAAACATGTTGAATTGATGTTGAATGAATTTAAAAGTGTTTTTAAGGCTTTTTAAAAAATTGCTTCAACAACCATTCATTATTTCTTTTGTTTTCGCGAATGTTGAGTGAGGTTGAAGTCGTTTGCCCCCCATCCAATCTCGATCCCAAAGCTCTTCTCTTTTGTGCATGACTGAGGGAGAGAAGAGCTCTGGGGATCCCTGGGGCAAAGTGTCTTCTCATTGGTTTTCTTGAAGAACAATGAAAAGTGTCTCTGATTGGCACATTCATGTTAGTACGAGGAGTGTGCAGGCGCCGCAAGGTTCAAATAGCGAATTTTTGGCAATAAGAACTCTATGGCACATGTTCGCCTACATGGTCAGGAGTTTCGCAGAGCTTGGGTCATGCGCAGGTAATCTTTGCATTAATTTGTAATTGTCTATCGTTTTGAAATTTCGCAAGGTTCTCATTTTGTTGTTTTGGTTAGCATCTTAAGTTTCCTTCTGTCGTTATTTATCTTATTTAGCCATCTTTTTAATTCGATAGCTTTAAGTCTATAGTGTGCTTTTATCCAAAGTTCTCCAAACCCTATCTGATCTAAGAAGCTCTTATTTTTTTCGCCCCATAAAGCATTATTTTTGCTATAACATCATTATGCTATTTTCGATAATTTAGTTTTCACGAATGATTAAGTTTAACCAAAACTTGAAGCTTCCACATTGCAGGTCTTTAATTTTCATTGGGAACCTTATTGTCTCTGTTCTGCATGCTTTATTATTGCAGTTTTTATATGAAATTGTCCTCTCCCTTTCCTGCGCGTTACATCCATACATTGGATAAATCTCCGGCTACTCGTAAGTGAGTGATAAATGATTCACACACGTCCTTTGGTTTCCATCTGTATTTTCAGGGCAGTTGTCGAGGATGAACATGCTTCACTTCTTGCAAATAACGTTTCAAATTATAATCTGGACCTATCCCATATGAGGACAAAATACGTTGCTATTTATGCTACAGTTGTAGTCTGTACATTTCTGTTGGGATTCGCAAGCGCCGGATTTTTCTTTTATACCACTTTATGCTCCTCACAGAATCTACATAACTTGATGTTTGAAAGGCTTCTAGGGGCAACCATTTACTTCTTTGACCATAATCCAGTTGGTACGTGCGCATGGTTTTCTTGTCATGTGAAAACAAAAATAACTTTTTGACTTTTTTTCCTTCTTTTAATTCACTAATGCCGACAAGGCGTCTTAACTCCATACTTTGGGCACACATATTTGTACGACTTATTACACTTATTAACATTTGCTGGTACTTGATTCGGGTTCACTTTTTCAAGAACCCAAGTTTAGGATTGTCCAGCGCGTATTTTTTTAACATTTTTAAGAAGAGTGTTGAACAGATTCTCAAAAGATATTGGTCTGATGGATGACCTTTTGCCTGAAACATTCTATGATTATTGTCGGGTAGGTTATGTATGTCTATTTTTTTATTGTATTTCGCAGATAATACGCGAGTGTCGTTACTGAAAACTATAACATTTTACTTGCTTACTGTATTACGCAGCACTCGAAAGGTTGTCTATCAGTACAATATACCAAACTTTCAAAAAAAGTAGCATTCAACTCGCTTTACTGTATTAAACTTACCAATGCTGTACTGTTCATTAATGCCTCTAATGCATACATTCAATACAGAGCTGCGCACTACATAGCATCAGAGTTCTCTGTCCAGCTTTAGGACCTATGCCAACTGCTAGACAGTCAGCATGTTTACTTGTCGCTGGTGGCAAATTAATGTTGTCAGCACTACAAAATACCTAAGGTGACCGTTTGTCTACGAGTTTTTATGTATTCCATTCGCGCCTGTTGGATGTATGACACTGGTTATAGCAAACTCGGCGCTACCCGCCTCGTTGGCTATCTACCATCTGATATCCAAAGCGTGCTCATGGAATAATTGTTAAAATATTTAAACTGCTCACTGATGATATTGCATACACGTGTGTATGTAAGGAGCTCTTTTCAGAAGAACAGGATATGATTTGCAAATGTGGGGAGATTCTTAACTTATGGCCGTCATGCATGAGTCACGAATTCTAGTGGGTGATGTCCTGAATATGCAACGCAACGATTTTGAGAAAATGTATTTCATTCAACCCTTGATGTTGTTTTTCTTCAATTTCAGCTCTTGCTCCTGGCATGCGCAGTTTTGTTGCTAAATGTTGCAGCAATGCCTTACCTATTGGCAGCCTCCATCCCCATCTTAGCCCTCTTCGTGTATTTACGACATTATTACGTAAGGTCTTCAAGAGAAATCAAACGCCTTGAAGCGATGAGTAAGTTTCATGTAAGAGAAATCATAGATCTGTGCAACGAAAGGAAGCCTAAAGGTAGCTCAAGGGTTGGGTTGGAATTTAAACCCTTGAACATGCCGTGGCCCAGAAATACTTGACCGAGACCGAATGCATAAATGGCCGCAAATAAACTATCATTTCATTGCAAATTAATCTGAATATAGACTCTTTCAAACGAGGCTAGAAACGCTAATTAGTACAAAGATAAAAGAATAATTTATTCGCGGCCATTTTTTCATTCGGTCTAGGGACCGGTCCACTGCGAATGAGTTCGTTTCATATCCCGACATGTGAAGCTATCATATATAGAGAATAAATGAAAGCCATAAGCCATAAAACGATCTTTTAAGCGAAATGATCATCGGTTGTAAAAATGAAGCAATTTATTTAGGTGCAAATAAGCCTGATTTGAAAAACCAAAGCCATGAGCTAAAAAAAGGGAGGGCGGAGGGGAGGGGTGAGATAAGAAGAATTAAGAAGAATAAACAAGGTTACAAAGGGAACGTTGAATGGTACGACATTCAATAATCTGACCTACGAAATACGCGTGCTATATTCCCACCAATAGCCCATAATTCCCTTATTCGCTTTGATGAAGGGCTAACGCTCGGAATGTCAGCCTTGCAATTTCTCTACGGTGGTCACTTTCCCATATCAACCCAGTTGATGTTTCCTTTCCCCATCGGTCCCCCCCTCCCCCCTCCTCCTCCACAGTTTGTTTAAAAACGAAACTCCTTTATTTCATCGTCATGCATTATTTATGAATTGTGAGTCGTCTACGCGGTGATTACTATTTTGCTGCTGCGATAATTCTATAAATATGTTTTAGAATGTTCTTCCTAGCTTTCGTGCTCTTTAAAGTTTGCGTATATACCTTATTCCAAAATGGCCGCCATTTTAGTATTTTTTGTTTCCTTGCAAGTTGGCCCTTTTGGCCTTTCTTTCAAACGTAAAATTCGAAAGAATGTTCAACCTTGAACGAGGCCAAAAAGGCCAATTTGCAATCAAACAAAAGAATACTAAAACGGCAGCCATTTTAGAACAAGGTGTCTAGCTCTGGTAAAATTGAACAATGAAGAACTGAACAACATGTTTTTTTGTCTCTTTGTCAGACCGCAATCCTTTCTACTCTCACATCTCTGCCACCATTCAAGGTCTCACCACTATCCGGGCATACTCAGCCGAAGATAGATTTAGGGACATGTACCATGTTTTTCTAGATGATCACTCAGCCTCGTGGTTGTTATTCGAAACAGGAGCCAGGTGGCTTGGATGCCGTCTTGATTTCATGTGTTCTGTTTTTGCTGTTGTGGCAGTGTTCACTGCGCTATTGATGGCGGAGGGTGGAATAAGTAAGTGTTAAATACCTCTTTTTAATTTTTTTCCGAGAGGGCACGGTATCGGGAATCATGTAATCTGATTGATTCTTCGCGCGGTCCGGATTTTCCTATCTCTACCACGGGCACAGTAACGCTCGGAAAAATTTTGTCCTCGACCTTTAATTTCCATTTTTTGACACCGAATCCGTTTACATACAGAAGTCACTTTTTATTAGACAAGAGGTTTGGATATAAAATTTAAATAAAAATATTTCTCTTTGAAATATTCAGTTTGTAAGTCGCTTTAATTCTCCATTCGCTATCAAGCGCTGTTGTTAACCAGCTAAGGGTTGGTCCGTATAGCCAAAAACGGTGACCTCGGTCTTGAAAAAGCTGCCTCGGGCAGCACTTTCAAGACCTCGGTCACAGTTTTTCGCTTAACGGACCTCCCAGCCGGTAAATAACATATATTTCTATCGATACTGGTGAAATACTAATTTTCCTTCGTACGAAAAATCATATCTTCACCGCGCGCAGTGAACATCATCATCATAATAACAATAATAATTTCGAAAATGAATAAAACAAGTTGTTTTTATTCTGGACATTTCATCAATATCTGTATAATAAACTGAACATTACATGGTCGCTTGGGGACACGAATGTTATCTTCTCGTGCTGATAGTATCGCGAACGAGTGAGATACTATCAGCACTCGAGGATGAAATTCGAATCCCCGCGCGGCCATGTAATATCCTCTTTTTACTAATCGAGTTCGGGGTCCGCACTTTACGTTGCAAGATTAAAACATTTTCACAAGTTTATTTCCCGTAAAACAACATGAATAACTTTCTGGAAAATGTTGCATCAAAATTTCAAACTCAGCTCGCCGTATCGCGAGCCGTACTGTAGAATACGGTCCTCTAAATTTGCTAATTACAGCGCGTGGACTATCCGATAGATACAATAAAAAGAGTTTCGATTGAATCCAATTCAAAGCTTTGTAGATCAAGAAAAGTGTAGGTACTGACCAATATCGCTTGGGTTTGATTCCCGAACTCAACAGCCTATGCAAATTTGAGTTTTCGTTGAATCTCTACTTTTGTCTGAGAGATTTTTCTCTGAATATCCTGAGTCTTCTGTCACCTTAAAGTTCCCAACCCATTAACAGCGAGTGGAACAGACAACAATTTGTTGGGTAATGGGGTAGGAGATGAAGCACTCCATTAGCAGGTCGTGAAAAAGCAGGATAACTAAGTTGCCCGGCAAAGAGAAGTCGTGATCCTCTCCAAGGGGTTACAATCCCCAAGGCCATGACAACAAGTTGGCAATGCGAGGTTACAATCCTCGCCGAGGGCTTACAATCCCCAAGAACACAATACTCTCTAGAGGATTACAATCCCTCACCTGAGAGGTCCTTATCCTATCTAGGGTTACGAGTCTTCTCTCACCAAAAACCAATATTTGATTTGGTCTGCAGTCATTGTGATTTGATTTACAATTTCTGCAATTAGTAGAGTAATTGAGCTCTGCTGGATAAGCTCGAGAACAATGACGGCGACGATGGTGATGATGATGATGATGAATAGTTCAGTATTTTAAAATACATGTAACTACTATGAATGACACTAACGAATATTTTTCTTCCTATTGTTTGTTCGAAAACTACCAACGATTAAACGATTGTATGAGGGTGCAATTGATTGTGCGTCTCTATGCAAATTGCATTATTGTATTTCTCTAATACGCCATTGGTTGTCTTACTATGCAATTGATTTTTTGGTGGTGTTAATGATTAACCATCGCGCGAGATTTAAGGTATATTGTTATCTGTCATTGCCCAAAGGTGCAATTGTTCATCCATTGATGCTATTGAATGTTAATACATCTGCAAATAGCATTATTGAAAGTTCGTTATATTTGCCGTATAGTTTCAACTGTTGACGTAAATGAATGTATATTTTACGCAAATGAACAGCAAAAGGTGTAGCAGTTAGGGTTAGCAGGAGCAGTTGTAGTTGCTGTTGCTGTAGCTGTAGCTTTAGTTGTAGTTGTAGTTGCAGTTCCAGTTTTTGTAGTAGTTGTTGTTAGATGGCCAGATTGCTAAAGCGGCAAATAGTACTGGTTTCATATTCAAAGGAATTTTTTCTAACGTGTTTATTGGTTGAGCCGGCAAGAAAGCCGATCGTATAGTTTTCGGGCAATCAGTGGCATTCTTCCTATTCTCGGTTTTCACATGACGTCACGACCGCCATGTTGGTGCCCCTAAACAAAGAAAAGGCGGCCATGCTAGTGCCCCGACCAAATCCTCCGGGAATTTAACTCTATTATTATGCAAACGCTTCCTTTTGTTTTCGTTGAAAAACATGGCTGTTGATCACGTGAGTGAAAACCAGCAATTAAACCAAGTGTTTAGATCACGAGGCGCATTGAGATTCTTGTACTCGCGCCACTCGTTGTCGGGGTTTAAAGAGGCAAAAACCAATTTCTAAATTAAGGAAGTAAAGAGGCAACAATTGGTCTTTTTCACCGAATGGTTTATTTGTTTTTACCTGATCCCAAGTTGCTTTTGGCAAACAGTTTTGTTATCTTTATTTTCTTTTTCTTTTCCTTTTTTTTTTTAAATTAACATTCAAGAGCTTTCCTCTGGAGTGGTGGGCCTTGCTCTCATATATGCTAGAGTGTTAACCGGTAGCTTTCAATGGGGTGTGCGCCAGAGTGCTGAGGTGGAGAACTTAGTAAGTTGTCTAGAATTTACTTGGTACTAAAGGTAGTCTCAACAGTAAATGTTTATTCTACATTACACGTGGTATATACAACGCTAAAAGGTGTAATTTCCACATTTGATGGTCGCGTTTTAACGTTACTTTGTTCAGAGTTTTGTCCAACCTGATCATAACCTTTCGAATTTACATGAGAACCGATAAGAACTTTACGACTGCAGCTTTGTAATACTTGTCCATTCGAATTGCAGAAACACAACCAAATCGTGTAATCTCTGAAGAGTTTCAGACCATCACAGCAATGAGCAGCTTTGTAATTCAAAGCACATGCCTGCTTTTTGTCCTTAGATGACTTCAGTGGAGCGTGTAATGGAATACACCCATCTTGACCAAGAAACGCAACTCAACGATAAAACCGTGGACGTACCAGAGGATTGGCCCAAGAACGGGATAATTACAGCTGAAGGTCTCTACTACGCACATCACCACACTCTGCCTTATGTGTTAAAGAACATTACGTTCTGCATTCAAGCCAAAGAGAAGGTAAAAGAACGAGACAACTGCTCTATTTTCAGAAAAGCCGAAACTCTTGATTTGCAAGATACATTTAAAGAGTTCTTACGTCACCTTCAGCTTTGGTCGACAGGAATAAAATGTTACTACTACTACTACTACTACTACTACTACTACTACTACTAGCACTACCTTTTCAAGGATGTCATATGAAAACCTTTTTCGTTTCTATCTTCCATCTCAGATCGGTGTTGTTGGTAGAACTGGTGCTGGGAAGTCGTCGTTAATGGCTGCCTTATTTAGGCTGGCAGAACCAAAGGGAAATATTTGGATAGATTCTGTGTCTATCACGGATATTTCACTCAGTGACTTGAGAAGTAGTCTGTCCATTATTCCTCAGGTAAGGTCTTTTTCGTGGTAAAAGATTAATTGAAGCTGCAAGCGTAAGCCAGTAAGCCAGCGTTAACCAGGGCAAGAGGGCATAACAACTGCTCATTTTTCGTTTGTGTATTTATTAACCTGACATTAGACTGGAATCGACATTGGAATTTACTTTCTCTTGGTACAAACCACGTTTCACTT
>NC_090874.1:22434328-22454328 GCF_036669935.1 Montipora foliosa | reverse complement strand
ATCTTACTAAAGTCTTACTGAGTTTAAATATGGTGTCACCAAAACAGTTTATTAAAGCAAACCATTTCGAGTCGGCACTTGGACCTAATAGGGAGCTTTAGCAACGACGACGGGAACGGCAACGA
The DNA here is from genome assembly GCF_036669935.1 of Montipora foliosa. Lineage (NCBI taxonomy): Eukaryota > Metazoa > Cnidaria > Anthozoa > Scleractinia > Acroporidae > Montipora > Montipora foliosa. The sequence goes on along the minus strand of NC_090874.1, from coordinate 22,454,203 downwards.
GAACGTCATGTAAAAACATAAATTCACGTTATTGCGATCATTTCGCGACTATTCCAAGCCTTTTAATATGACAAAGGTGTTTCAGTCCCTCAGGAATGAAACCGTTACGAGCGGCGCTTAATTTAGGGAAGAAAAATGAAAATTTATCTCCAGGTGCTGACGTTCTCCATAACACCTCAAACTTGGTAATTTCACGTGGTTGCTTTGCTAACGACGGCAAAGAAATGGACAAAAATGAAAAACGCTCGTGCAGGGCGTGCAAAGCTATTGTTTTTGCCCACTAAATATGCAAATTTGAGACGTTCTCGTTGCCGTCGACGTTGTCGTTGCTAAAGCTCCCTAATAACTAGAGATCAGCGCCTAACCCAGCAGTCATTCTCTGGTTAAAGAGAGTGTTGTTTACCTGCTGACTGAACGGCTTAACACCGAGGTCGTCAGGTAGTGCGGTGTAACGTCATCAAATGTTACACTTGTATATGTGTCACGAAGTGTCTCACCTTATTTTTTCGAGTATCCATTGCTGTCATAGCCATTTTGGTAATGGATCGAGCATGAAATAGAGGCTAATGCTGGGGAATCTTTTTACATGCAAATACTTTCCCCCGCGTTAGCCTCCACTTCATGCTAGATCCAGTCTAACCGTGAGAATACGAAACTGGTCTATCGAGTTGATGTGACGGAGCAAGAATTTACACCCTGCTATATTTGTGACTCAACGATTTTACATCCCAGGTCCAACTAAAAGAAACAGTGTCTGAGTTACCAGATGGGCTCGAAGCTGAACTAACCGAGGGAGGCTCGAATTTTAGCGTGGGTCAGCGGCAGCTAGTGTGCTTGGCACGCGCAATCCTGCAGCACAATAACATATTGATTATTGACGAAGCGACTGCGAATGTGGATCACAGGTATCAGCAATTAAAAAAACGTAAATATTTTATTTCGGTGACACTGTGACACGTCTGTTAGTTTTCAATCGGGTACCCTCGACTCTCTCGTCAGTTGTAGCACAGAAAAACTGAGGTAAACTAAGTCGAGTCCGATGTACAGATCAACAAAATGGCGGAGAAAGGTGAAGAGAGTCTAACTGACAAAAACACGAATTAAGTACAAAAGAAAAAAAAGGAAATTCCTTAACTATGAATAAAACAAGCTTTATTTATTAACCGGGGTGCAGGGATGGCGCAGTGGTGAGAGCACTCGCCTCCCACCAATGTGGCCCGGGTTCGATTCCCAGACTCGGCGTCATATGTGGGTTGAGTTTGTTGGTTCTCTACTCTGCACCGAGAGGTTTTCTCCGGGTACTCCGGTTTCCCCTCTCCTCAAAAACCGACATTTGACTTGATTTACTTTCATTGTTCCTTTCAGTTTACAGTGTCCCCAATTAGCGCTCCAGCGCTAGAACGACTAGACACTTAAATAAAGTTCCTTAAGTTCCTTATTTATGACAGTCTACAGTCTTCTAGAAGTTTAGAAACTTCGAGTACTTTGTGTGTCGAATAGGCATTAGACAGTGAATTCTTTCTTTTGTTTATGAAGGGCCACTTTTTTGTACCAGGCAGGCACCGGTTTTTGTCTAAGCTAGGAAACTGTTAAAAGATTTAGACGACTTGAACTCAGTTAACGCCAATCTCCGATAACCCATACATCCGACAATTGACAAGCAACAGATATACGTTTATATAAAAATGTCACACGGGAAATATGGTGTCTGAATCGGTACCTCCTTTCCTTTTGATCATAGCACAGACGCTTTAATCCAGGAGACCATACGTAGCAAGTTCCAAAGCTGTACAGTTTTAACCATTGCTCATCGACTCAACACCATTATGGACTCAGACAGAGTTATGGTAAGTATGATTGAGAGCAGCCCGAGAACTAAGAGAGAAAAGGATATCTGATAAAGTGGCACAAGGGTACCTTCAATCGCTTTCCGCCGCTTCTTTTCTTTTCTGTTTATCTGCGACTTCTCCCGACTTCTCTTCTTCCGACTGTATTTTTGTCAATACCGTGCATTATCCTAGAAATATTACACATTTGCCAATCAGAGCTAAGCATTTCCTATGAATACATTCAATATGGTTATTAAATGGTTTTCTATGGAGTACGGGTGAGTATTTCACTTGAAATTTATGGTATTTTGTATGCAACTTGCTGAAAGTCTTGTTGGATACAAATAACATAAATTTTAAGTGACATATTCACCCGTATTCCATAGGAAACCATTAAATAGCCAGTAAATACCTCTTAGTCACTTGTTGTTCCTGAGGCCTAAGGTGCGTATGTTGAAACCGAATACGCTTCGAACATATAGGATTCCCCAGTTCTTTCTTTTTCTCTTTCTATCTTAAATTTGCAGGTTCTGGACGAGGGAAAGCTAGTTGAATTTAGCGAGCCATATTTACTACTCCAAAACAAGGGAGGCTTGTTTTGCAAAATGGTGGCACACACCAGCAAACATTTAGCAACGAAACTTCACGATGTAGCGCGTCAAGCATTCCTTTCTCGGCACAAACTCTCTGAAGATAGTGATTTAAATGCATTTTGTGCATCGCTTGACGAGCAAACGCCAATACAGCAAGAAAAACAAAAACCTCTACAACAATTACTCGAGGACGAAGACGATTTCGATCAACTTTCTCCGATTGTCAGAAGAAGTTCTTCGCAGGAAAAAGAAAAGTTGTTGGGCGAACCAAGTGCTTAGTGCTCCTCGAGAAAAGATCTTTAACAGGCTGCACATGGAGGCGATTCGCTAATCTCTGGAAGACTGTCATTTAAATTCCGCGTAGCTTTTAAACAAATTTCCCACAGCTTGAGCAATCCTGAGCCATTTCAGACGCCACATTGTTTATTTATTTTGTCCCTTGCTCCATTATTTGCATAGTTCAAGTATCAACATCCCTTTAATCGGCTCAGTTTTTTTTATTCTTTCGCCAATGAGAAATCCACAATTGCTCCAGGTAATTAAAGTTGAAGCTGTATTTTGTAACGGAGAGAGGTTTGGTTTCAAGAGCCCTCCCTTTCTCATAAATTATTCCTCATTTTCAAATTTGTGTCTCCCATAAAATGACCATTACCTTATACTCTCTACTGGAAAATTTACACGATTTACGTGTTCGAACATCAGTGAAGAAAGTCTCGTGAAAATTTTATTAACATGGTTCTTGAAACCTTTTTGAAAACTCCACTTCCATGTCATTTACATGCTCTTCAACTTGAACTTCCGAAATAATGATTTTCAGTCACTATTTACAGTTAATTTACATGATAAACTGAAGCATGAAAGTTTCATGGAAATTCGATTTACAGGGTTGTAACAATTTACATGTTATTTACAGGATATTTTAAACCCATTTACATGATTAACATACTGTAAATTCATTGGAAACAATCTAAGTGTTATTTACATGTTCCTCCATTTATACTTCAAGAACATGACCATGTCAATTACTGTTTACAGGTTATTTACCTGATTCACTCCAACATGTAAATACCTTGTAAATCTTAGTTTACGAAACCTTAAGGTGTAAATTGTAATTTACAAAACATGTAAATCCAAATTTACACTTTGGAAACTGGATTTACATGTGCCTGTAAATTTTCAAGTTTTCCAGTGATGTGCGGCTGCGGCGTGAGTTGCCTTAAGTTTCGCCTAAAAACAATTGCTGAAATTGGGTTATCACAAGGGGTGGACTATGAGAAAATTCCATATTTAACATATTTAAGAAGTAAAAGTGTTTGTCGTATGATTACTGCCAAAAAAAAAAAATTCCAGTGTGACAATTTAATTGACCACATTAGTAATAGTACAAATTACTACATACCGGTAACATAACATGATTTGACATAGTATGAGTTAATTGCCTGACCCTTGCCTGACATGGTCATGTTCTGTTCTATTTCTCGCCTGTTGTGCGACAAATCAAGAAATGGACTCAGGTGTGTTTACGTGTCAGGGTTTCCATTAAGTTTGAAAGTAGAAGGGACCTTGTGACAGAGTGAGCAGGCACCCCTAGATATAGTCTGGCTTTTGATCTTGAGGCCTCCTTTGAGCAATGGCGGGTACTGTACTCAGTGCAAGACGGGTGCTAGTACCCAGGTCCCAGATTCTAATAAAACCCTTGCATGCAGGTTAGTTCAAGCTCCTGTGGTGGTGCAACTGTTAATACATGTAAATTAAGAGGCTATTAACTTTAAGCTAAAAGAGTAGAGACACCTTTTCTATACAGGGCATTTTTTTTGACGAATGCTAAATACATACTCTCAAGAAACTCGGTGCAGACATGTTGGCTTTCTTGGATACTCTAGGTTAACCATGTAATGTACCTCAAACAGAGCAGAAAGACTCTGTTTGTATGAACTTATTTCCAGAAGAGCCTCATTGTCAACAATAAAGAAAAGCTGTTGTTCATAATCGTCGGTCCCTGGACAAAGCATATGAACATCCCCACTTAAGGTAATTCCCTTGACATTTTTCTACTATTAACTTTTTTGGAAACTTGGCATAATTAACATTCATGATATGAACATTAAAAAAATGCGATAAAAAAATGGGGTCACCATGCTTGTTTACGCGTCAGCAGGCTCTTTAAATGGGGTATTTTTACTGTTTTGCGTTAAAAATTCGAATCACCTTCATGAAGAATTAAGTCTTGGTTACTTCAAAGACACAAAATTTTATTTTGAAAATAAAGCTTCTTTTATTTACATAAGAAGTAATGCTTCATTTACGCCGACTTTGATTCCCTGGTTGTGGAAATAGTGCACTTTTTGGGACAGTTCCGTGGTCCTCGCCTTGGGTAAAATACACCCAGTACGGAAATGTTTTCCAAAAAAAATTCATGTTCTACTATCAAACTTTTTTTCTTCTTCAAATATGTTCTTTATTAGACTGTTCTTAGCAAATACCTGAAAATAAAAATCGGGGGTCACCGTGCTCGTTTGAGAGAAAAGGAGCATTTATTTCGGGTTTAGTTTGAGCGAAATCTCTTACGTTTTGTATGCGCACGTGCTCATGTGCGCGCGCTGATGACGCGAAAATCGTGCGCAGTAGGGATGCGCAATGCAATACTAAGGAATTGCCTTAAAACTGTTTAATTCACATAATCGTTTAAGTAACATCGTCAAATTCCTTTGGGAGAGCAGAGAGATGCACCAAGAAAGGTCAATGAAATTACCGTTATGTATCAAGCAAAATAAAAACTGCAAAAGCCAAAAGTTCTTCATGAGGTTAAGACTAGTCATCCTTAATGCACGTTATATTCCATTTTTCCAGATGATCGGAGGTCAGTACCTATTTTGAACCATCAAATTTGACAGACTGGGATGTAACAATATTATATATACATTGTATATTACCCTGAGAAGGTTCATTTCCCATCTTACCCCCCAAGTAATGTCATCCTTTCCTCACTGCCAAAGGCTTTCTGTAGGGTGGCCAGCACCATACAAGGTTTGAAATGGTACTTTTCTCTTCAACTCTCTGACTAGTAATGGCAAAAAGCCTAAGACTGTTGATTTTAACACTTCTACAACCTTAAACTCAGACACCAAACCAACCGGCCCTCCAGGTCTGGAGGTTGGTCGCTGGACTAACACCCCAGTCCCGGAAAACAGACTTGTTACAGAAACCGCAACAACAAATCCAGAAAACAACTTTGCTCCGGGAGAGTCCTCTCCAGTAGAGCCTATGATGCGGGCTGGTGAAAGCCTTCGGAAAGCCAGTGCGCAGACAACTCTTCTGACAGCCAAAATCAAGACCAGAATAGGGACCTGGAACATCCGAACCTTATATGAGGCAGGGAAATCTGCACAAGTGAGCAGGGAAATGCATCGCTACAACCTCAAGATGCTAGGGCTGTGTGAAACACCCTAGAACGGCACTGGACGAACGCGACTGACGAGTGGTGACACTATCATCTACTCTGGACATGAGGAAGGACACCCACACCTTCATGGAGTGGCCCTGCTTCTGACACCTGAGGCAGCACAGGCACTGCTCTCCTGGGAGCCAGTATCACCGAGGCTCTTGACGGTAAAGTTCAACTCCAAGGGGAGGAAAGTCACCGTCATCTAGTGCTACGCACCCACCAACGCAGCAGTGACAGAGGAAAAAGGAGGCATTCTATGAACAGCTCCAGGCAGTGATGGATAAGCTGCCAAGAAGAGACCTGAAGATCCTAATGGGTGACCTCAACGCTAAAGTGGGGGCAGACAACACCAACAGAGAACTCGTCATGGAAAAACATGGAGAGCTACTCACTGACTTCTGCACCTTCGACGACCTGGTCATTGGAGGCACCGTGTTCCAGCACAAGCAGATCCACATGACGACATGGACATCACCAGATGGGAGGACTGTGAACCAAATCGATCACGTCACCATCGGAAGAAAGTGGAGGAGAAGCTTGCTGGACTTCAGAGTCAAACGAGGAGTAGACGCAGCCTCGGACCATCACTTGGTGGTGGCAGACCTGAAAGTCAAGCTGAAAGTCTACAGAGACCGAGCAGACAGGCCATCCCACAAATACAACGTACACAGCCTGAAAGACAAAACAAAAGCTGAAGTCTACCATTGTGAAACTGAGAAACCGGTTTAGCGCACTCGCCCACCAACCAGAAGAATCAGTAGAGGAGACATGGTGTGGCCTTAGGGACACCTGGAAGGTCACATGTAATAAGGTCCTGGGGAAGAAAACTAGACAACACAAAGAGTGGCTGTCAGCCAATACCTGGATCCTCATCAAAGAGAGGAAACAGCTAAAGAACGACATCAACCAGACCCAAGACCTGCAACAGAAGCAAGATCTACAGGCTCCCCCTGGGAGCTGAACCGACAGGTCAAGAAAAGCACCAGAGCGGACAAGAGGAGATTCATACACGACCTCACAGAAGAAGCAGAAACAGCAGATGGCAAAAGAGGCTGTATGAGATCACAAGAACACTCTCAGGGAAAAACAAGGCCCCCTCAAGACCAGTGAAAGACAAGAACGGCGAGACCATCACAGATGAAGCCAAAGAGAGAGCAAGATGGGCAGAACACTTCCAAGAGATTCTCAACAGACCCCCACCTCAAGTCCCACCTGACATCCCACCAGCAGCAAACCAGCTAGCGGTGAGCATCAATCCACCAACCAAGGCCGAGGTCAGCAAAGCTATCAAGTCCTTGAAGTCAGGCAAGGAAGCAGGCCCAGACGGCATTCCACCAGAAGCACTAAAGGCGGACGTCTAGACCTCCACGGAGATGATCCATCCACTCCTGATGAAGATCTGGGAGAACGAGCAGATCCCAGTGGAATGGAAGAAAGGGTACCTGGTGAAACTGCCGAAGAAAGGGGACCTGTCATCATGTAACAACTGGCGGGATATCATGCTGCTCTCCATCCCAAGGAAGATCCTGACAAGAATCATCCTGGAGAGAATCAAGAAGGCCCTGGACGAAACTCTACGAGAGGAGCAGGCAGGTTTTCGTCAAGACAGATCCTGCACAGACCATATCGCCACGCTGCGAATCATCATTGAGCAGTCGCTGGAATCGCAGACCCACGGCTACGGCTTCCCCCCCCCCCCCCCCCCAAGTTCATTTCCATCATACAGCAACTGTACGACAACTCCAGCTGCCAAGTCATACACGACGGGAAGTTGACGGACACATTCCACGTACAGACCGGTGTTCGTCAAGGCTGTATACTGTCGCCGACCATCTTCCTTCTGGTAGTCGACTGGATTATGAAGCAGACAACATCAGATAAGAAGATCGGCATCCAGTGGACTTTCACCAAACAGCTGGAGGAGCTGGACTTCGCTGACGACATTAGCCTTCTCTCACACAGACACCAGGACGCACAAGAGAAGCTGTCCCGCCTCGCCGAAGAAGCTGAGAAGACGGGCCTCAATATCAACATCGAGAAGACGGTGGTGATGCGAATAAACAACAAGAAACAAGACCCCATCACACTCCACGACGAAGACCTGAACGAGGTGGAGACTTTTGTCTAACTGGGCAGTGTCGTCAACACAGATGGAGGAACAGACGAAGACATCAAGAGCCGGATCAATAAGGCCAGACATGCATTCAACACCCTCTGCCCCATTTGGAATTCTTCAGCCCTCTCCCTCCACAACAAGATCAGAATCTTCAACACCAACATCAAGTCTGTCTTACTGTATGGCTCCGAAACATGGAGAACTACTTAATCAAACACCCACAAGCTGCAGACCTTTATCAACAGATGCCTCACATCATCAACATCAGATGGCCAGACGTCATTTCCAACGCCGACCTCTGGGACAAGACTGGTCAAAGCCCCATTGAAGTGGAGATCAAAAAAAGAAAGTGGGGGTGGATCGGCCACACACTCAGGAAGTCCCCCTCAAACGTCACCAAGCAAGCCCTCGACTGGAATCCACAAGGAAAGCGTAAAGTAGGAAGACCGAAACAGACCTGGTGCAGGAGCACTGATGCAGAGGTGAATGCCATTGGTACGACATGGGCACAGCTGAGGAGGACTTCACAGAGCCGAGTGCGTTGGAGGAGTGTTGTTGCGGCCCTGTGTTCCACAGGGAACCTAAAGGCTTAAGTCAAGACAGCCTTGAACCTAAACACTTCTTTTGTTGGCATAAAAAATAAATTACATTAGAAACTGTTGACAACTGTACATACCAACATGACGAAGTCAGTCTGACCTCAAAATAGACAGTATAATTTACTGACAAACTTAACCGTCAACTGACAAAATTTAAATTGAGTGGATGTGTGGAATATGTTCTCAAGTGACTAGAAATACTGCACAGTCTGCAACGTTACCGTCTCCGTTTGTTTCACAAAATAGTTATAATTTATCGGAAATATAGGCTGCTGTAAAGTTGCTCGCAAACACACTGTAAAAGCATAAAGTCTGTGTCTAGATAATGAAACTAAATGAGCCAGGTAGTTCATTGATGCCAGCACTTAGCTCTGTTTTCTGTAGAGTAACAAGGGGTATCACTGATCCCCTTTAACCCATTGACCCCTGGGAGTGAGACTTGACAGATTTTACTCTGTCTAATGCCAGGGAGATTCTAGTCGTCAACTGGGGTCATCCTAGGGCGTTTGAGGTGTCAATGAGTTAATTAAGCAGTCAAAAACATTGTCGCTTTCATTAAATGGGATGCTAACCGATCACAGAATTTGTTACAAAGCCTTATCAAACATTCATCCTCATCGACAAAGGAGGCCGAGAAGAGAGGTTGGATAAAGACCTGGCCTCAGTTGTTCAAAAAGTGGATAGCACTACCCACCAGGCCCCAGTTGTTAAAATGATGGATAGTGCTATCAGCCGGATAAATCACTATTCAGTGGATAAGTAATAGCTGAACCAACTGCACTTTCCAGTGTATAGTGATTTGTCCGGTGGATATCGTTATCCACCTTTAGAACAACTGGGGCCAGATAAATCACTATCCAGCAGGTAAACACTACCAAAACTAATTGAGTTATCAACAAAACAAAGTTCAAAGTTCAAGTTTATTTATTATGATTATTATTATTATTATTATTATTATTATTATTATTATTATTATTATTATTATTATTATTATTATTATTATTACATTATCCAGTAGGTAGTGATTTATCCAGTGGATAGCACTATCCACCCTTCAAACAACTGGGGCCAGAACTCATACAGTCAACCAACCTTTGAAGTCTCAAACACTTGACCACTGTGGCTTTAATAAGCAAATAATAATCGTCACTGTAATTAATACAGTGGGCTGAGCAATTACGGACAAAAAAACTCCTTATGTAGTAGTATGTTACGGCACATGTACTTCAGAAAAAAGTACTTAATTACTCAAGAGAATGGTGTGATTTTTGTAACTGACTTTTAAGTGCTACAAGTAATAGGCTCTAGAGGATGGTCAAGCTTTATATTAGACCTTTTTATTTTATTTTATCATAATTGTAAGCTAAGTATTTGCATAACAAAATCAACAACTGAAGTTTCCATTTTTTCTAAGTACATGTACCTAAAATGTAAGACAAGTTCCATTGGATGTGAGTTGTACATCTCATTTCATTGATTTGATTCTCTATATCTGATCTGGCCTCTTCTTCCAATGGAGTTTGAGAACAGTACAGTGTAATGAACCCAAATAAAATGCGAGTAAAATTTTCAAACTACCGAATTGAAAGGATTGCTTTGCGTGCCAGAGAGACGGGCCTTCCACGATATTTTCAAAGCGTTCAACAGCACTGTCACAAGCCAAACGAGTTCTCTTTGCGTCAGTAACTCTTTCTCTACCCAAAAACTCATCTGCTAAAGGTTCTCGCACCTTTCCAGGAACTCACATGTACGTAAGTAACTATACGAGAAGATCTTATGGATTCATATAATAATATACAGCAATTTGAAGACTCGGTATGACTACATTTTAAAGACATAATTACTCAGTGAGAGACGATTCCATTCCATTAGATTTAATAGGTTCTCGCTCTTTGCTTTGGCTCCAAACTAATCAACGAACCAATCCAAACAATCATTAACAATCATACCCAACAGTGCTCTGTGAAACCCCTCGCGGCACTCGCCTCGAGACCGAAATCGATTGCTCATGCTCAGACTTTCAACCAATCAAAAACTGTATCCAAACGGATTATCTTAGAGTCTCTCGTAACCCGACCCGCTAGTTAAGGGGAACGAAGACTCTGGGAACGAGATTGGCTAAAATCAAGTTATGCAAATTGTAAAAATCTGACGTCGACAGTGTTTTACTCAGTTTACGCAAGAGACAACGGATTTATTTTTCGCGCTTTGTGTCGTTTTTGCTGTTTGCAATGGCAGGATAGTGTTCCTTCTCAGCAGTTACAGATGGTATGTGCGGAAGTAGTCGTGGATTTACAAATTGTGTAGCCCTAAACAGCTGCGAAGGCGATATCAGTTCGCATCTTCAAAATCACCACCTGTCAAGGAAAAATGTTTGTGAAAAGGATGTAATCCTGGCAAAAGCAGGTATTCTTGAGCTCACAGAAGAACAGGTTAAAAATATGACGGTTTGTCCAGCTCACCGTTTTAGCCTGGGAAAATTAAGACCTGCCAGTATCCAAGACATCGTGGGAAGAAAACGGCGGTGACTGGAACACATGTAATTAATTTCAAGCTAGCCAGGGAAATAAGAAACATCTTTGGCGAAGCTACACAGTTGATTCGTGTAAGTTTTAGCTTTGAAGATTTTATTTTGGAACCACTGTATATTGCTTACGTTTGATGGCCCGAACGATGATACAGACTTCATTTTCCCATGAGTCATTTCACGAGTGTGCTTTGGGTGCCTAGTTTGGAGACTATTGGACACCCTGCCGCAATGAAATATAGTCTGTTCTGAATATTACACAAAATTTAAAACAACAACATTAACAAAACTTGCTCATTTTTTTTAAAAAGTTGCTTAGCAATACAACTTCCTGCTGTTTGTTCAGGGCTTACTTTTTCGAGTAGGAGGGCAGCTGGGCGTGGTATATAATTGTGTGATCTTCATGTCGCGGATTCTAGGTATTTTACCAACACGTATGAGAAAGTTTATTAATATTTATTTTGCACAACGTGCAGGAAGAAACACAGTGAAGACGTTGCTCAAAAAACAGATTGGCTGTACCCAAAGGAACCTGAAGAAAAGACATCCCTCCATAGGTGTGTGGAAAATACAATCCGTTTTGAAAACGAGGGAAAATCACTTTTACCGTCGCATTTAGTGATATCGTGACATTACTTTTTCATAGACCTGCCAAAGAGGCTGCCATGGAAACCATCGTCTCCTCGACCCCTTTCCGTGAGCCTCCAACTCCTCAGAAGATCCCCGCCACTCTATGCTGGACTCAAGGAACGTATGCCGAGTCTCCTCCAACACACTCAGTTACAGATACAGTTCGCGTGTATAACTCAGCTATGGACGGAATTGCAAATCTCACTGCACAGGAAACAAAACGTGAGTCTCTTATCTCCCAAATGAAAACCCCCTTGAACAACTTGAGCAAAGCAGATCAGCTAAATGTTGGCTAGTGAAGACTGTTTGCTAATGTGTAGTGCAATAGCACCAGGAAGTGGCGAGGAGCTCCTCAAGTCCATGGCTCAGTCTACACAAAGAGAAAAGTTTGAAGGTTCACCACCTGGTGATCTAGTGGTACTTATGACTGCATACAAGAACGCTAAGACTAAGAATTTAAAGAGACAAATACTAAGCCTTTACGCTTATAGGTATCCCATGAACATGCTGCAAAAAAGTTCACCAACCATACGGAAAATTATCTACATGGGAAATAAAGCAAGCACGCTCTCATGCTAATCTAATCTAAGCGGCCCTAGTACAACCCCTGAAGTTACAACCAAGCACCGCGTACATCTTGACATGAGTAAGGTCGATTACTTTGTGGAGTTTACAAATAGACCGTACTTCTATCAAGACGTTTCTTATAGTAGTAAAATAATAATCCTCGAAAGTGGCGACAGAAAAAAGATGCCTAACGTTGTGAGGACAGTGACTAGATCTACAATGATTGAAAAATACTTGGAGTATTGCAAAGAACAATGTCACGAACCACTGAGTAGATCTACAACTTTGTTCAAAATCCTGGAGGTTTGGGAGGCCTCTCAGCGTAAGTCGCTCCAGGGCTTGGACAATACAGCAGCTGATGGCACGGCGGGATTTCAGACTCTTGAGACACTGGTTGAAACTCTTGGGAAAGGAGGAATGGAGAAGCAGTGGTGTCTTGATGTTCGTAGAAAGCCTAGAGATGCAAAACGCTATCTCAAGACTGACTTCCGCGTACATTGCCAGCCTCATGATTCTACTTGCGCTGACCACTGTCGACATTTTGCGCTCAGTGAGCCTGTCGAAGCCGATTTCTAGCAACCCTGTTCACATGAGCACGTATACAGTTGCGATGACTGCCAAGGGATGAAGAATGTACTTCAAGAAGTCAGACTGGGAATCGAAGGGTCAACCTGTACACCTTACAGTTCAGAACAACGAAAAGATCTACTATATGACTTTGACCGAGCAAAGTCAGACATCTTGATGTGGAAAGCCCACGTTATTCGTTCGATAAACCAGTAAGAGGCTAAACAAGATGCACTTAGAGCAGCCGACGACACGTCAGCTATTCTAATAATGGACTAGGCCATGAAATTTCTTCAAATTAGATATCGTGAGAAGCAGTCCGATTGATATGGAAAACGAGGCCTTAGCTGGCACATATCCACGGCCATAACCAAGAACGCTAGCACTGGGAAAGTTGAGCTGAAATCATATGCGTATATCTTTGATTCGTGTCAGCAGGACTGGTATGCAGTCTGCTCAACCCTTGAAAACACACTGGAGGTTGTAAAAAAGGATCACCCCCAGATTACCCGAGTGAGTCTTAGAAGTGACGAAGCAGGCTGTTACCATAAAAACTTCCTCTTGGCGGCCGTAAGAGATGCTGGGAAACGAGTTGGTGTTACTGTCATGCAGTATGACGTTTCTGAGCCACAGTACGGAAAAGATGTGTGCGATAGGATCCTTTGTCCGATGAAATCAGCGATCCGACGATATTGCAGTGAGGGAAACGGCGTTCTCTCTGCAGAGATGCGTATAGCGCTTTCCGAACGTCCTGTTCGAGGCACAACTGCTTGCGTGTGCTTAGTAAATGAGACTCAAAAAACACTCGAGGTAAATAAAGTGGATGGTTTCAGTAGGTATCATAACTTTAAATTTGAATTAACAGGAATTCGAGTGTGGAGAGCTTATGGCGTAGGGAAGGGTAAAGTAATTCCTTACCAAGGCGTCATCGTAAAACCCCAAGGTCCGACAGCTCTTGTTGTAAATTTGTAGACTTTTTCTCAGTCAAGGAGGCTCGAATCCATAAGGCTATGTCAAGTGAAGACGAACAAAGCAGCGGTCTCTTCTTTTGCTCTGAGCCTGGATGTCAGATGGTGTTTAAGAAATTCAGTGAGCTTGAGAGTCATCTTGATGTTGGCGAACACTGCCAAGTACGCAGTGGCTCCGAAACGGTGTATGACACAATCAGAAGAGACTGGGCCGATAAATTCCTTACTGTTGATTGATAAATTCCTTACTGACAAGATTTCGTCGAAAAGAGAGATTGGGTCGGGCAAGATGGTGGAGTAGACGTGTTTATGTTAGCTCCGTTCTTGGATATGGCACATGGCCAAAAATATTAAAAGAAAAACGTGGAAAAGCTCCTCAACATCCTCTACTGAAGAAAACTCTTCGCCGGATGACAAAAGGATAAAGCATAACGCATCATTCACAGATTCTGAGCGTAGTAGCGAGTCGGATGAGGTGCTCACTTTGCTGAACATGGCGGAGACGGTAATGCCAAAACTAGACCAAGTGTTAGAAAAGCTACAAAAATTAGAAGATCAAATTCAATCAGTGGACGAGAAAGTAAGTAGCCTTCAAGTTAAGGTCGAAAGTTTCGAGGTGTTTAAGAAGGAGACAGAAACGAAGATTAAAGAGCTTGAGGACGGTTTGAACTTCGCTAATGCAGAAAGAGAGTCGTTCAAGAAGAATTTTCAAGAAATACAGAGTCAAGTTCACCTTCTCAAAGACGAGAAACTGTATATGGTTTATCAACGGCGTGAGAATCTTCGTTTCTTTGGAATTAAAGAAGAAAAAGATGTAAACGAAGACACGAGGGAGGTTTTAGTTGATTTTTTAAAAACCGTACTCAGCGTGGAAGATGCTGATAATATAGAATTTCACAGGGTGCACCGAGTTGGGAAGCGGACTTCCTCTGCTGGAAAGCCTAGACAAATAATTGCGCGTTTTTTAAGATACCCTGATAGTGAGGAGGTCATGTCAAAGACGAAGAAATTGAAAGGTAAAAACTTTGGAATCTCACCAGACCTTCCAAAAGAAATTCTAGAGCGTAGAAAGAAGAAGATGCATCGTTTTAAAAAGGCAAAAGAAGAGGGTAAGACCGTCTATTTTAGTAGGGCGGAGCCTGATAAGTTGTTTATTGACGGTGTTCAAATATAAAAACGTAAAATCTAAAACTGCAGGTCATGTATAAAACTATTTCTTTACCAAATTTGCATTTTTTTTTTCCAAGAACGGGGGTTTTTTGTTTGCATTGTTACTAGGTGTTATGAGGATTGCAAGACCCTATGTGTTAGTAGCTCTATATTTAACAGCTTTCGCTGGCTACTTTTTTAACGATGTAATTATGTGTCGTAGTTTTGCTTTGTGCCTTTTGTTTTCTTTTTCGCATTTTAGCGGGCTAACTTCATATTGTTCTTGTGTGAGGGACATGCAGTGCACCCATGGCTTGAGCTTCATGTATGCAGATGCCTCTTGACGTATTTATTGTTCCGTTCTCTTCACTGAAATGACTCTTTGAAATCTTCACAAAACGGAATTTAAATTTTAGAATTCTATCTCTAAATGTTCGGGGGATTCGCTCTTTTGACAAAAGAAAGGCACTTTTTTACTGGTTAACAAAAGAGAGATCCGATATTATCTTTTTACAAGAAACTTACAGTACTCCAGACGTCGAAAAGTTTTGGAAGTCGCAGTGGAGGGGCAACATTTTCTTTAGTCATGGTTCGGAGCACAGTAGGGGGGTTATGATTTTGGTTAAGGAGAATTTCGATTGTGATATTGAAGAACGCCAAGAAGATGAACAAGGAAGATTTATTATTTTGAAAGGTGTCATTCAGGGATATAGTTTTGTTTTTGTCAATATTTATTCCCCAAATAAGACCAAAGATCAATGCATCTTCTTTGAGGAAATTCAAAAACAACTCGATAAATTAGAAATAAAGGATAATGGTGAAGTTATTATTGGAGGCGATTTCAATGTTATTTTCGATGCTGAGTTGGATGGAACTGGAGGCAAACCTCAAGTAAGAGAATCCTGTAAAAAAATTGAAGATTTGTGTTCATCTTATGATCTGATTGATATCTGGAGAATACGAAATCCAGAGACTAAGCGCTTTACATGGAGACAAAAAAAACCCTACAATACAGCGACGTATGGACTTTTGGCTAATAAGCAGTAGTGTTCAAGAAGAGGTAGAAGATGTAGATATTATTCCTGCAATAAGAACGGATCACTCCGCTATTACAATGCATATAAACGGAATTGAAGAAACGGGACGGGGACCTTCCTTTTGGAAATTTAATTCTAGTCTTTTAGAAGATGATGAATATATCTCTTTTATAACTGAGAATTACAGTGATTGGTTGGAAGATGGAAAAGAGATTCAGGATCCAAGGGTCCTTTGGGACTTCATTAAGTATAAAATCCGTTATGAAACTATTACCTATAGCAAACAGAAGGCTAGAATTAGAAGGGAGAAATTATTAGACTTAGAACAAAAAAATTAAAGAGTGCACAGCAAAATGCGAGGAACAGCCCAGTCAAGAAAACTTGAGTGATCTGGAAATTTTAAAAACCGAATATGATAGTCAATATGATTATATAGCGCAAGGAGCAATAATTCGCTCGAGAGTAAATTGGTACGAATATGGCGAGAAATGTAATAAGTACTTTTTGAACCTAGAAAATTCCAAAAAGAAAAAAAGTTGTATTAGGAAGTTAGTGGGGTTTAATGATGAATGCATAATGGATCCGAAACAAATAATGACAGAGATTCATAGCTTTTATGCCAATCTTTATGACAAAGACTCTTGTCAACAGGGTGGCTTGTCGATTGATGAATTCCTTAAGAATGTAAATACCAACATGTTAACAGACGAGCAGCAGGAATATTTGGAGAAAAAAATTACAACAAACGAATTTTTAGAAGCGTTGAAATCATTTGAGAAAAACAAAACACCAGGGAATGATGGATTAACTGCGGAGTTTTATCTTGGCCTCTGGCATCTCATAGAGAAATGTCTCGTCAATTCCTTGAATTTGGGTTTTGCTAAAAGCAGGCCCGCGGCCCAGCGGCCCGCGGCCCACGGCCCGCCACGGCCCGGCGGCCCGGCTGCCCGAAGGCCCAGCGGCCCACGGCCCACGGCCCGGCGGCCCGGAGGCCCGGAGGCCCGGAGGCCCGGAGGCCCGGTAGCCCAGTCCGGATTTTCCACAGTTTTTTTTTCCAGCGTAAATCCACGCGCATGCACAGATCTGCATCGGGTGTTGGGCGTGCAAAATGGACGACGGTGAGGTTGAATAGGCCATTTCCGAGTTCATGTTTGCCTCCTCTTCAAGGCGAGTCTAAGTGCGAAGTTTTTCTTATGAAAATTAGTTTTCATTCATATGTAAAGTAGAAGAACTAATTACCATCACAAAAACTTTGCACTCAGACTCGCTTTGAAGAGGAGGCGGATATGAACTCGGAAATGGCCTATTCGTTTACCATTTTAATCATTTGAATCCTTGTTTCTGTTTGTTGTTGTAAACAGACGAAAACAACAGACAATTACAACGTTTTTCACCTAGCAACATGCAACGAAAGAAAGGATCGAAAAGGATTGAAATGATTATTAAAATGGTAAACGAATTCAAACTCACCGTCTTTCATTTGTGCGCCCAAACCCGATGCAAAGCTGTGCATGCGCGTGGATTTACCGCTGGACAACAAAACTGTGTGGGCCTCCGGGCCACCGGGCCTCCGGGCCACCGGGCCTCCGGGCCGCCGGGCCGTCGCGGGCCGTGGGCCGCAGGCCGCTGGGCCGCTGGGCCGCTGGGCCGCTGGGCCGCTGGGCCGCTGGGCCGCTGGGCCGTGGCGGGCCGTGGGCCGCGGGCCGCTGGGCCGCGGGCCTGCTTTTAGCAAAACCCCTTGAATTTCGCTCACGAACACGGACAACTGTCAAATTCGCAAAAACAAGCTATGATTACGTTGTTGGAGAAGAAGGACAAAGACAGACGTTTTATCAAAAATTGGAGACCGATCTCACTGATTAATGTCGATGTTAAAATCGCATCAAAGGCGATTGCAAGAAAGTTAGAATTGTTTTTACCTGAGCTTATTCATTCAAATCAAAATGGTTTTATCAAGGGAAGATCATTACTTGACGAAGTTCGAACAATTGAAGATGTACTTGAATTTGCTAAATTTACGGATAGTTCAGGTATTCTTTTAGCAGTTGATTTTGAGAAAGCATTCGACTCTTTGAATCATTCTTTCCTTTTTAAAATCTTGGAAAAATTTAACTTTGGGACGCAATTTATAAAGTGGATCAAAACCTTCTACACTAACGTATCTAGTTGTGTCTTAAATAATGGTTTTATTACTGATTTGTTTGATATTCGTTGTGGCGTTAGGCAGGGCGATCCCTTGTCACCTTTATTATTTATTTTGGCCATTGAAGTGCTTGCTTGCAGAATTCGGGAGGATAAGGGAATTAAAGGTATTTTAATCAATGAGGAAGAAATCAAACTAACACTTTTTGCTGACGATATGACTTGTTTTCTCAGAGATATCGCATCGTATCATCGTTTATTGGCAACTCTGCAAATTTTTTATAAGTTCTCCAACCTTCGAGTTAATGATGATAAAACGGAGATTTTTGCCATTGGCACACATCACCTGGATCCAACTAAGTTTTCTCATAAAGTACGAAAATCAATTAAAATCCTGGGTATTGTATTTGATTATCATATAGCATCAAGGATGAGAGCCAACTTTGACTTAGTTCTTAAGTCTATCAAAGATATATTGAACATGTGGAAGTGGAGAGGACTTACACTGCTAGGAAGAATTCAGATTGTTAAATCCTTTATTCTACCAAAATTTTTGAGTAAAGCGGCGTTGATTGCAGTTTCGGAAGAGTTGATTAAAGAGGTCAACAGTTTGATTTACCGTTTCATTTGGAAAGGTAATGATAAAATCAAGCGTCGGTTCTCATCAACGATATGGAAGATGGGGGACTTAGGATGCTAGACATTCAATCGATGATTCAAGCACAGAGGGTGATGTTATTAAAAAGATTTGTAGATGAAGAAAACAAGAGTTTTTGGAAGATAATACTAGACTATTTTCTTTCTCCAATAGGTGGAAAATTCATTCTTCAGTGTAATTTTGATACAAGAAAGTTGCCTGTCGACCTTCCAGCTTTTTATAAAGAATGTCTTAATGCTTGGTCAGCACTTAATGAATCTCCTATAAATACGTACAAAGACGCCGTGCATCAAGTTATTTGGAATAATAAATACATAATTGTTCAAAAGCTATCAACCTTTGAAAATAATTTCTATTCTAAAGGAATTATTACGGTCGGTGACCTCCTGTCTGATGCGGGAGTCTTTTTAAAGAGTGCAAATGTGTTAAATGCAAATCTTTCTCCATTAGAGCGTTTTAAATTAATGGGTATTGCCGACGCAATCCCTCGTGAATGGAGGCAGATCATTAGACAAAGTGCACAACATCTCCCGCCCTTACACATCGGTGATACAATTTATTTAAAGTTGGAAGACTCTCAGGTAGCCTTGTTAAAGGTCTCATCCAAATTGCTTTACACTGCTTTTAAAAGCAGAAAACAAGCTTCTCCCACAGCTCAAAAGAAATTTCTGGAGAAGTTTCCCCAGCTTCAAATTGATTGGAGCAAAATATACTCCTTACCGTTTATCGTTACAATTGAAACTAAAATTCGTGAATTCCAATATAAGATATTGAATAATATAGTCTTTACAAATGAAAAGATGTTTAGGTTAAAAATGATTGATTCGCCTTTATGTACATTTTGCAAACGAGAAATTGAATCCATTGAACATCTATTTTTTTACTGCAATGTGACGAAGACTTTTTGGGAAGCTTTTTGTTCTTGGCTTAGTAATTGTAACATTAACATACAATCCTTCAAAATAACAGAAATTTTGTTTGGAATATTCAATATAGGAGACGACTTTATTATATTAAACCATCTGATATTGACAGCTAAATTGTATAT
>NC_090874.1:22421828-22426828 GCF_036669935.1 Montipora foliosa | reverse complement strand
ATTATCCCATGGTCCAAGACTGTGGCATTCCGTGCCTCGAAGGATCTAAGCTCTCCACAATGTATTAGGAATTAACACCGCTTTTAAGAAATACTTGGTATGATCTCAAAATGTTTCCTAGTAAAATTCTAAGACCTTAACTCAAACTGTAATGCGCACGGTTGTTAGAGAAGTAAATTATCGTTTGCTAGATCTAGTCAGGGGTATCTTCATACTATAAGCCCCATGGCTTCTTAGAGGATTCCCTGTCGATGTTTATTTAAGTACACGCAGTACTAATCTCGGATTATTGAAGTGCGTTGGACAGTCGCTTTTGAGGATACTAGCATAAGTGTACTTCTTGAGATGGTTTCAATAAGCGCAGAAAACTATGGCTCATGTCACAGGATTGAAATACTGTGCCCTTGGCTAGACTCTGAATCATAAGTATGTGCAATCTCTTTGATTTACGTATAACAGCCCCCTGAGAGGACATGTCGGGTTACTACTAAAATACTAAACCCAGAAACATCGAAGAAAATAAAAGGAATCGAGTAACACTGGCATCGAGGATAACATGTTTATCATTTTCGAGTTCACTTCTTAATTCACAGCAAGTTAAAGCGCAAATTGCTGGGGTTATTAGCTCTACTTTTCGTGTGAATAAAGTACAGTAATATACATGAAAAAGACTTGCGAATCACCAAATTCAGCTTGTTGTGAAAGTGGTCAATACTAACTAACAGCTTGATTCGGCGCTCTTCTCCACATTTAAAAAAACTTCGAGAGGCACACACGATAAACGTTCACTGAAGTTAATACCTATCGGGCGGGTGAGTATCGGGATAGGAACACTCACATTTAACGGAATCCTGAGCATTCATCACTTCAGGAGACATACCGTAAACGCTGTAATAAGGCCCGTCTCTTATGAGACCTCCGAAAGCCTCAGTCTTGTTTAGACCTCTCTAATAAGCCCCCCTTCACTCCCCTTGAATTTTGTGCAATAAACATACGCGGCAAAATATGGTTTTAAAAGCTTCTTTTACTCTTCAGCTTTACAGTGCTTAGTTCAAATTTCATATGAGCTACTTTTTGCGCTTTCTGGCCAAGTTCTGATTTCAAGACTATTTCAGGACATTGATAACTGCTGTATACTCTATCCTAGATTTATTAAAGCTTGGTGATGTAAACTAGAAGACTGGTATTTTGACTCTCTCGGGAGTGGGTTGGGTTGGGGAAGGCTTATTAAAGCGTTTACGGTGAATCTGGGAGTAGTCATTTATTACGAGGTTTGTTTGTTGGGCGAACTAAATAGACGAACCGAGATGCCATGAAGATGAATTTATAGAACGTTGTGCGAATGGACTCCGTATAGTCCGCATATGATGTATCAATACGCGTATGACGTAATTCAAGATGGCGCTGACAAAAATTAAAAAACCAATGTACGGGATGCCCAAGATTAGAAATTCCGTGCCCCTAATGTTGAGCGCAATTATTGTCATGTTACAAATTGCTATATAATTTCATAATCGCAAAACTGTCAGACAAGAATTTGAAAATAGTAAACACTACTGCACGGAGCGAGCCTAGGTGTTTTAACAAACAATAAGGGTTTACTCCAGACATAAAAAAACAATATCATTTCGTTTTTCCGCGCAGGCGTTTGCATGCATTGACTGCCGATTCAGCAATTTTTTCTACCTATCAAACTGCCTATGGAACGTGATCAGCATCGCAAAACAGAGAACGCTGCCGCAAAAGATAAATAATTGCGATCACATCACAAATCAATAAAATGTCAGTTTCCACTGAATTTTTTTTAACCTAAAAGATAAGTTTTTTTTCGACGACAAATTTATCGTTAAGCTTTTCACTGTTGCTACCCTAAAACAGGCTCTAAGGCAGCAAATAGGCCGGGGAAAAGTCGACAGGTGAGGCAAGCCGACTGCAAAGTTATTTCTCCATCTTGCTTACCGGTTGCACTATTGCACAATCTTAAAAGCGACTTTGGGTTAAAGCGTGAATTTTAATGTCTTAGGTCAAGAAGTACGCATTGGAAGGTTTGCTGCTGATGATCTGTTTATTGCACATGTAAGCTGCTGTTAAAACTTTATACCGGAGATTTCGACATTCCCCGTTTTCAAAATTTCTATTGGAGGTTCTAGATTTAAAGAAAACCTTTAAATTTCTTTATCTCGCATTTTCTAGTTTTTTATCTCGCATTTCCTATCACGCATTTATAGTTTGTTATCTCGCATTTACAGTTTTCTTTTCTCCACCCGGGATTATCTCGCATGTCCCCTACAGGCTTTCAACGAGCTAGCGAACGACATTAGAACTAAAGTGGGCACAAATTATCACTAACTGCCTGTCGTTTTGTCACTCTTATCGCTTTTACTTTAAGTCCCTAGCTTTTATTGTACATTTTTCAGTCTTCTACTTTTTAGAATACATTAGGATCGTGGATTACATGTTAACTAACTGATTAAGCTAAGCGCATATTTCACATTAAATAAAATATCTTTATCTTATCTTTAACAGGTGATGCGGGGACACTTCCTCTCCATTGCAATCTTCCACTGGAAGAGTATTTCATTTCTCTACTGTTGTTTTCATATTATAGTTGCCCTTTGTTCTTCTCAGATCTTCACAGTTCCCTTGGAGAGAAAAAAGGCACAACCTGCCTTTGCCGGTTCCGACGACAAAGTAATATTGCAGCTCTTCTGAAATTTGGCATCCTGGTTGCGCACAGAATGGAATTAGCAAAGGAGTTTGCGAAGTAGAGAAAGATACACGCATAATTCAACAACTTGATTGCTAACGGTGAAAGGGAAGTTATAATGTCGGTAGAATAGAACAGAAAAGAGCATATTGTATGAGGCAACCATAGAAGTAAAGATACTAAAGTCACGATAAACAATGTCTTGGTCAGTTTTTTCTCTCTACTGACTGCACGATCGTGGTGCTGAGGACGTACGCCGCAACAAACTTTTACAGCAATGGATACGTAAGAAACACATATAACAAAAAGACAAATTGCATTAAATGACTTCCATACGTAAAAATAAAGGTCTCTTCTGGTTTGACTGATGACTTGCAAAGAAGTTGCAATTA
Source organism: Montipora foliosa (assembly GCF_036669935.1). Classification (NCBI taxonomy): domain Eukaryota; kingdom Metazoa; phylum Cnidaria; class Anthozoa; order Scleractinia; family Acroporidae; genus Montipora; species Montipora foliosa. Next base: position 22,423,729 of record NC_090874.1, on the reverse strand, counting down.
AGGAAGCCAGAAGCCAACTGACAGCGATGACTGTACCATAAACGCGCTGTGTGATAACGCGGTGTTCAAATGGTCGACAAGTCGCATGCGCCCTTTCTATAGATATCATAGCGAGGTTTGTCAGGGAAGCAATAAGAAACATATTCCACAACATATAGAGAACCTCAAACCCTTGGCCTATTGAACAGTCTCCCTTCCAAATGTTGCATGTTTTTCCCAATTCAAGGTAGGTACATGATCCCGCAAATGCCCCAACTAACATGTCCGCAACTGCCAGATTAATTACCAAGTACATGCCACGCTCACGAAGAAGACGATTCTTTACGAAAACAAGAATGGTGAGAAAATTGAGTGCTAATATTACAGCCATTTCAGTTCCATACAAAACAAGCAGCGTAGTGCAGACAGAAGAAGAAAACACCATGTTGGAACTTTCCGTCTTGCAATACACCTGTCGAAAAAATAGGACCACGTTTTAAGCACAGAAACTACCTCGTTGATTTGTTTTAAACCGACTACAACAAGAGATTCTAAATTTTTTGGATTTTCAACACGTTTTAAGCACAGAAACTACCGCGTTGATTTGTTTCAAACCAGGAGCCATAATCCCTGATTATGGCTCCTGTTTCAAACCGACTACAACAAGAGATTGTAAAATTTTAGAATTATCAATCAAATAATTTTTATTTTGCTACATGTGGGTAACTTGGCTAAAAAGATAAAAGTTTATTCGTGCCATGGTCAAAATGTTAACGTTGGTATGAGAGCTCGAGATGACGGCAAGGATAATCACAGTACCGCGATACACAATATCACCATGCACGCGCACGCATGGTGATTCAAACGTTAACGTTTTGATAGTTGTAGTTTTATTGTGTGTTTTGTGCGTGTGTATAAAAAATATTTAACCTTACCGTAGCCTTATAATCTCTTTAAATTATTCTTTGTATGTTCGGCTTTTGTTTCTAGAGTCGGCTCTCTTTTCTGGCTTACACCAAGTTTCCTTGAAGGAAATCCCTAGTCTACAAACGCAAACAACTGTTAGTCTTTTGTGTGAGAGGGACCATCAAACACCCATCAACATAAAACAATTTCCCGCCAGCAAAACACTGAATTACTTCTACCATCAGTTTATTTCAAGCTATTTTCAGTGTCACCTTCCATTGTCATATTGAATTTAATTTATAGTACAACGACATCATGTTACCCAACAATGACATGCGTCAAGGTAAAACTCCACTTAAGTTGACAAAAGCCCTACGCCGACTAAGAAAGCACACTTGCATGCATTAAGATATTCCGAAATTTTTTTGCTCTGAACTCTATCAATGAAAAACAACAGATGGCGCTAGGAATATAGCAGGTGCTACGATAATTTCAGAACCAAACGACAGCTAGCGCTTTTGGTATTAGTAATTCCTACCAAGAATAAGAAAGACCGTAACAATACCGCGATTGATCCACAGTCCAATCAACCTGATTATTCCGTGTTTCCTTGGTACGTTTATCTTTAAGATAAACAAGTCTTCATACTACCATTTGTCAGCCCTATCTGTCAGCCTTATTGAAATAATTTTAAAGTCGTGTTTTACGAGAACACCAGTTTAAGCTTTGTGATCTAGATCGTAGTTTGATTATAGAAAGCACCAATAATTTACTGGAAGGAAACAACAGAACAACAATTTTGTGAGCTTTCTAAAGAAAGTAAAAGTACTTTAATTTTTCAATTGAACTTTTGAGGCAGCTGCAAGCGCTCTAGCCCTCGAGTTAACTTGTCGAAAGTTTAGGCCTGGGTAAACTGGCACAGCGTGAGAGTAGTATTCTCAAAAGTAATGCACTGATCAACTCGAAACTTCAACATTGCCCTTCCCCCGCCCCCCCCCCCCCCCCCCCATCCTTCC
>NC_090874.1:22404328-22414328 GCF_036669935.1 Montipora foliosa | reverse complement strand
TTATTTCGCTTCGTGTTTTGAAACTCTCGAGAAATAAAGATAGAAATGTGAATGCAGCTAGACCCTGTCTATTAAAATAGCCAGTTGCACAGGTTCTACCATGTAGCAGGTAAGCATTACACCGTGCTCTTTAGCACTAATGAATGAGGCTTTAACAGATTTGGCCAATGCAGGTGTACGTTATAATCTGAGATCTAGGAACAAAGTCTTTATGTCCTCGTTTTATTTACAAGAACACCGTTGATTGTATGACCTTGAACGGCCGACTACAAAGAACGCGAACATAACTATCGCGACATGAATAGCCCTTTCAGTACGGTCACGTTCCATTAACCGTATTTTACTGATAGGACAGTAAAATCTCATTTAAAGAGAAGAACAGATAATCGTTTATGTGCACAATACATCGAAGCATAAAGTCTACAAATACCTTCAAATACTTACCCCTACATAACATTTCAAATTCCGTTTTCCGTGAATCTTCTCGTGATTACATGTGTTACATACGAACCATGGCAATTACTAGCTTTAAAATCACTGGTGCCTCGTTAATCAAATTTATTATTAAGACTTGTTTGCATTACTAATTAACACGAAAAGGGATAACTTGGGAATTTTTAACAATATATCCTTTAAATCTAACCCAAAATCATTCAGATATCCAAAACGTCCTATGCATGATCCATTTCCTTCGTTTGGGTTTGTCAGCATTATGATTTGCAATATTTCAGGTTTACGTGTTCACAAGTTTGTTTTTGTATCTCGAAGATGTTTAGATTTCCAATTACAAACTTTGTTTTGATTGGTCACTCTATCTCAATGTGTAAATAGTTCACCCTGAATTCAAAATAAATACGTTCCGTTTCTTAGAAAACAAAACAACAACATTCTTTTACAAATCGTACCGGGTATTCCTGATTTCTGTATTAAATTTAACTTTCATTTTTCAAATGGTCTGGATAGCACAAGTGTTGCTAATATTTTTAAAAATACAAACACACTTTTAAGTTTAAGGAACATGCTTCTATGTTTCAAACATCATTTTGCATTTACCTGTTCATCCACGCATAGGCAGCCCAATACGGTGTACGATTTAACCGTATTTTACTGATAGGACAGTAATATATTTACTGGGTTGCCTATGGGCAAACCCAGTCGAGGTCTGCGTTTAGTTTGTTTGTTTTCTTTTTTTTTCTTTTTTTTCTTTTTTTTAGTTTTTTTTTTCCGTGTCGGTGAAAGTCTTGCCTGTCGCTCCCCTGGTAAGTGGTGTCTTTGTGCATAGAGCCTTCTGCGCGTATTTTCTTAGGATCGAGAGGGTAGTGGAACTGCGTAGATTTCTCTGGTGGACACAGTAGAATCATTAAGTTAGCCTGCAATGGCGTCGAAAGTCATGTAACGCGAATGGCGTTTTAGTGGATCCTTAAACAAAATATACCCTTATGGAGCTCAATAATGGAAAGTCAGTTGGATAAACTAGGCAGGAAGCTCAAAAGCGACGAGTACTGTACTTCGACAACAATTCTATCGCCCGTCGAGACGAAATCAAAGTGAGCTCTATTTACCTGTAGTACATGGTAATTTGACACGACTGAGTATCTTGTCTTCACGCACGCAATGAAATAGGAAGAGGTTTTCGCCTCTAAGAGCAAATATGTTGTTTGTTTCAATAAATTTTTCGCTGGAAAAGGATTCTGTGGTATTTTCTGCCTTTGTGAATTATAATATCATGTTGTGTATTGAATTTTCGAGCTTAAGGTTGAAATGTGATATGGGAGAAGTTTTTTAGTATTGCTCTGTAGGCAGGAAGGGTTCACAGGCCTGTTGGAAGCGTGCTTGAGTTTCAACAAAATGAGCCCCAAAATCAGTGAAAACTTGTGACGCAGATGAATAAAAAAGTAGCTGCTATTTCCAAAATGATGGAATTACCTGGTGTTAAATAACGTCGTACGCGTCTTGGAGAGTAAATTTTGACTTTGCATAAACAAGAGTTGGGCGATTGTAATCTTTGTTTTGACTTCGCTCATTTCATTGTCAAACTTTATAACACTTGACAGAAAAAGAAACTTCCAAAAACCCGGTATCTTGCCATCATTTGACACAGATGCTTCACTGTTTGGCGAGTAAACATGCCGCGGTAACTTAATCACGGCGCCCGCTGAATTCCGGCCATGTCACTTTCGATTTTGCAATTTACTTGAACGTAGCAAAAATCTCGCAAAATGTTTGTCGCTGATCGTAACTTTTTATATTCTATATTCACGGTTCAAAATTAATGTTGTTTTCATGTCGTAAAAATTTTATTCTCGATCGACCGTCCCGGAAACTTCCTTCTGCTCTTTCTAAAAACTGTGTATCAATAGTTATTTGCTGTTTCATCAATATTTGTTTTGCATAAAGCAAGCTAACAGAATCTGTACCTTGTTGAGTTCGCATTTGTTAGCGTTAATAGTATTTTCGGTCAGATGCTTCTGTTTTTATAAGGGGTTTATTGTTGTGGTCTCCCATCCTAACACTAACCCCGCCCGGCAGGGCTTGACTTCAGTGAAGTTTAGTATTACAAAGCTTTCAGATGCTCAGAGGGCACACTTGTGGTGCAAAGAAGTTGTGAGAGAACTTGAAAATTATCAACATGTCAGCCCCGAAGCCAATGTTTCTCGCTTCTCTTTTATTTGTTATTCTTCAGAGACTGGAATGCTGTATTTCAATACCACACAATTCAGTGCCTTCTGATTTTCTGTAGCACGTACCACAGGCGACCCAGTGTATGCTTCACGGAAGCATCTCGTTATATTTATTATACGGTAAACGATTTATAGCCTTTATATGGGAAAATTAAATTTATGCTTGTAAATGTTAAAGTAAGCTGTAAATGTAGAAATAAACTTCACTTACTCTCCGTACAGTTGTCCTCGTCTTTTCTGTGCAATCGGAGGGCAAACTTGTGTCCGTTTTAGACGGGTTTATGGCTTTCGAGTTTTTACGATGTCGTTAGTTGTCATTTCCCCTCATAAAGCATGATAAAGAGAAGAAAGGCTGGTGACTCGCAGCGACCTCGTCCCACAAATAGGCCACTTGCACTAAGAGGTCACGTGACCAATGCTTTCCGCAAACAGTGAGTTGTAATCTTGCTGTTGCCAAAAATTGATAGAACACATAAAAATTATCTTGCACGCGAAATTTGAGAGGAAACGCATTTAAGGGAGATATTTTATGGTACTTTGATTTTTCAACAAAGTAGCATGATTTGTCTTGGCCGCCATGTTGGAGGGCATACTCTTGCCCTCCAACATGGCGTCCAAAACTACTTTTTGCTTATATCTTGTTAAATGTTTGATAGTTGAGTTCAGATGTGCCATAAACGTTACCACATCATCTTTTCAACTTTCTATAATCCCTTGAAGTTCAAGGGCAAAATTTGTGTCAGAAAGCGATACTTCATAATTTTAAAAACTCAAGTTTTGATCACGTGACCAGCTACGGACTTTCTCATTTTAAGCAAATGGTGCGGGTTTGAAAAACCAAATCACTATTATTTTGTTTAAGAGATGACCCACTAATAGTGTTTCGAAAGCAAAATCATGTAACTTTCATTTTCATAAAAACGAATCACATGACCTCTTAGTGCAAGTGGCCTATTGCTCTCGTATCACAAAAGCAACGGTCCGAATCGCCATAAAAACACCACATAAATTTCCTATCACATCAGCTCAACTCCGGGACCACACAGCGATTTTTGGCTGATAAATTCCAAATAATGTTCAACTTTCTATAATCTTCACATGCGTTCAGCCACAGGTACCCCACGCTCGAAATATGAGCAGCTCTCTATATGATGACCTCTGCATTGTTACGTGACTCGAGCGATTTGCATATTTGTAACGATTTGTATGGGGAAAATAACGGTTGTTTCAGTGACCTATGAAAATGTAGCGATTTAAATAAAAATCGTCTTACCTTACTTTAGTTGAGTGTTTTTTGTCCTCCTGTGTGGTCTTTGAGCCGATTTACGGCCATTCCTGTTAGTTTTAGAGGAACCGGTTTGCTCCCTCTATATATGAACCAAGGTTGGGTACTCTCACGAAGCAGTCGATCCGATCCGCCGAAGGAAAACGGCCGTAAAGTCTCTCCAGCAGCTCCAGTCGCCTCGAAATTCCGGGTAGAGCACGGACGGTAGTTAATTTTTCCTTCCGTGGTCTTTGCTTGGCGTCGAATCTTCACAGAGGCCGAATAAAACGTCGGCAATCTCTGAAAACTCTCCCGTTTTATCCATCGAAAGAGGCTTTGTTCAAACTTCGCGTCACTCCAACGATCAAAAGTTAGCTTAGCGACCCGGCCAGAGACTCCAATTACTTTCACTCCGGGTGAGAGACAGTTCTTTGCTCCCATCAAAAATCAATACCCTCGTACCCTGCAGTTCTCAATACTCATTGTTGTTCATCTGTGAAACTAAAGAAAGACTTTTGCTGTAGGATTTCAAGGAAATGAATTCAAGGAAGTGATTTTTGATGGGAACAAAGAACTGTCTCCCACCCGGAATGAAAGTAATTAGAGTCTCTGGCCGGGTCGCTAAGCTAACTTTTGATCGTTGGAGTAACGCGAAATTTGAACAAAGCCTCTTTCGATGGCTAAAACGGGAAAGTTTTCAGACATTGCCGACGTTTTATTCGGCCTCTGTGAAAATTCGACGCCAAGAAAAGACCACGGAAGGAAAAATTAACTATCGTCCGTGCTCTACCCGGAATTTTGAGACGACTGGAGCTACTGGAGAGAATTTACGGCCGTTTTCCTTCGGCGGATCGGATCGACTGCTTCGTGAGAGTACCCAACCTTGACAGGGGCTCCTGACCTTGGTTAGTATATATAGAGGGAGCAAACCGGTTCCTCTAAAACTGACAGGAATGGCCGTAAATCGGCTCAAAGACCACACAGGAGGGAAAAAACACTCAACTAAAGTAAGGTAAGACGATTTTTATTTAAATCGCTACATTTTCATAGGTCCCAGAAACAATCGTTATTTTCCCCATACAAATCCTTATAAATATGCAAATCGCTCGAGTCACGTAACAATGCAAAGGTCATCATATAAAGAGCTGCTCATATATCGAGCTTGGGGCATGGGAAGATTATAGAAAGTTGAACATTATTAGGAATTTATCCGCCAAAAATCGCTGTGTGGTCCCGGAGTTGAGCTGATGTGATAGGAAATTTATCTGGCCTTAAGGCTGTGGTGTTTTTATGGCGATTCGGACCGTTGCTTTGTGATACGAGAGCAATTTGTCGGACGCGATCGCCACGAGTCACCAGCCTTTCTTCTCTTTATGAGGGGAAATGACAACTAACGACATCGTAAAAATTCGAAAGCCACAAACCCGTCTATAACGGACAGAAATTTGTCCCCCGATTGCACAGAAAAGATGAGGACAACTGTACCTAGAGGTAAGTGAAGCTGGTTTCTACATTTACAGCTTATTTAGCATTTATAAGCTCAAAGTTAATTTTCCCATACAAAGGCTATATATAGAATACCGAGCTTGGGCTGCCTGTGATCCACGCTTTTGGAAAAGTGTTACATACCACGAGCTTACATTTAAACGCATACCTGAGGTAGCTCCTATAGTTGTGTTTACGAGCAATTGCAAGTGATCTCCTTGGCTAATAATACGATGAAATGTGGATGACCTCGGTACATTGCGGTTAACCAAATACGTTCCAGCAGGTTTCCTCCTTTTTCTGCTGTTATAAAATAGACGTCTCAGCCTCTTCTCTGTAATTCTGCTCGGTTCTCGGGCACGTCTATGTCAATGCACTCGCAAATCACAACTAAAGTAAACACACTTGTGCTTATCGAGATCTGTATTTCTCCTTTGGAATCAAGTCTTTATTACCATTGAGAATCAAATAACTGTACAGCCTTTCAAACTACATCACATTTATTTTCTATAGAGCTGGTCACAGTCTCCACTGATGACATCAAATCTTGTAAAACTAGAACAGAACTATATACACAAGGTGGCAGTGACACGATCGCTAATATGGGTAGTTGGACAAAGGATAGAAGCTAGACCACTACAAGAAACAAACTGTTTAACAATAACGAACAAAAAAACGCAATAGACAAAAACTTATCTCCGTAGTCAATTGTACACCGAGCGGGAGGCTGTTTGTTCGCGGTGAAAATGGTACAGCGTGAGGCCATTTGTTCGTTGTGCCAATGTTTTTACTTTGTCTTCAGAAGATTCCAATATGGCGTCCATTTGTTTGTGGAGTTATTTTCTTTGTCGCTGTCATCTTAAAAGTAGTTCTCAATAAGGTACCCGCTGCTCATTAAAGAATTTGTATTTTGACTTGTATCACTTTCAATAGTTGCGTCCATTTCAGTTACATTCGAGTTTATTCTTGTTTCATTCAGTTCGCGGAACGACTTGTTTAAAAGCTGACGCTTGACATCTTTTAGTGTGGATCTACCGCGAAAAGCCTATGCCTTTCTTTGTATGTGTTTTGAGCGCCCCAAGAAGAAAGCGATTAAGCCAACGCAACGTCAATCTTCAGTAATCCGAAACAACGCATCACAGTGCTCTTCATGATCTTGGATTACGTGGTTTGCTTCAAATAACCAATGTAAACAGCGCCACGTGGCTTCTATTGTGCATTACCCGATCAAAACACCGCCACGTGCTTTCTATTGTGTATTGCCCAATCAAACACCGCCACCTTTTTCTATTGTGCATTTTGCTAATTAACATCGGACTCGGATCGAAGAAAATCGCAAACATATTAAAGGAACAACCATGTAGCAAACAGACTTGCCAAATCCTGTTGCAGGTTTAACAAAACCATCATTACCGGTAACGACTGCATGAATAGCTTGCAGTTGTTCCGCCTTAGGCACAAAGGAAAAGTGGCATTTCTTAAACGCGAAATCAATAGACCTTTTCGGCTTGTACATTTTGTTTTCCCAATACAGATCATGTGATGATACTCAGGAGGTTTGGTCTGTTTAATGAACAAAACAAAGGACCAAGCCTCCTGAGTATTATCACATGATCTGTATTGGAAAAACAAAAAGTACAAGCCGAAAAGGTCTATTACCTCCAGAAACTTGGCGTTATAATTTTCTTTTCACATTATCCCCATGTATCCAGTGTAAAAGCACTCGGAATAAATATAAATGCCCAAATAAGGAATCTTTTTCCCAATATGGTTTTTCCCCCAGTTTTGAGGGAAAAAATGGCGTCATTCCGAGCATGCGCCTGCAAGTAATACAGGACTCTATCTTTTCACGCCTGGGTTCCACGCCCATTTTCAGGGCGGGGTAAGAGGGAGTCCCGGAACAGGAATACTGAATCCTAAACAAACTAAAAAGTATCATGCTTTTTGTTTTAGCAAGAGAAAATGAGGAACAGAGACGGAGGCTCCCGGTCCAGCCCTTGGGATATGTGATGTCCACGAAAGTTATTTTTAGACAAGCGGAAGTCTTTGTTCTAGCGGAAGTCTGTCTTCCGAGACGTCCGCATGCAGTCCAACCTACCTCTTTGAAGACTTTCGCTTGTCTAAAAATAACTTTCGTGGACATGACATATCCCGGCCAACGCCCTGAGCCTCCCTCTCTGTCCCCTCATTTTCTCTTGGTTTTAGTCAAATTTGATTTTAAACAGAGGCAAATGTAACTTTATGAAAGTAAGAAACTGTGCGACCTTGAAACATTTTTGCTTAGCAACCAAAAAACATAAGTAGATTCCATCCCTTACCCACGCTAACCGTGCAAAACCTTGCACGGTTCGGGTGTTTTTACGAGTCCGTACGTATAGTGGAACCGTGCCGGTCAAAAAGTTCAGGTCCCAAACTTGCACACTTAGCCTTTCAAAAATTAGTCCAGTTCCACCGGTCCAGTGTGAACGCGAGGTGGAACTGTGCAAGTTTTTGTCCGTGCACAAATTTGTTCGGATCCGTGTAAACGGGGTCTCAGTTTACAGTGTCCCTCCATTGCTAGAACGACCAGACACTTATATAAAGTTCCTTTCCTTTTTAAAGCATTTTTTTTTTAATTTTTGGTTTAGAAGTGCCTCTGAATGGTTAGCCATGGTCACGATACTGCATTTAGGCCTAAGGACTGCGTCAGTTTGAGTTTAGGGTTGTCATTATGAAATTGCGGTTTGTTTTCAGAAGGTTAGGGTTGGTGCCATAAAATGGGTTGGTATTTAGAAATAATCAGTGGATTTCTGTCGACTGGTTAACTAAGGGTGCGTTCGATTGACCGTATTCCGGAATAGGAATACATGAAATATAAGTTAGAAATCCTTTGTTTTTACGGAGACTCACATTAAAATTGTCAAACATCTGCTAAAATGCTATTTCAAACATATTTTTATTATCTTTACTGCTTCTAAACGCCCCAAACATACCTTTTTAATCATCACTCCGCGTATTCTTATTCCGGAATAGGGTCAATCGAACGCGCCCTAAGTGATTCGGTTTGGGCAACATTACAGACACTGTCCACTAAAGTGACCAAGTGTATAGATGCATTATACATGTTTTAAATTTAATCTGAATACAAGAAATAAAGATGCAGCCAAAACAAAGTGTTGTTACTTCACTTCTTTGCAAACTGAACAAATGCCACTGACAATTAAGTGTTGTTAGCTTGTTTGCAAGCAGCTTTGAACGAAATTTCTTTGCAATAATCGAGTGTCACATTGCTTGAAGTGCAAGGATATAACCTTGAAAATAAAATAAACCCGGCCCTTACTGATTCCTTGTGGAGTTACTATTTTAGCATATTCTTTCCTAATCTCCATTATTTTTCCCAACAGCATGTTCGGGTGTACAGGACTCGTTTTGTCTACCCTGTCTATTGAGCTTGATTTCAACTGACCATGTCATCGATCTTGAAAGATGCCTTCCTTGATTGGCTGGTTTGTTTTACCATTTCTTCATTGTATTGACTCTCTTCTTCACGTATCTTCTTGCGTTTGGCTGCTCTTTCAACAGTTTCACGCAGATCATTGTTAAAAGTGTTTTTACCAGAAGCCAGCTCAGTGGCTTCCCCTTGACATTTAATGTCTTCATCAGTGTTCTGATGGTTCTCACGGTGGGCCGTTATTCCGAAAACCGCTTCGTATGCTGTTGTGTTTGTTACAGTTAAATTTAAATTCAGGTTTATTTTTGTTTCAACCTAGGTCATTTTATTTTAAACTAAGTTGAAATTGAAAATAGGAAACGTCGACAAAACGCCATCAATTATTAGCAAGTACGTGTAATATATTGGTAATTAAAGGACGTTCGCGCCCATTACTACTGCCCATTTTTTCGCGCATGTCACGCACACGTCATGCATCGCAGACCACAAAGGTAAACACGATAGAAACACGATGCTAGATCCACAAGAATGCAACGTGAAAGCGTATGGCATCATGGGATAGCTGTGGACCCAGGTCTTCTCGGAAATGTCACGCAATGACGCGACAGTGCGAATAGACAATCGCTTTGAGAACTTCGCAGCGATTTTACTCTCTTAAATGCTCGTTGACCCCTATTTTTCTTTCCGTAGATCAATTCCTTTCCTGATTTTGTGCATTTTAACAAAAAACAAAAAAAATCTGTATGTGAGAAGTTACAAGTATTTCGCCTTTTCTGCTCTCGTGCGACCCAAGTCTTCTTTTCTTAGACTAATATGTATTGTTTTTCAAGGTCTATTTCACCGCAGAAAAAGACACCAGCTGCAAAAATTTATTTAGTTACATTAGTTATGTTGAATTGAGTACGTTTACATGATCTAAATTTCACTAATGTAGCTATTTTATTGCTGACAGTTGTAAGCTAAGATCGTCTTAAAATAACGCAAGCTTCTAAAAGTGCACCTCATGATCTCGAAAACAAGCACGGTGACCCCCCATTTTTTTGCCTTTTTGGCAAAAGTAGATCAGTACCTTTCTGCGTGGCAAGTTTAAAAAAAATCTGTACGTGGGAACATTTTGGGCGCGAACGACCTTAAATTGGT
>NC_090874.1:22379328-22391828 GCF_036669935.1 Montipora foliosa | reverse complement strand
TGTCAATCAGCAACTGATCTTTCGTTCCTCTGGACCCCCCTTGCGACAACCCATCTGCTCCTCAGGCATCAACTTCTCTTTCTCAAGATGTTGGTAAAGCTCATCTGTTAATATCCCTGTTAGAAGTTTCCACATTATTTAGGAAAAACTAGGAAATCGAGAACCTCCAAAGGAGGACCAAGGAACGAAAAATGCATGTGGATATGAATTACACTGGAAACTAGAAATTGAAGAGAAAAGGGGAAAAAAAAATGGAAAAAAAGGAAAAGGCGCGGCCACATAGTAGAACGCATGGTTACCCAGTCGAATTGCATGCACGCTCCACGTTCAACCAGGTGACGATTGTGTACATTTTTGTGGAACCGTGCTGCAGTATTCTACGAAGATGTTTCTCTATATTTTGAGTTGGTTTTCGATGATCTTCCATGTAATTTTCATGACCCTTGCGTTAGGTAACTGCCATTTTTGTCAATACGGCGTAAGTTAGTTTGTATACGTTTGCAGATAGATTTAATTTTTTCATTCAGTAAACCTTGTTTTCTTTTGCTGGTAATTAGGTTTAAGTCTTAGGCTTTTTTTCTTATTGATTATATGTAGCCGCGGCTCTCTTCTACTTGGCTGAACTTGTTGAGGAATATACAGTTATAACCGCCAAAGTAATCAAAGGTACACTTGCGGTAAGTGCAGCCCATTCAATTAATTCTATCCCAAACGAAGCTACAGTAGCTTGCAGACTGTCATGTATGCATTTGCAAGAGCCAAGCCTTAATTTATACCCAGTCATAATGTAAACGGTGTGTGTATCATGCTTGTATGCAAGGATCTGCTATGTCCGCAGTCTGAACTAAATTTTTAGGTAATTCTGCGTCACATCAGAATGTTATGTCCTGCCCTGTGATAAAACTAGCCAAAGTCTGGTTCCAAAAATCTTAATTACCTGTCTAATTTGTAATGTGAAATTCTGGGTCGGATTTCTGATGACAATACAGTACACTAAATAGTTTGCAGCTTTTGTGCAAGAACATGCAAACTGTTTTTTGGTAGGTCTCGTTGACTTACTGTAAATAAAATTACTGCAGTGCTGCAAGAAAACAGTTAAGTGGTCAAAACCCGTGCCAATAGTCAGGAACTAGTCCAGGCCTACAAACAGAGGTTTCAATAGAAGGCGGCTACCGGTGATAGACTGCTGGGTACTTTGATCCATCCCGCCACCTACTTCGCACTACCGTTTGCTAGTTTTGCAGTGGAGTTGTTTTTTCACCGTTCTCTATCACGAAAACAAAATTGCTTTACTTTCATCACTAAACTCCGAATTATGAAGGTTTTTTTTTTTCAAGAAAAAAAAAATTGTCTACATATTGAAACAACCTACTGCAAAACCACCTACTGCAAAATGTACCGAACACACTGTACAAACCTTTGAAAGTTAAGTTGGGGTGCAATGGTGTGACTGAATAGGAAGCACTTCCAGTTAATCTTGAAAATCTGGCTTTGTGAATGCAAAAACAAAGGTGTCTAAACGAGGATGCTTTTTCTCTTTAGTGCAAATTTCGTTTTCAGTGATATTATTGTTAAATAGATGTTTTGCTCTAGCCATCTGTGTAACAAAATATACAGGTATGGGAAACAATGTTTCCACAACAACAGTTTTACTGAGCTTAGTTTGGCTTTTAGGCACACCGAACAAAACAGTGAGTATTTTATCATTGGACCAACGCAGATTTCAATAAGCATCATGAAGTGTCCCCTTGCTTTTTCCCAACTTCAACATCCCTCATGTCTCAGAATACAATCTGACAATTAACATCACAAGGTGTCGCCCGAATTCTGCTTTCTTTAAGTAAGGATATCAAAATTGGGCTTGCGTCTCTGGACAATTGAGTAGACCAACATGCTTAAAATTTTACAATATTATTATTGCTGCAAAAGTTTGAACATCGAACTTTGAAACCTGCAAAGTTCCTTATAAAGCTGTGATGGCCAAAGAAAAATATTCTTTGTGACATAAAACAATACTATTGGAGCCAAGTGGCTAAGGTTTTTCTCCCAAAAATGTCGAGAGTCCTCCTTTCCTGGTAAAATTTATGTTATGCTGCAGTTGCATGTACCTTACAAAGTCTCCACAATCCATGTTTCTGTAGCAAAGCCGTTGTGGTTTTAATAAAGTCTTAAATTATTTATTGTTATGTTTTGTCTGACCAGGTAACAACACTGGTTTACATAGGGCTTTTTATACTGGAAGGGTTTCCCATCACCTTGATTGGAGCAGGACTCTTTTCTAATGGCCTCTATTATTTACTTCTAAGAGATTTTCCTTTTATTGAGTTAACATCTCCAGTATTCATTGGGGGAGTAGGTAAGTGGTTTCCTGCACAGTCTGTGTGGTTGTTATGCATTAATCATGTATGTAATAATTCATATAGTTTACATGTACATTATTATTCCAAAATGGCATTAACCCATTCATTGACCCTGATGAGTTAATTGTCTGGCATTAGAATAAAATATAATATGTCTAATTCTCGAGATTGATAGGGTTCAAGTTGACTTACAATCATAGATAAAACCATTGGGAAGGTTATAGTGCTTTTGACGTCTTCTTTGCTTTTCTCCCCGCCCCCCTGATTCAATGTTGAGCAAAACTGAATATTATTAAATTTTAATGTGACAAGTATGACAGCTAAATTGCGAGAGCACCTGCTAGCCATGCTGTTAGTATTGACCTTTGGAAAGCACTCAGGAAAGTGCCTCTCCTTTCCCTCACCTGTTGCTTATGAACTTTTGTAGGTGTTTAAAGTGCCCCTAACACCAAAATATTTTTTTTACCCAAATGAATCTTTGCACCTGCTTGAAACGCATTGCAGCCTTTTTTTTTCCCTTTTCTAACAAATCCTTCCTTTTTATAGGCTTCAAAACTTGCGACAAGCAAGTCAAAAGGGGAGCGGGTCTATTCCTGATGTGATGTCACAAACTGATTTACATTGCATTTTAAAACTTTTTGTAAACGTGCATGCAAAGTGGATTGTGATGTCAAGTCAGGAATAGACCCACTCCCCTTCTGACTCAGTCGTGAACAAAAGATGCTTGATTTTTTACAAGTTTTGAAACCTATAAAGAGGCAGGATTTGTTAGAAAAAGGAAAAAATGGTCGCAATGCATTTCGAACAGGTGCAAACATTCATTTTAGCAAAAACATGAAACTGGAAGAAGTAACATTAATTTTTTTTTAAAGGAAAATGCACTTGGAGGGTCAGAAGGCTAAGATTTGCTCTGTGTGAGGAAAATGAATGACAGTCACCCGCATTAGGTTTAGTAAGGTTCACGTAATGTTTAAAAAACGAGCAGCAGTGTTTTATCGGGTTTTAAAAATAAAAACATGAGGCGTAGCCGAGTGTTTTTAGACCCGATAAAACACGTGCTGCGAGTTTTTTGAACGGCTTCAAAAACATTCCACAAAGAGCGTGTCCCTCTGGACTCAAAACAATGGTTCAAATTGTGAGAGGTGAATAATTATTAGCATACAAGAAAAATAAGCTATGCCTTATTAGTATTCATTATATAAAGAATACTAATGAGGAGTGTTTTATCAGGATATAAAGCTCGTACATGTGACGTTTTATCGGTGTTTTGATAGGCTGTTAGGCTCATGAATTATTAATGAATCTTTTAAACGATTGTGAAGAAGGAAGAAAGAGAGAGAAGGTCTCTAATTTCTAAATTATGACACATTGTCAAGAAATTATGCACAATTGAGGATGTGACATCTAAGGAATCCCCTTGAGTTCTTTTGTATTTTGCTTCTTTTGTACTTTCGAGAATGAATACAACTCGGTTGGTTAATGGACACCCTTCTGAGCTGGAGGTCGTCATTTCAATCCCCATGTCATTTGGTTGACATCTGTTTCCAATTTCCTCTGATGCCATGTACATGATTTTATGTAGCTGTGGCTTTGAATACCCATAAAATGGAGCATTGATGGAGGAAGGGTGTAAAGGGTGCTCAGCTGGCCACAAGTTTATCAGTAACTCTTGTTCACAGTCGCATATTAGCCCCCTAAAATAAGGACCTTTACTTTACTTTTTACTTTCTTACTTTCTCATAAAGCTACAATTACTTATTTCTATTCTTTTTGCAGCTATGGTGTTTGTTAATCATTACTTGGCATTTAACCATTTCTCATCAGTGTGGTATCCTTTTTCTGAGGTACTTTAATTTTTATTGGTGTTTTTGCAGTCTATTAAATTTTTATTGAACAGATGTCTTCTAAGTTGTGTTAGTTATGAGGCCAAGCTTAATTTGAGGGGATATGAGTTGCACTGTTTCCACCCAGATGGAATTTGATAAGCTAGAAGACCAAATTACACTACAATACATGTAACACAATCAACAAAACAGAACTTTACAGAACAACAACAACGAAGGCTAAATAAAGAATCCCAACTGGCCAGAGGCAAACCATTTGGCTATATACAAGTGCAGCTGAGAAGTTGAACCAGGGACTACCAGGATTCAATTCAGCGAGTGGTCAGAACAGGTCTTAAACCTGCGACCTCCAGATCCCTAGGCAAGCACTCTCACCACTAAGCTGTACTGCTTCCTCCCTCTCAGATTCACTTAAAGCAGAGAGGTTTTTTTATGAAAAACATGAAAGACCAAAGTCCATTGTTTTTTGAAGTGATTAAAATCTCTCCTTTGCTGGTAAATTGTTCGCTTTTAATTAGTGTCTGGGAACTGAGCTGATGCAAATGCTGTTTTACATTCAAATATTAAATGCTGTGTAATAATGTTTGGGAAGCATGCTAGTTGTAAATTCAAAGGAAAAAAGAGAATATTGATTGTTTTTTTTATGGTTATTGTACATGTACAGTAAATGTAACACCTGAAAAAAGCATTCTTGTAAGAAATTTTCGAAATCTAACACCAACATGTGTTATGTAGAGAAGATATTTTTTCAAGTCAAGTTAAGTCTCCTGTTATAGGCCCAGTGGTTCAACATTTGAATTATTAAGTACAGTAAGTTCGACTCATGCAAAGTGGCACTCGGTCCTCCAAGTATCTCTTGCCTAGTAATCAACATTGAAAAAACTCTTCATTTCATCTACAGGGGTTAACAAATTAATTTCCATATATGTTATTTATTTTTAAATTAATAGCATGTTTCATTTATTCAGTTGTTGTTTTTTGCTGATATTCTTCTGACTCAGGTTGTTTTTTTTTTTACAATAAATTATTATGACAAGCAATTTAAATAATTACTATCAGAGCAGTTTTCAATTGAGTGTCATGTAAAAAAATACCAATAATTAAAAGTAATTACTTCGACCAATCACAGCGGGTGCAAAGAGTGCAATGAACCAATCCAAATTCAAAGCAATCCCATGTAACTTGCTCAAAGTGTGGGAAAAATCATGTGTGCGAGTTGCACATTTGGTTTTGGTTTCCTTCTCATTGGTTGATAGCAATTACAATATTATTGCATAATTATTTTCAACAGTCATTTGAAAACTGACTAATAAAGACATTGATCCTAGTTGTTTTTCTCTTCTTTAGATCCTAGCTTATTTTACCATCTGCCTATGGATTCTGCCATTTGCATTCTTTGTTTCCCTATCTGCAAGTGAAAATGTTTTGCCAACAGCATCTACAGCAGCACAGGATGAAAGTGGTAAGATTTCCATCCAATATATACGTGCACGGGTCCATTTTACACGTATTAATGTTACACAATGTACCTTCATAATTTATGAGTGTCTAATAAAGTAAATTAAATGTGAATCTTGATTTGCATGTTGGGAGAAATTTCCATGTTGACCAGATTGAGCCACTATCCCATATTTACAGGCAAGTGACATGGAGAGCAGCGGTGGTGCAGTGGTGAGAGCACTCGCTTCCCACCAATGTGACCCCGTTTCTATTCCCAGACTCGGCGTCATGTGTGGGTTGAGTTTATTGGTTCCCTACTCTGCTCCAAGTGGTTTTTCTCTGGGTAGTCTGGTTTGCCCCTCTCCACAAAAACCAATATTTGATTTGAATTGAGTTAATTTTGTTAGTGTCCCCAATTAGTGCTCTTGTACTAAATCCATTGAAACTTAAGTAAAAAGCTTTTTATTGCATGTACATCTATTGAAAATTGAAATGTTTTGGTATAGTAACCACTAGTTAACCCTTTCAGCCCCGTGGGGTTCCCCATTGACGAGTAAAATCGTCTGGCATTAGACATAGTAAAATCTATAAGTGGCACTATTGGGAGTTAAAGGGGTAATGGGGACATAGTTTTTGAGTGAATCCAGCTGTTGTTAAGTACTCCTCCTGACCTTTTCAAGACAACCACTTAAAACAAAGTGGACTTCAAGGATTACTCAGTCTGGTGACACAATTGAGTCATTTTGGTACTTAGACCACAAAGCATTTTCATAATTATTATTATAGTATTGTCAGTCATGCTTAGTTGTGATAGAGGACGTTAAAAACCTTTTGCAACAAACCTTTCATTGATAGCAACAACATTGAAACACCTTTCAATATTCGTGAAGGATTTGATATTACAAACATCTTTACTTGGAATTTGTAATGTACCATCATTCTGTAATTTGTTGCCCTTAGCATTGCATATTAAATGTTAGTGATGTTTGGATATAGATAACCAAACGCAAACCTTGCACTGAAATAAAAAGTCCTTTGCTTGAAAATAATGCTAGCACCAGGCTAATTAGGGTGAGTTTAAAATTATTGATATTCAAATATTGCTGGCAGCCAATTATGCAAAGGGCATCCCTTCACCTGATATACAGTCATACCAGTAGATCCTCAAAAAATCTTGAGAGGCTCTCGGAAAAAGTTTAGTTAAGCGTAAGGATAATATGATATCCTTTTACATTACCCTTAAAATTAAGAGTTAGAAAATTCTGTGTTTTGCAAAGTTTGTTTGAAGATCCTCGATCATTGAATCTTAATGTTAGAAGTGGAAGAAATATTCATGTCGAACAAAATGAAGATCTTCAAGGATCTTTGAGGATTCTTTAAACCACCAGGGTTGCCATTTGCATTCTGGTTTAGTGGTCATTTCCATACTGTAACAATAGCTACTTTTATTTATTTGTTGCAGAACCAAACTTTGCCTTCCCAGGCCAGAGGTCAAGTCGAAGACATGGGATCTTAGCATTGTTTAATTTCTTGTCCAAAAAAACAGAGGGGTATCTACCAACAAGAACAAAAACTTTTTAACATCTTTTTTGTACAGTTAATTAAGTTACATGTATACTGGTAACTTTCAATAGTTGCTACAAATCAAATTATAAAATTTGTCCATCCTAGAGCCACAGTTTTTGACGAAATTCTTTCAAACAGCCTCACAATGTTGTTTTTGTGCAATCTTTTTATCAGGTGATCTAGAGTATTGGAAATTCACTGGCATACTATTTATGAATTAACCTTCAATCTAGTCAGGTTTACTTATGCAAGACTAATTAGCTGTGGCTTGGTCACAAAAGTTTCAAAATATATTTAAAGGCCGTTTAAACGGTTTCAAAGTTTGCTTCATCATGCATTGAACACTTTGTTGAACTAAATGTTCGGTGCGTTTGAACAGGTCGTCCAACATTGTTGAAAGCGTATTAAAGAAAATAACAGGGGCACCCAACGTCACTTTTCGGAAAATATCTGTTCGGAAGACGATTTGAGATCTAGAATTTTTGGAACATGTGTTGTAAAATTTCTTGCTTGCCTGCTCTCCTAGGATTTTCGGACATCTGAAAAATGGTATAATTACCCATTTTTAACGGATTTTTACCCTAAAAAGGTCACCTAGAATTTTCGGGAGCCTTTTTTCTGGCTGAAATTTTCGAAAAGGTAAGTTTTGATCCCTATAATTTTCGGATCACTAGACTTTCAGCTAGGAAATCCGAACAGATGAAAAATTGTTAGGGGATAGAAATGTGCCTATATTTACCATTTAAATACTAAAATACGTTTAACAATGCTATGTTTAAGTGGTTTTGAATTATATTCTCGTTGGGTGCCCCTGAAATAATGTTGAAAGCCTGTTGAAAGCCTGTTGAATCAAGTTTAAATGAGTTTAAACTTTCATTTAACATCGATTCAACTTTTCCTTTGTTCGCCAAAATCTTGAATGGTTTTGAAGCCGTTTGAACACTCTGATCAACAATTGTAGAACACACGCATGCTCACATCGCTCCATGATCAACATCGACAAATCAATATGGCGGCACTTAGTTTATCTTGACGAGAGAGTCTGATTTCTAGTTCTTAGTTCATCGCAATCAAATTTCGCGAAAGTGTTGGTTCTTTTGTTGGCGCAATGTTGGAACCGTTTGAACGGACCCTAAGACGGCCTAAAATTAAAGATATTTTGGTATACTTTTGGGTTTTTGGTAAAGCTGTTATACTATACTACTTGCTCTCGTTCTCTCAATCAGTCAACGTTTTGCCACTATCCTTGTTGGCTCCAATAATATTAAGTTATTATTGACTCAGGAAAAACTCGAACTCTGATGCATGGTCTAATTCCCTGGGGTATCAACAAGACTGCTCGGATTTTATGTGTCCATTCCTCTACTTGTACAGATAAGCAGCCTGGATTTTGAGTCAATTGTGAAAGCACTTGGATATATATATCTAATTTTAACTTCATTGAACAAAAGGCTGAAAAAAAAACGCCCAGTGGCATAACATTTTATAAATATGTGAATTTTGACAAAAATCAGTGATAATAAATATGAGCAAATGTTTATTTTGATGTCCTTGTGATGCATCTCGTTGGTGTAACTGTCTCTTGATAAACTGGCACATGAATAGTCTTTCTTTGCATTCCAAGAAAATTAATAAGATGTGTGCATTAAGAAGTTTTAAATTATGAAATCTTCATTATAATATAATAAATCAAGAAAACAACTCAGAAGCTTTCTCGTTCCCATTCTCCCGCAGTGTTGACATGGTTATATCTTAAGGGCCATTTATGCCTGGAAGGGGGGGGGGGGGGGGAGGGAGGGGGGAATCCCATATAAAAAGGGGAGGAATGCTCGTCGTCTCGCTTAGGGGTGTAAATTTCGAATTTTGGTCTCACTTAGGGTGTTCTAGGCAAAACGCAATCATATGTAGCCGTGAAGGTCTCCTCTAGGGTTGCGCGCGAAGAAATACAAAAGTGTATATTTACACTTTTACATTTCGTCACGTAGATGAAAGTATTAGATGATAATGTCTTTGCCATTATTAAAAGTCACGGTAATTGTTGTTTTTCTGTGTTTTAATATGGTCTCTTTTAGGGGTCAAAAAAAGCCTGGGCCACGCCCAAATTGGTCTCCCTAGGGGGTTTAATTTAAAATTTCCGACAAGCATCCCTCCCCTTTTATATGGGATTCCCCCCCGCCCCCGGGCACTTATGATAATATTTTTTGCTAACTTCCATCTTTAGCTAGTTTTTGTTAAGAGTTCTCATTTCAATGTACTATTTTACTTTTTATTCTTTTAAGTACTTATGGAATGTGGTAAACATGGAGGTGGTAAACATGTAAACCCTTCAAACTCACCCTGAAGCCAGTTGAATGCTTTTTACTTCTGAATCACTCCCCTCTGAATTTTCTGCCGCAGACCGACCAAACCATCACAAATTGGTTTGATCTCGGGTATGCTCGTTAATTTAACATAACATTTTTTAAAGCATCTTTCTGTAAGCTTTTCAAAATAGTAATGGTTTTCTGCGTTTTGAGATGTGCAAGTAATGCTATTGCCATGGCCTGCACCTAAAAAACAAGAAAAAGAAAACTCTTCCTGAACCTGCTTGTTCAGAGTGGCCAGTAGTCTCCTTCGCAGCCGCTTTTTGGATGTCACGCAACTCTCGCGAGAGTTGCGTGACGCCCCAATAACCGCTGCGAAAGAGACTAAGTGGCAAGCCTCTTCTCACCGGATAAATCACATTATTAAATTCTCAACCTCGGTTAATGCATTTCTCGTGCTCTGATTGGTTTACTCAATCTCGGTTATCAGCTCGTATACCTTAGTTTGACCTTATATGGCAAATGATTGCGCTAAGCGTTGCTTAGCTAAGAATTTTTTCGCCGGAGAGCGAAATTTCTCTCTGAATAAAGCAAAAAAAAAAACGTTTTTGTGGAAAGTTTGGATGAATTCCGACGTTAAGAAGTAGGCCAAAAGGTAAGAAATGTTTTTGTGATGAGCCTACGACTGTCTGACCACCTGGAATTACTCAACATCGCATCTTCATCACCTTTTTTCGCGCAGATTTTCTCGCTTTTTTCTCTCCAACGCGCGCTCATGATAGACGAGCTCACGCACGATTGCATCATGGGTAATTAGGGCGATATGGCGGGAAATTCAAAGGTTTGTATGGAAATTCAAAGCAAAATCTAGTGTAATTGACTCTACTTTATAGACTTTCGCCTTCATAAACCAAACAAATAAGTTCATGTTCACAACTGAGATGAACTAGACTCCTTGGTATCGGTTCTTTGGAATCCCTAAATATTGCTTTTTTTTGTCTCCATACAATTCTCTGTAATTTTGTGCCTTTGGAATTACAGGAGATGTATGGCAGAAACTGTTTTTAATAAAATAGTTTCTACAATGGCCATTCTTTCCAAATTTATTCTGCCGCACCTTTGAGCGCATATCTTCTGTTTTGGAAAATAAAAAGACCCAAAATTGCATATCATGAATAATTTTCATCGTTTTGAACTTCCTTATAAACCTTTGAATTTCTTTTCATCTTGCCCTGATTACCCATGAGCGCACTCAAGAGCGTGAACTGCAATAAATAAAAAACCTAATCTTGCTCTACTGAGCAGGTTTAATTGATAATAAGTTGTTATTATAGGGAAGATATCTGTTTACAAACATTGCTTTTGTTATTCAAGTGTGTCAACCTCAGGAACAAAAGACCCTTTGTTTCGACAGCCAATGAGGCTTTGGTTGGCGCATTAAAGACAATAGGTGACGTCAACGATATCTTCCCTATTGATTTATTCAATGGATAGTGTTATAAAAAGTTGCAGAAACTAGGGCCGAAACTAGTTTTTTTTTTAAATTTCGTTTTTGTCTTTTTTTTTTTTCAATTTAAAATCCTTATCTTTCCTCATCGGGTGCTGAGAAAATCGGCACGGTTCGGATTGAACAAGTAGTGTAAACACTTTAACGGTCCAAGTTTGAGCCTTAATTCATATAGGCTAGCGCTTTTTTTTGCGTACATTTCAAGATGGCGGCTCATTCTCCACCAAAATCACGTGCATGCGGACGTTCTTGATTATAGTTTAACTGCGCATGTCTCCAAGAGAGGTTACGTGGGCCCAAACATTTTGGTACGGTATTTTTTGTACGGTAAAAATGGTTTAGTGTAAACAAAGTTTGCTGAGCTCTTTTTTGTCACCCGTGCCAATTTCACACAAGTAGTGCCCAAAAATTTTCTGCAGTGTAAACCGGGCTTTAGTTTCTTCTTCCTCGATTTTTATTCCTTCGATCTGTTTATTTGTTCGTATAGATATAATAAATATTTGAATTGACAACTAATTATTAAGTTTAACAACTAGTTGTAATGTCAGAGGGCATTCGACGTCGACAGTCGGTTTGTAAGCAAAGGAGAAGGGTGTGGAAAGAAACAGTCTTATAGGGTGGGCCAGGAACAACCAATCATGAGGTGCACGATCATCCTTTTTCCATATGACGTATCAATGTGCCCATGACGTAATTCAAGATGGCGCTGAAAAAGCGGACGAACTTGCTGAAGTTCACCCTGTGCAAAGGATATCCAAGACTAGAAATTGTGTTCTCTCAATTTCAAACCCAATAATAATGAATGTGAATTAATTACGTCAAACTAGACATCCTATAAAAGAGAATGGGTTGTATTTTGAATACTGTTTCCTACGGTTTCCTTTGGAATTTAACATCTATGTTTTAAATAAAAGAATCATATCTTACCCTTGAAAATTAGTGTCATCTTTTTTGCTTATAGCTGAAAACGTGAATGAATGCAGCTAAACTCAGGAAAGTCACATCCTTTGGCTCCCTTTCAATTCTTTATTAAGTTACTTTCTTAACTGTGCATGATTACCTTCATCAGTGTAATACCAGGTAGCCTCTGTGAAAATCATCAGGTCGCGTTTGGTAATGTGAATATCCCACATTCTCACCCAAGGTGTCCCTGGGATTGTCTCTGCCGGGTAAATGGTAAAAAAATGACGTAGGCTCTCGTAGGGAAGTTTTGAAAAAAATAAAAAATAACTAATTCGAGACTCAGGCAGTGTCAGTTGCTGTTATTAAACACTCCTTTTTTCACGAGGACGTCTGGTTTTGGTCAAACCTGGGGCTGAGGCTGAGCCTTTTTTTGTGATTTGAGCCTGAAAACTTCTTAACAGTATTTTTCAAGTTGTGTGGTGTACTAAGATGGACTACAAACTCGACACATTGTTCATGCTATTGGTTCATAAATGATAACATTCGTTACGGCTAGAACATGCGCAGTACCTTGGAA
>NC_090874.1:22346828-22364328 GCF_036669935.1 Montipora foliosa | reverse complement strand
AAAGAAATTTCATCGAATAAATCAAGCTTACGCACCTAAAATCAATACATCGTTAAAATTGCTCCAAACTTATTAAATGGGTTGAAATGAATAGCCATAATCTCAATTTTCAGGAATGTTTGTAAATAATGCGCTTCATTGCGTCCCGTGGGAAGCAGTCTCAGCTTGGCGGCCAAAACTGGTTTGACGAGAAATCTGAACTGTTTCTTTGCATGGAATTGAGGTTCTGGGGTCGAGCCACCAGAGGCATTTTTCTTTCGTCCTCGACCGTTGATTTGGAATCGCTGAGCGTTCTTTCTGACCTTGAAAAAAAATCCCTCTGGCACCCAGGGTACACTTTGGTACGTCTCAAATACTGTATATCTTTCATTCTCTTACCTTTACCTTATCCAATTCTAGACTTCCTGTACTTGTATCCTTCTTCATCGGCTTATTTTATTGTCTTCCCATTTGGCAATTACATTGCGTATGGCCCATGTAACTTTCCTCTATCTGTGAAAACAACCCCACACTTAAAACCTTATATCGAGGCTTATCAGTGAATTATTATTGAATTGTTAAAACCATCTGTCTCCCCGACACTTTTTTGAAACAGCTTGCGGTCATCATAAATGATTGACTGTTAACATCTTCAAGCATGTGTGTCACCCACCTCTTGCTTTCCTTCTTAACGCACATTATTTATAATCCTTGGCTTGCTTGTCTAGACTCTGAAGCACTAAGTCCAAACCATAGATCTCGGGTACCAAAGAGTTTACTTGATTGAAAGATTCTTTCTGAGGATGTGAGCTGTTCTCAGAAGAGTGATTTTTTTGTAGCTCGTTGATGGTTGTTGTTTCTGGAATTCTGTCAATGTACATGTACTTCTCCAGTCCCTTCTTAATGACCCCAAGTGCCCTAATGACGACTGGTATCATCTCTGTTTCCATTTCACTTTCTGGCGATTTCGAGCTCTCGAGTCTCTATACGATATTTTCTCGACTACCTCAACGGATGTATTCCTGCCCGATGTGACTGCCATGTCTATCGTCTGGTATTTCTGATTCGTGTGATCTCTGGTGATGATATCTGGCTTATAAGCCGCTATTTTTCTCTATCAGTGTGGATTGGCATGTGCCACAGAATCGTTGCCTGTTCGTTCTCTACAACAGCTTTTGGGTTGTGTTCCTACTATTTGTCAGCGATCAGGATGTTATACCTCTGGCAGACAACTTTGTTGCCAGGCTCATATCCTGT
This sequence comes from Montipora foliosa, assembly GCF_036669935.1. NCBI lineage: Eukaryota > Metazoa > Cnidaria > Anthozoa > Scleractinia > Acroporidae > Montipora > Montipora foliosa. The sequence goes on along the minus strand of NC_090874.1, from coordinate 22,363,092 downwards.
CCGGGATGAATCAGCCTCTCAGTTTCAGCGTATACCGTAAGCCACTGGTTAGGTTTTGTAAAAGTCTACATCTGCATCTTTTTCTTTTATTCTATATTATTATTATTATTATTATTATTATTATTGTTGTTGTTGTTGTTGTTATCATCTTATGAGATTTTCACACTGATTAGATCGATAATGCCAGTGGATGGGTTTTAAAGCTTGGAAATGATGTCCAGCTATCCACCAGAGAGGACATTGGTTGTTGTTATTATTATTATTATTATTATTATTATTATTATTATTATTATTATTATTATTATTATTATTATTATTCCCCTTGTTGAGCAAATCGTATCGCAGACGTATCAGCTGCCACATGGCTCTGATGAAATCAACTCAGCGAGCAGTGAGAGCAGAAAGGGCGAAGGATCTTGAAAGCAGGTGGCAGGTGGCACCACAAAAGACTAGGCGCGCACTAGATCTAGCCACGGAGAAAGGGTCATCGATGTGACTAGCAATCCTTCCTCTTCAAGAGGTGGAGTTCAACCTCAATAAAAGGCATTTCCGTGACGGGATCAAGTTGCGCTATAACTGTCCAATAGACGACATTTCATCCAATTGTGTATGCGGGTATATGTTCACTGTAGACCATGCCATAATCTGCAAAAGGGGCGGTTTTGTTATTCAGCGTCACAATGAACTTAGAGATCTAGAAGCTGAGCTGCTGAGGACTGTTTGTAGCGATGTAGCTATTGAACCTGTGCTTCAAGATGTCTCCGGAGAGCAGTTGAGTAGAGGGTCTAACAGAGCCTAAGATGCAAGATTGCACGTGGGTTTTGGAAACACCAAAGATCAGCCTTTTTTGATGTTAGGGTATGGCACCCGAATGCTGAATCCTACTGGGACCTAGAACCACAGAAGGTCTACCGTTTGCATAAGACCGAGAAAGAGCGCCAGTACTCAGGTCGAGTCGTTGAAGTCGACTGAACATGGAACATTTACGCCTCTAATTTTCACAACAATCGTTGGGATGGGAAAAGAACGCCTCATGTTCCGTAAACCTTTAGCAGAGTTAATCAGAATAAAGAGAGGGGAGGACTATGCTAAGACAATTGCTTGGATTCGTGCAAGAACATCATTTGCACTGCTTAGATCCGCACTGATTTGCCTGAAAGGATCAAGAACTGTAAAGCGAGTCTCATGGGATTTTAGGAATGTAGATATAGACGTCGAGACAATTGAAGGAGCTATTAAATATAAAGTATTATTTTAATCAGTCTTAGTCCAAATGATTGCTTTTTGAATTTTAGAAATGAAAAAAGAAAGAAATTTAATAAAGTTGTTATTAGTTTAAAATTGTTATTGTTATTGTTATTATTAACAGAGACATTCATTATTTTTGTAGGTAAAAAGCAAGCTGAATCCCAATGCCAAAGTGTTCGTTCCTCAAAATACAAGGTCGTCGTCATCGTAGCTATGCCTGAGTGGAATCGCCATCCTGTAGCCTGTTGAGTTTTACGTGAAATGAATTAGGCAGAACCAGTGTAAGATACGATGTACATAAGTTCACAATTTATGAAGAGTATATTGTAAATGGAATCCAGGCGGCTTTGTCCTGTCCAAATTTCTTATGTATTTTAATGACTAAATTAAATAAAGCTCTTATTTAATGCAAATTGTTGTTGACCATTGTTTCCTTTGGGCGTTGGTTGATGCATCAAACCCATCCGGGCTTTTTCAGCCGCAGTAATTTATCGATTCAATCGATCGGAAAACTTCAATGTAATTCCAAAGCGCAAGTAATTTTGTACTCTTGACAAGCAGAAAACATCGTAGGGTTTGGCAGTTATGAACGTTTATGAAGCAGTAAAGAAAGCAAAGAAGCTCACAGAATGTTGGCTTTGTAGATCAACGAATGGGCCATTTCCGAGTTCATGTGCGCCTCCTCTTCAAAGCGAGTCTAAGTGCAAAGTTTTTGTGATGGTAATTATTTCTACTTTACATATGAATGAAAACTAATTTTCATAAGAAAAACTTTGCACTTAGACTCGCTTTGAAGAGGAGGCAGACATGAACTCGGAAATGGCCTATTGAGCATTGCACCGGTTTTACAGAGATCACGGGTTCAAATCCCGTCTATTCTTGGATTTTTAGGCCTTCGCGATCATTACTGCTCAAGAAAATCCCAAAACTAGGCTGAGCTCGTTTCACCTCACCTCGTTTTGCCTATCTCCGCGCGGCCATGTAATATCCTCTATTTGTTGTTACACAGTGCACTCACTATCTACCCCCTCATTGGTTTTGGTCTTACGTTTAGGTAATGAAGAGGCTTAAATCAGTTTTAAACTTTGAAGAAACTGCACTATAACAAGGATTGACTGCTCAACATTGTATCACCAAGCAGCTATGTTAAGGTATCATTGAAAACAGAAATTATTGCTGGGTCGGTTAAGTGCTTTTAATAGCGTGAAGTTATAGGTTACCATAGCACCAGGCGATCAATTTAGAAAACCCTATATTTTGTCTTAAATGCTTGTATCCAAAAAACGAACTCGGTGACCCACATTAAGTATTGCGGGAAGATAATAAGCAGGGTAAAGTGAAACGCTTTACAAAGTTCAAAAAAATGTCTGGAGCGGATTCAGCGAGATAAGGTGGCTCTGAATCCGCTCCAGGAATTTTTTTTTTACTTTGCAAAGAGCCTCATCTTACCTTACTGATCACTTTCTAGCAATAAACATTGGGGTCACCACGAGTTTTCTTTTGAGATTTAAGCGTTTCCATACAAAATATGTAGTCTTTTTACATGGTTTTTTGGTTGTTATGGTGACCTATATAGCCACAATAGTGAGGGAATCTTGTTTATTAAAAAAGTGGCGTTACAGAGGGTACTAAGAGATTGCTGTTATGTGAAAAAGCGTTGTCGAGTCAATCCTTGTAATAAGACACTCTTCCAATAGTTAAAAGAGTGATTCTGTAGATTTCACGCGCTATGCCTTATATTTTCCGTTCGATTCAGTGGCCATTTGGAATATCGATACCAGTAAGTTCAAATTGCATAAATAGGGAATCCACATTCAAACTGCAGCCAACTTGAAGAAAGAGTAAAATAAAGATGTTCTGTGCTTTTAGCGCCTCGTTCGATCAGTTCCTTTGCACGGATTGTCGAGCAAAAGAGACACTACTTTGCAGTCTAGCTAGCTCTAATTAAAGATACCTTATTCCAAAATGGTGACCATTTTGGCATTCTTTTGTTTGCTTGCAAATTAACCCTTGCTGCTTCCTTCAAGGTAAAGTATTCTTTTAATTTTTACCTTAAGAACGAGGCAACAAGAGCTAATTTGCTAGCAAACAAAAGAATACTAAAATGACGGCCATTTTGGAATAAGCTGTATTTGATCCTCCAAGCCTTAACGGCGTTTTCTTGGAAAAATTGGACAGGGCAGTAATAGTCATTACATTGAAATGGATTTGAACACGATTGTCTCGGTTATACTTCCGCAAAATTATATTGGTTATATAATTATGGCTATCGGTTACACTTCGCAAAAATTATGATACCTTCAACGAGGTATTTGCTAGTCAAGAGAATTATCTTAGCGAGTGACTGGTCTGGCCTGTCTGTTATAAAGATAAAATTTAATTTTTGAGATTTCAAATTGAATGATCAAAAAATCTCGACCTGTAGAGATGATATTCGTCCACAATTGTCATTTTGGTCAAGAGAAATTAAACATGTGGCCTTTTCTTTTATTGGAATTCATAGGGTTACAGCCCTTACTTTGCCGCCATGTGACGCAATTGCTGGCAGAAAGGTTAAAACATCATAATGTTTTAATGATTAAAAGGGTTAAAAGGGGTTAAATACGTTTATTATGAACGAACATTATAACCTGTTGTGATCTCAATCACTAACAAATCTCGTGTAAATATACATAGCATAGATATTTTAGTCCATTTATGATGGTTGCGGCGGAATAAAGGCCGGCCTGACCAAAACTATTTTCTCCCAAATTATCATGTCCTTATACGGATTTCCCGCCAAGTAAGGTGCTACGCTATCTTGACCTCAAAAGATCGGAAGTTCACTTTTCAAACAGATGTTGTTTGCTCAATCTAATCGCCTCGAAAGGTAAGTTTCTTCTTAATGTAATAGCATTTAACTATTTCTATTTGTTATGGCTAAAAAAATAATTTTATTGACGACAGAGATGATATAATAGCCACGTAAGAGCAATTCGATGCTGAGTACCGAAAATGAACAATGAAAAATCACTCTTTAATTCTTGAATAACTGAAAACACAGTCAGATAAGATGGATGGTTCATGTTTGCAAATTTTAAATACACCAGTGACTTATTCAAATGGTAAAAACGAAATGGAACTCTTAATATCGATGTCATAAAAGATCACGACCCTTTTTTTTTAATTACTAGGACGGTTACAGTGGTTTTTATACTGACAGCCGACGAAAAGCTTCGTCTACTACAATCGGACTCGGAACCTGAGTCGACTACTTTTTTCCCTGAATTGAAGTAAAAACAGATTCTTTAAAACCTGAAATTAACTTGAAATTCATTTTGATAATGACAAGAACAGACAATTCGCCAACTTCAAATTCGAAACCCCTGCAGGATTTTATGATCAGGCCGCTCAAAGCCACCATATATGGCTTAGGAACAGCTTAACATTTTGGCCACATTTTTGTAGTAGCCTATGAGTCGCCATGTTAACTGATTTGTGTTTCGTATTTTAAAAGGAAGTCGAAGGCTGGGGTTGTCAACCTTAATCCAGCATGTCAAATAATTTTCATTCAAAATGAATGTGAAACTGGCAGCTGCATGGTAGAGGAGGATATGAACAGAAGAACGGTTATTTTTCAGATTACAAAAGCCTGGCTGTTTCGATGACTCAAACCGCTCGATTCTTTCGCATTTTAGAATCTCCGATTACCACTGGCTAAAGACAAAAGCGTTTTCGCGTGCCGTAATTTTAAAAGTCTAAAATGAAAATGATCGCGAAATATTTACCTGCACTACGTACAAAGCTCTTAAGAGTTTCGTGAGACGTTTCGGCCAATAACTAAAAGATGGTTTACCACACAGACTTGAGACTTTGAGCAGTTGTTCATGTATTAGTCTTTTATAACACTTCGTTTTCTTAGCCTTTTTCATTGAACGGTTTTGAATTCATTTTTTTGTTGCGTGACAATGAAAACGATTTAGACTTCGCTGATATAGACCGAATGCAAAAATGGCTACTAACAATTTTTTTTTTTTTATAGTTTTGCAAATTAGACTGACTATCCTCCTTTTATATCCAAACGTCTTTCAATTTTACACGTGCTAACGAGGGTAGTAAGGCCATTTAACACAGAGACAAAAGAATAATTTATCGGCGGCCATTTTTGCATTCGGCCAATGAACTTACTAAACGACAATGACCCGGGTACTTATCGCAATCATTGAGTGCAAAGACCTTTCAAATGGATCATTTTAAAAATAACTTTTAAAAACCTTGACAGGCTGTCGGGGTATTTGCAGACTTCCTTTAATTTTTCCATGGATTTGACTGTTATCACTTTTCGCGCAGTTAAGTGCTCTGCTCCTCTGGCAGGGCTACATTCCTGAAATTTGGCCAGAGGAATTCCAACTTGCGTACGTACTTGATTAGAAAATGTATTCAGTTGTTGTGGAACAGGTCAGCACTTCACGTGATTCTTGACAAAGCATCCACATTCAATTTTTTAAAAGACAATTTAGAACAACGGAAGCTGTTGAATAATAATAATAATAATATAATAATAATAATAATAATAATAATAATAATAATAACAATAACAATAACAATAACAATAACAATAACAATAACAATAACAATAACAATAACAATAATAATAATAATAATAATAATAATAATAATAATAATAATAATAATTGGGAAGACTACAAATCAACTGAAAGCAGAACAAATCACATGAAATGTTGGTTTTTGAGGAAAGGGGAGGACCAGAGTAGCCGGGGAAAACCTCTCGGAGCAGACTCAACCCACATACGGCGTCCATCGAATCCGGGATATTGATCCGGGGCCACAATGGTGGGCGGAAAGGCAAGTGCTCTCACCACTGCGCCAGCCCTGCTCCCTTTAGCATTGTTTCCTTTAGGCTAGTCAACGATAAAGACTCCATACCTGTTCTTCTTCGTTTTTTCCTTTATGTTAAGCATCCGCTCGCCTACAACGTTAAGGAAACCATTACAGAGCATTAAGATGTTGGGCTCTCAATATGGGCTCCATCCGAAGTCGTGCTTTTCCTTAAATCTGAAATTCCATATCAGGCGGTATTCGCCATTCCTTCCTAGTTTCAAGTTCTTGATCATCGACGATAGAAATTTCATCTGACTCTTGAATTTTGGGTGGTTTAGTGTCCCCAGCTCGTTTTGCTCGTCCACGTTCTTAGTCAAATCTTTATAAATGAATTTTCTAAATCAGACTGCATCATCTATTTCATCAAGAATACAATTTGTGTGTGATTTCTCAGTTCTAGGTTTTCTTACGGGAAGCAATTTTCAGTCACAAATAGCTCCTCATCGCTGCCGCTCGCGTCCACCACGGCAACGCACCCAGTAAATACAACTGGCCTGCCTGTACTGACAGACAGTGTTAAACCTAGGATATTCGATTTTCGTTTAGTGTCGGAAGTAATTAGCGAATTGCTAAATGCTTTTGCATTACTTCACGCAGTGATTTGTTCAAAGTTCTCGCGCCACTTTTTCTGACCAATCAGAAGTGAAACCAAAACCAATCGTAGCTCGCGCGTGCACATTTTCTCGCGCTTTGTGTCGGCTACGTGTAATTGGAGTTTTGACTGGTTTACTGGATTGTCTCCGTCCTTTTTGATTGGCCAAAGTAATTACTTTGGTTTTGGTGTTACGACACTCGATTGAAACTCGTTCTAGTGCGGGTAAAGAAGACCCAAAACAAATTGCCAAACAAGCAAAAAAAAAAAAATAAATAAACGAAAAATGAAAATACAAATGGGCTTCCCATATCACACGCACATCAGGACAGAAAAAAAATGGTCCACAGTGTAAGGTTGTCATCCAAGTGTTATCCTTCAGAGAAATTGTGTTTATGTTGACAAAATTTGCCTTTGTTTCAATAACCATGTGAAGCACATACGGCATTACTAAGAAAAAATCATTGCACAAGGGAATGTTATTTTTCTAAAGTTGCTTTTCAAGAGACGTTTTTCAAATCATATAGCAAATAGGCCATTTCCGAGTTCATGTCTGCCTCCTCTTCAAAGCGAGTCTAAGTGCGAAGTTTTTCTTATGAAAATTAGTTTTCATTCATGTGTGAAGTAGAAGTAATTACCATCACAAAAACTTCGCATTTAGACTCGTTTTGAAGAGGAGGCAGACAAGAATTCGGAAATGACCTCTAGGTATGGGAAAAATCATGATGTAAGTCAGATAAACATCTCGAACGTCAGTTTTAAGCAATCCCTCAAGCCGAGCCCTCGGAATGTATATGGTTTAAACTTCCGTTCTCGGTTTTTATCCCTAGCTTATCGCTCTTGAAGCTACCCTCCGTTGAAAGGGTTTTTTTTTTTTTTTCGTGTTCAAAATGACGCAATAGGTGGTTTTCACGTTACGTCATCGCTGCCAAGTTGGTGGACGAAAACAAAAAATCTTTCATTAGCTCCTTTTGTTCGGTCACTATCAATTGTACATTGCAGAATTGTTATCTGTGTCTCTAGAGTTTGGTTGCAAACCACCTACAATGCCCCTTTATGGAGGAAAGTCTATCATTTTGGTGGTACTTTCTTTCTCCAGCCTATTAAACATAAACACCACCCACTTTGTATATATTTTTTTTATGTTGAAGTGGCCACATTCTATTTCGAGATGGATAGATAGATAGATAGGTAGTTTATTTACGGCTGATAACCTAGAAGCCCTTAGGCTGAATTGCGAAATTATTACAAAAATTATATGGGAAAAAACTAAGAATGTGATGTAAAACTATTTATATGAATATACCGGTATGTATAAATAAGACACTTGAAAATGTAATAAATTGTAATAAATCATGTAATAAATATTAGATTTCGTTATTTTACACTAAACGTTGCTGCTTGTTAGCACGACTGCACATGGCAGGAATAAAAGTCTCTTTAAAACGAGAGATGAAAATGGTCAAAGATGGTCAGAGAAAATGGTCAAGAAAATGGTCAAAGATTCTTTGTCGGGGTAGACTTTCATATACCGGACCAAAATGGCGGAAGACAAAAGAACCATTGTTATTCTGATTAGGCCTTGTTGATTAGGTATTGTTATGTTAGCTTTGTTCTTTTGTTTTATGGACGTTAATTATTCAGGGTCCGGTATATGAAAGATAAGCCCTTTGTCGATATTGCCGTTGAGGATTGACAAGATCCCTCATGTGAATAGATACGAGACAGGTGCAAAAGTCGGACGGCCGGATCAACTCGGATCGCTCACCTCGATCGACGTAAAAATATGATAAGGCCTCGAGAAATCACCCTAGCACAAGAGAAAGCACTATCTTTAATCTAAGTGGCAGTGTCACGCTATTTTAGTCAAACTTCAAACCATTAAAAGACATCCTTGCATCAATGAAAACCAATAATGCTGTAGTTTTGTTGCCAATGACCATTGAAGTGCACCGAAGCTATTTTGTTTGCAGCCAAGGATGAAGAGGATGGTAAATGGATTGGAACTTGAAAAAAACTGGCCAATTTTTTTTCCAAATTTGGCGACAGTGCCTTTTGAAAGACACCAGATGTTAAATTCGAATAGCTCTTTGTGCCATAAATATATTTCATATCTTGTCAGTGGGTTGTCACGAATGTTGAACGTGTGAGCTAAAAAGTTCTAATTTTGATTTTGACCCATTTTTGACTTAAAAACAGGAAATTAAGCATTGCACTGCCCCTTTAAGCTAACCTTGGTGAAATTGGGGCAAACGTCGAACAGTTTTGGCTTATAAAACCGTTTTTCGCTCCATCCGAGGGGAACGATCCGAGCTGATCTGCTCCCACTTTTCTACCTGCGCGAAAAAGATAAATGAAAACTACATATCGAAAGGGCACGCATTCAAAACATCTCGTGCAGCTAATCAACTGCCGCATAAATAATTGTACCTTTTTGCTTTTGTTCGCTCCCATACTCAGGTTTAAATAACCCTTTAATTAATAGATTGGCTTTTGGTTTGGGTTTTAACTTCCAGCCTTGATACAGGTAAAGAGTAAAACCGGACCCCATTCCATTTTCAGTTGTTGATTGAAACGGTATAACTCGGTGTTACATAACAGCATAGTTACAACAATTTACATCGAAGTGGAGGTGGTTTAATAGTTGTGGATAATTACCGAACGACAAAGCGGCGAATGAACAGGTGCAAATGGAATAATTACTTTATTATTTTATTTATTAAATTCTGAACGCTTGGACATATGAACACTTGGAAATTCAAAGCCAATCAGTTTCCAGCTTGGGAACACTTGATACAATCAGTTTCCATATTAGGTCATACGGTATATGAGCTGATAACCGAGATTGAATGATCAGTCAGAAAGCTAGAAATGCAATATCCGAGGTCGAACATTTAATAACTAAGGATGACGTATTTACTCGAATAAGCGCAGCAGCGCTCATTTAATTTTTCGCGCCTCAAGTGCGACGCTTATTCGAGGGCGGTGCTTACTAAGAATTAGACGCCACATATAAATATTTCTGCACGGATATTAACAGAAACGTCTTTTTATATTCACCATTTAACTCTTACGGCATTTTATTTAATGAAAAGGCAGTGAAATACAATCATGTTGAACTGAAGAACATCGATTTTTGATGCAAAGAAATTCCCCATGCCGTGTTCGAGTGACCTTGTAGAGTGTTTTTTTTTTAATTTGACAAAATTCCCCAAATAAGCGACGTATTGGGACCGCGGCGCTTATTTCCTTTTTTTTGTCCCAAATGCGGCGGTTTTTCGAGGGCGGCTCATCGCGCCTTCGATGCACACTGTCTTAGTATATACTAATAGACTTTAGTATATACCAGAAACCCGTAAGAGTTGAAACGTGTAACGTGCGTTCACAGCTTCCGAATATTCAGTGCCAACTGATTGGTTGAATGTTTCAGTGCTAAGTACCATATTTGGAAACCCCTCGCTCTTGTTGTTCCAAATATGGTACTTAGCAAATTGAATATTCAGAAGCTTGTTTCCCAGCACACAAGGGGCCGTTACACGTTTCAACCCTTATGGGTTTCTGTATATACTAAAACAGTGGATATCGTTGAACTCGCGCGCTGATTGGCTCGTCAAACTCCGAATAACGTGTGCTATTTACCTCCGAGCAACTCGGGAAAAAATAGCGTCCCGATTTGCATCCCTGACAAGTGAAGAAAACATCCAAATTAAATTTTTGTGTTGTATATTATCTCACTGTTTTAGTTTTAGCCGCTTCGCGGCTCGGTAAATATCCACCACTAGCCACCTCCACTTCGGTGAATAGTTGTTAACTATTTTGCGAGCAAATACACGCGGCGATATGTAATTTTATGTGATATAAAAGCTAATGGTACGCAGGCTTTGTTGTTCCAAGGTTATCCAGACCGAAACAATTTCTTTCAATGACATTTTTCAAAAAGGTTGTTTAGAGAATATTAGTGGCGATGGAGGCAAGAAATGAGTTTTTTTTCAGCCAGTATTGCCGGCACAATTGCTTATGGAACAAATACAATATCAACAGATCATTCGAAAAGGAAATATCTTGCATGGAAGTCGAGAAACTCCTCGAGATGTTCAATGTATGATTATTTATTCGGATTGATTTACTCAAGATAAAGTTGCGCAGATAATTAAGTATCAAAAGATAGGCGACTGATTGGGGTCAGTACCTCGACAAAACGAAATGCTGAACCTTGATATAATATATCATTGTCTCGAAACAAAGAAAAGATGATATGGCTCAGTTGACCCTTTCAACAAGTCATGTGTTTGCTGCCTCCATAACGTGGGTCCAGTGTAGATATGCCATGGATTTATTTCCCTGGTCTTTTCGCATGCTGAGCACATTCTCCAAAACATATCTCCTATATCATGCAAAAAAAATCGAATTAATGTACCGCGAACCAATAGTTTCATCAGCGCAACTGAAAAGGACCGAAACAGGTGCTGCAGCATATTGCATTTTAATTTTCTTCACATGCGCGTCGTGGTTCGACGTTCTCTTCGCTGGATCTAGCATAAACGAACAAACTGAGCGTTCGATAGCAAGAGTGAACATGGTTTTGCTATTAGGATAGCGTTTTCACGAAACTGAGAAGACTTTGCAAGGTGACCTTTTTTTACTGGTAAGTGAAAAAAAACATCTTTATTCAGTGATGAACTTCAGAGCGAAACCGGTACAATTTCGCTCATTTGTTTTCTCCTCAGAATAGAAACATTCGTTCCCGACCATAGAAATTACGAGCGCAGAGGAAATTTTGCCAGGTCACCGTATAATTCGGTTTACGCACGATTTTTCAAGTAAGATGAGGCTTTGTCGAAAAATATTGATCAGGTCCGACGCCATCGTCTGCATTTATTTTAAAAATTTTTGTCGCTATCCCGAATTTCCTCCGATATTCTTTACTCCTGAGGCGTCTTGTTCCAGCCCATTTGTGTTGAACTTCGAAGGAGTAATCCACTGATGCCCATTCTGATCTTTTGAAAGAAAGAACACGAGATTTTTCGTTCAGCCACGATGGCTTTTGAATTTGTTCTTAAATTAACCCCTGCAAAACAATATTTCCCTCTTCTGATTACTGAAAACGTTTTAAATAAAGCGAGTGCAAATCATGGACGACGTAAAACATTAATTTCTAACTTTATTGTTCAGAAATTTGAGCAAATATTCAACACATTAACTGGAAAATTGCTAAACTGAAGCGCTCAGCAAGGCATTTTTTAATAGACGTTATTAATTATACAAGATAACCGCTTACGTTAGAAATAGCGTGATGAAGAACTTTGATCGACAAAAATGTCTTCATTAATATATATTCTTTCCTGTCAAATTAAAATCCAAAATGTTCTGCTGTGGAAATGGAAAAATAAAAATTCAAAAGGCTATTGTGTGCAATAGTTTCGAGTAAATTGCTGCACATCATTGAAAGTATACACAAGTTTACAATGAAATTTATACTTAAAAGCAATTTAGTGCAAACAATACTTTATAACATCGGCTAATACTCAACAAAAAAGGAGTGCCAAAACAAGAAAATAACTGCAGATAGGAACAGAAAATTAATGAGGTCGATTACTCAAGGTTCGAGAAATGCCGAAAAAGAGAGTATTCGGAATACTCTCTTTTTCAGTTTTAAGTTTTCTAAACTCTCAGGGAAATCTTTGGTTGCGGTTCTGTAATCGGAATGAGTATGACGGAGATAAAGATAAGATCTTGATAAGCCAGGGATCTTGTTGCTAGACCGTCTGGTGTTTCTTCCGGGATCTATAAAATCTGCAAAAATTTGAGGCTAAAAACATTTGTAGTTTGCCATGGTGGCTTGGTAATAAAAACGTCTAACCCTAAACAAAGAATTGTTGGCTACCTACGAGCGAGCGAAGTGGTGCATGGGGACTGTCTTGCAAAGGATTTATAACTGTATCTATTGTCCGCTAAGGAAACAGTTGTGAAAACCTAACCTTTTGTTATAGGCAAGTTTTCCTCTGACGAAGGGCTAATTACTCCCGAAAAGTCAGCTCGAAAATCTTTCCTAGACTTCCCCGTGGTGGTTAATTTACCTTCAGTTATCACTGAACTCGCTTGAAGAAAAAAATTCGTAGTTCAATAAGGCTCGTTAAATATATGTACTGAGAAAGTAACGGTAAACTGTTCTGTCTAAACTAAAATGCATGAGGAAAATATTACATGCAGATTTACGCAGTCCATTTAAATTTGCAGCTTTTTTTAGAGCTGTGTTTGTTATAGGCAAAACGAGGAGCTTACACGTTAAGTTCGGTTTGCGGTTTTGCAAGCTTTATAAAAGTGGTCTTGTCGTAACAAATTTTCATGCAGTTTTCCTTTATCCACTCGACATAAAAGTCACCGAGACAGACCGAAACAAAATTTCTTTGTTACAATCAAATGAATAGTCAAACTTTCAATGGAATTACACCAAATGAAAGCCCATTATGTCTTGCACTATATTTAGCATGATCCTTCATAGACAATTGTAACCTCGAAGCATATTTGGGACACCCCCTCGGGAATGATTACAATGCATAGACAATAGGGAGATAACATTTACTGCAGTCTCACTTTGTGTTTGTGGTCGACCAGGATATAACATTTGTGGCATCTATGGTGCTGTGAAATTATAATGATTGTGTTTCAATAAAAGTGTTTTGGGCAATTTACCCTTCAAAAGAGATCGGAGTATAAATCATTTAAGACGTAAAGCCCGAGTTATGGCTAAACTACAGAATGGACTTATTTCAATGCCACTGAATAACAATAGTATCTGTTTTTCTTTGGTTTCGTTCTTCTTCAGAAGCTTCCGACGAATCGCACGTGTGAAATTACAAAGTTGGTTAGGCCGTTTGTGTTATTTTGTCCGAAACTTTTAACAGCGTTAAAACTTTCCATAGATTTTCGCTGTTGCACTTTGTTTTAACACGAAGGATACGATTTAATTACATTTTAATCATTATGCATGGGTGACAAATTGCGCGCAAACCATGGGTGTCTTACTTGCTTATTGTAGAGAAGCTTAAAAAGCACATGTACAGTCACACTTTGGCTGAGTTTCAGAATCATCTGGATTACTCTCCAAAACGGCTTAACTGCAGAATACCCTTCTACTTCAAAGCTAACCCCTAAACTTGCTGGATACGCAGATTCGAGGAGAGGATGAAGAGAAACCCTGGGAACGAATGACCGATCGAGCGCCGTATACATGATGGGGAGTTTAAGATCTACGACGCCGACGTCGACGAAAACGTCACCTCAAAATATAAGGTTGCACTATCGTAAGTTTCTCGCGGTTTGGCCATCTCGTTCGCGTCTTACAATGTGGAAGAAGTATCCTAAAAATAGCTTGGTACGAGCGGTTTCAGAGCAAAAATAGAGAACGAAAGATTCACATTTGAACGCTCACGTTGTCGTCAAAACCTCATATTTGGTGATTTCACATCGTTGTTGTGAAGAGAACCGCACGTTTATGTGCTCAAATGCGTGCCGCACGTGCAGCACGATTATTTTTTCTCTTTTAACCAATGATATTGTTGTTTCGTGGCGTTCTCGTTGACCACTGCGTCTTAGATCTTAAAGTCCCTGATGTATACCTTGCGACTTCTTCGTTAACCCATCGAGACGTAAAAACTTTCTTAAAAGAAGAAACAAGTGTGTGATATGCCTCGTTCTTCCTATCTGCGTATCCACTGTCTCGGCAATATATATACTTCGATATTCAAACTGTTACCACTGCGTTATGTGCGTATGCGTATTCTCTTGTACACTTCAGAATAAACTTGGAACGCTACAAAGAGATGGGTGTTATTTTCCACTGCGTATTCAGCCTTCAGCGGTGCAGCTTCGAAGTGGCAGGGTACTCTGCAATTACTGTTAAATATTCTGTATCATGCACTTCAAAACTTGTCAAGTTAAAATGGTTGTCTCTTTGCAGTTGAGTGACTGGATTTCTAAAGAAACCTGCGAACACTTGATTATCAGTACAGAGATTTACAACGACCTCCATGAGTTGTTGCGCAAGAAGAACTTTCAGTCTAGACCATGGCCCGATTCAAGTTTCGTTGGGCCCTTACTCGTTTGGCTTTAGTAATGTTGATTTTTCTGGCTATGCAGTTTCTTAGTCAACTAGGATTGATAAGGACAAGAAATCCCGATTGTGATCAACTGAGTTTTGGTAAAGAACATCCTCTTATGCAAAGAAAAAGAGAAAATGTTGATGGACGTGTTGCGGTTGAGCAAACCAACAATCCAGTCACCCTAAAAGTTGACACGATGAAACATTCGGGTTCTGTTGGTGTCGATGCTAGCGAAAGTAAAGAAACTGAAAAGCTAGCGGATGATTTAAATCGGTTGGTTCTTGAACTCTCTGAGACAAGACGAAGCCTCGTGCAATCGGCATTACATTATCATCGTGTAGGACGAAACATAGAGGAGATAAATCGTATCATAAAATATTTAGGAGGAAAAACAAAACAGGAAACGAGGTTCCCCGCGGGAAAAACTTCCAAAGACACTAAACAAAAGAAGGAAGTTTGTCCAGAGAAATTTATGGGGAAATCTTTGGCTTATGGTTATCCTTTTTTTAGGAAAGGCTTTCAGAGAGTTGAATGTTCGGAGTTTGTTCCAATTAATCAACTCGTTACGATTCTAATGACTTTTCCAGGCGAACTTTCTTCTAAAGACCAATTTGACTTTTTCGAAGGAGCTACAAAGTACTATCCTAATATACGCATCGTCCTCGCGTCGAAGGAAAAACTTTCCAATGACACTGCAACAAAGTTTAAACTAAATTTAAAGCACATGCTCTTCAAAAACCTTGCTCATGGAGAAACCTGGTCAAAAATGCTACAGGAAGTGACCACACCCTATGCCCTCGTTGCACCGGAAGTAACGCATTTTACTGACGACATAGACCTCGAGCGCCTTGTTCGCGTGCTTAGCAACAACGACGAAACAATCATTGCCGGGGGAAGTCATCGCAATTCACAAGGACAGTGGGATATTGGCTGCCTTCAAGTGGCATTTAGAAACTGGACTGCATTTTTCAGGGGTGGATATTATCGCTCTTTTACGGAGTGCGTGGTCTGTGATGTTCTTTCTGGTCCATTTATGGTGAAGACCGAGGAACTGAAGAAACTTACATTAGATGACAAGTGAGTAAATCAAATAGCTCGAAGTAGAAGGAAACAAGAGCCGATCCCCTGTTGGTCGTAATAAAGCAGTTAGTTCACTCCGTGCTTTCTTCCATGAAGATGTTGGTCCAAAGCCTTTGACGATATATAATTACTAACTACAATCGGCGTCGAAATTGTTTAGACACTCTTATCCTTTAGGATCTATTTCGAGCTCGGTGCGAAAATGGCCCCCTCCCCCGCAGCCCCTGGACAATGTTGTGTTATTTTCTGTTTCCTACGAGCCTTGTCAACAGCGGTACAACACTGATTAGGAGGGGGGGTGGGGGGGAGGAGGGAGGGTATCCCGATAAAGTACTTTTTGGACTAGTTTTCTTTGCAAACA
>NC_090874.1:22331828-22334328 GCF_036669935.1 Montipora foliosa | reverse complement strand
AAGCGTTCTCTCTTTCACGGAGTCATGGAATAGAACTAGCTCTTACCACTGAAATGAAGTTCTGAGAACAATTAGAGTACGTTTACACTGGAGTACGTTTTCCGTATTCATGCGTCCCCATATCACAGTTTTTATGTATTTAAGGTATGTTTAGCGTATCAGTTAATCCAAAAACAGTCAATTCAGAATTGGATACGGGTTTCCTTTTTTTTTCCATAACGATTACGCCACCAAACCAGGGGCTTAAACATTATTGTTCCAGATTTGTAAGGAATTTAAAATCAGACTTACTACAGATGAACTGTTAACTCTTTAGATACAGGTACTTGTACAGTGGTGAAACGATTAGTTTTTATCTAATTCGAATAACTCTAGTTTGCTTCAAACAGCCTCATGGATGACTGCAATCGTAATGCGACCGATTGGGAGCTCTGCGTTATCTGCCAGGAATCAAACAAAGAAGGCCTTCAGTGTCCCGCGGACTCAAGGCGAGCAGATAAAAGAGCAGGCTGCAAAACACTTGCAGACAATTTAAGACAGTTTGCTGATCTGGGTTGCAAGCCCAAGGACATAAGTTTATCGCGACTAGATGAAGCTTAAGGCGACAGCATTGCGGCTGCATTCTTCAAACATAGGGACCGCTATCACAAAAGTTTCTATGCTCTTTTTAACTCGTCAAAACTCAAACGAGCTCAAAAAAGAAAATCTGAATCCCAAGACGAGCCGTTAGCTGGCGGTAAGTTTATTCACTTAAACGCACTGGCATACACAAAAGACACTAGTCCATCTTGTTTTTATGCGAATCTGATAAGCAACCACTTCATAGAGTTTCGACCCTTAGTTTGGGAGCTAGAGTTCGGGAATATGCAAATGTACTGAATGACGAAAGGTTTTTAGCTAAGCTTGGTGGTTCACTCTTGAGGAGAGTTACCACGCCTCTTGTCTATCTGTGCTGTACAGGAGTACAGAATATGCAAAAAGAGAAGCCGTTCCTGAAGATGAAAAGCCACATCCTCTAGAAGGTATTGCCTTGGCGGATCTCGTGGTCTCCCTATTGATCAGGCCCACGAGCAGAGCAGTTAGACCTGAAAAAAACTACCATCATGAAGCTGAGAGGGGTTATCAAGCAGCGTACCACAAAGATTTCAGGTCACTCGTGGATGTACATGACGACCGAGGGAACACTTTTGAAGAAGAGGACAATGACCTGATCGTGTTAGATACAAAGGTGGTGGCAGACGAAGGAGGATATCAAGAATGCAACAAATAGAGGATTTTGGCATAAAGCAGTGTGACACGTTCATTTTAAAGCGCCTACTATAGCGGAAGAAGCATCTCGATGACCCTATTAGTAGAAACAAGCTCTCCTTCTTTGAAACTCCTTCCAAGAAGAAAATTTCAAAGGCTCAACAGCAGCTGTCCTCTATGAAAAGCGACTGTTCTCTTTTTTCATGACTGTTTATTGCATGCCAGAGCAGAAATGGTAACTTGGATGAATTTTTTACACACGAAAATCAAGCATGCCCTCCATCGATATCTGATCAAGGAAATTTGCGCCTCCCTCGACAAAAATCTGAGTTAGCCTCTTGTCTTCAAGCTCTAACTACTCCCAAGAATGCAGTCACAGCCAAGTTGTGAAGTCATTATTATGGACGGAGCAGCATCGGTAAAACGTGCTTAAGCCCACGGGAGAAAAGAAAACCTTTTCCGAATATGCCTCAAATAAGTTTATTCCTTATGTCACCGCTCACCTTCAACAAGTGAAACGCATTGATAATGTCAGGGACGAATACGTGGAGAACAGCTTGAAAGCAACAACTCGGGATAAACGTGGATCTGGAGTACGACAACTAGTCGCAGCTAATAATAAGTTTCAAGAAACTGGAAAGAATTCCTTCGTGAAGATCGGAACAAGCATGATCTCTTTAGATTCTTAGCGCAATGCACTACTTCTGTTAACTCGGGTCAGAGACAGATCATCTCTACGTATGCACGAGGCGTACTTACGAGCCTTCCACGAGATGACACCTGCAGCCTGGTACCATCCTCACATGAAGAAGCCGGCACAAGAATGTTTATCCGTGCTGCTGATGCTATCCAATCCCGGCTTGACCAAGATCATTGTTCGTACCGGGCCGTGTTTCTGGTACAGAAGTTACAGGCGCTTGCTTCAGAGAGCATCCAACTCTGGGTGGCATTTGGTACAGGGATACATCTTCGCTACCTTGAAGCCCACGAGATTGCTAACACATTTACTAACAACGTTGTACTTGCCCTACCTGCATTCCACGCATTCACGGGATGCGATACGGTGTCCTGCTTCTATGCGAAAAGCAAAAAGATCGCGCTGGACACCTGGAAGGGTTTTCCAGTGTTTATCGCCTTGTCCAGAGCTCAAACAGAAATAGCCGAAGAGTGGATGTCAATCCTTGAACGCTTCGTTGTTTTACTATATGATAGAACAAGCAGTTCTTCATCTGTAAACGAAGCCAGAAAGCAG
>NC_090874.1:22314328-22326828 GCF_036669935.1 Montipora foliosa | reverse complement strand
GATGGACGCGTCTTTTCTTTAAAGCCGTTTGCAACATCGTTCCTTCAAAACGAATTAAACCTGGGAAGAATTTATGTCCCCTGGATAACCCATCAAATTAGAAGACTATTTCACAAGCGTAAACGTCTCTGAAAGAGAGGAAAGGCTTCAAATATCTAAGACCAAGTATATCAATCGGTACCGCCAACCGTACAGGTTAATAATGAAGTTGCTTCAACTGCAACTGATAAAGCTCAATTATTCAGCAATTTTTTTCTTTGCACATTCTTTGCGCCTGATACCGCTGCCAGGAGTTATATGTTATGAAGATCTTGCAATTGCTTGGTTTAAATACCAACAAATGAATGAAGGGGTAGTTTCTAAAGAAACTGTGGTGCTGCGTCGGTGGGGAAGTAGTATACAAAAATTTGGTTTTATCAACGGAGTTGATAATGTAAATTGGCCACCGTACAGAGATTCTAAAAGCTGACGTTTCGAGCGTTAGCCCTTCTGACGAAGGGCTAACGCTCGAAACGTCAGCTTTTAGAATCTCTGTACGGTGGCCAATTTACATTATCAACTCCGTTGATAAAACCAAATTTTTGTAAATACCAACAAGGCGCGTGTGGTCGTGATGGGGTAAAAGTTTGCTCGCTTCGTAAAGCATCTTCCTCAATAGTTCCGCATATTACTAGGTTATTTAATTCAGTGTTCACTTGCTCTGGGAAAGCTCCCTTGAGAATGGAAAAACGCAAATGTTTCACCAAATCTTCAAGAAGGGCGACAAGGAACTCGTGTGTAACTACAGGCCAAGCTCGCTGACTTGTCTCTTGGTAAAAGTTCTCGAGAAGCTGGTTGCCAGTCATATACATAATTCAGTTTTATCAATTCAAGCAATTTACTTAGCGACCACCAGTTTGGTTTTCGAACAGGTTCATCCTGCACTTCCCAGTTAATACATTACTTTCACTCTTGGGCCTCAGCTTTGGATTCTGGCAAACTAACTGACGTAGTCTTCTTGGACTTTGCTAAAGCCTTTGATTCTGTTTCCCACAAACATCTTTTGGCAAAGCTACAATATTTTGGAATCAAAGGCAATATCCTCCTCTGATTGAGTGATTTCTTTTATTATTGAAAGCAGAGAGTAGTCATTGATGGTGCTTTCTCCGATTGGGGAAATGTCATCTCAGTTGTGCTACGGGGTTCTACTTTGGGGCCCCTTCTCTCTCTATTATACTTAAATGACGACATATCGCAAACTTTATCATGCTCAAGTGAAATGTTCGCTGATGATACGCTTCTGTATAACTCTGATTGTATTGACATAGTCTCTGCTCCTGTTTAACAAGGCTTACATCAAATGGATGACTGGTGTAATTCATGGTCTCTGAGTTTAAACATTGGTAAATGCGAATTCATGAGAATTACAAGATCGAGGGTAGCAACTACCTATTCTTATAACATCAACTCCGATCGGTTCCATTGATCAGTGAAAGATTCTTCGCACAAGCATCTTCGTGTGACTCTTTCAAGTGATCTTTCATGGAAATCCCATGTTTTATCAGTTGCTGCAAAAGCAATTTTGGGCTTAACTTAACGCACTTTTGGCAGATGCTCTGAAGCTATCAAATGGGGTATATATCTACGCTTGGAATCCTCATCAACAATACTTGTCAGATAAACTTGAACGAGTTCAACGTAATGCCTCTAGGTGGATTCTTAGCAAGGACATTGCTTATGACGAAAGACTGTCGAATGCAATCCATTCTAATTGATGCAACTGACTCAGTGTGCTTTGGATTGTAATTATGGCAATCATTTTGTTTTCTGTTCTAGCATTTTGAACGTGTTCGTTTCAGTGATTCGTTGTGATGGTCCCTGTAGTGTCTGTCGTGCGTATATTACGCATTTTCTAACTGTTTGGCGCACAAAGTACCATTTTTTCTGAACAACTAAGCATGAGCAGAGAGAAAAACATGGCGCGAGGGGCCGTGTGATCAGGAAAGCTTTATCTTTACCACATCTAAAACGATTCTTCACACTCTGCTCCATAAAAAAAATGCTTTTGGAAAACTCAGTTATTTTTCCTTGAATTACATTGACATCAAAAGGCTGAGACAAGCAACAAGGAAATGTCAAAGGTTATCGCTGGTAAATTGCACCGAGACGGTAATTTGGAAAAAAAATGGTAATTTTTTTCTCTCAGTTTTTATTCTTAGAAACATGTTTTAAAGTGCCCTGTGACCAAAAAATCAATTCATATTTTTCTTTGGATTTCAAAAATATGTTAACAAAACACTAAGTGACCCACGTTTTAAGCCTTGATTTCAAAAAGACACCTCTTTATTTTAACTGTAATTTTCCTATTTAATGGTCCGCCATTACTAACATTATGTTCTTGAGAGAGCTGGGTCGAGGAGAAAATGACGTCAAAGGCTCACTAGTTTAAGAATGCAATACGTGTGTACGCCGCAGAATTAATATGCAGCACGGGGGGTTTTGGGCTTTCAGACTTTTAAACTCACGCTTTGCATATATAATAAGCTGCGTTCACACGCTGAAATTTTAAGCTAGTGAGCCTCTGACGTCACTTTTCCCTGGATCCAACCGTCTGAGGTCCGAATCGGTTAGTTTTGAACGTGAGTAATGGCGGACCGTGAAATCCAAAACTTACACTCAAAGTAAACGGCCTTTGGATAAAAATCAAAGCTCAAAATTTTGCCAGTCAGGTGTTAAGCAAGCACACTTTCAAAATCTGAAGGAAAAAAGGAAGTGGTTTTTTTTTTATCACAGGGGCACTTTAAGGTTTTCCTCAGCTCAATCCCAAAGGCAGTTGCCACTCAACACTTGTCAATACTGTTTCTGACATTTTGTATTGAATGACGAAGTTTAAAAATCGGCTTTCCGAAGAGCTCCAACGTGTAAAATTAGGCCTTTTGAAATATTGGTTACTGCGAACTTTCGAGCCTAAAAATATTGAATTCCATCTCAACAAAGAGAGCAGAGCATTTTTTGAAGAAAAATTCGCTTTATTTCGGGTGATTTCTCTCTATCTTAAAAACAAATGCATGAAACCTTGCCACAACTAACTTGTCCATTCTTTCCATGCAAAACATTTTAAAACTCTGAATAGTCTAAATGACGTTTGAGGCTTTCTTTGAGGAACGCTAAGGCTTCGGAGAACACCATGACATTAAAATCCTAGTTGTTCAATGGTTAAATTTATTTAGTTCAGAGCCTCATTCATGTAAGTATTAATTTAGCATTATTGTAATTAATTTCAGGACATTTTATGGGGAATTTTACAAAATCCCCAACCAGAAGCGTTTATATACAGAAAAATAGCTTTGAATATTTTTTTCAAATAGTATTTTACCAGCAAATTGGACTTCTTGGCTTTTAAACTGTACAAAGGCAAATGTCAATCGGATTATTAAAATGTTCGTCCGACAATCTGTGGATGCATTACAAATTCTATACTGGCGATGACCCAGGCATGTATCAGTGATGCATCCTATCAATCACAAAATATTTGTTTTTTCAGTATTGAATTTCGCAGTTCACTGTCCTACCACTGTCTGTTGAACAGGGAAGCCCAAAGCTGAAAGTGATCCGTTCAAACTAGCAAGATGATTTTACTTTCGAAATTGAAATCCTTTCAAATCATCGTTACCTTGAGTCTGTTGAGTCAACTGGGAATCACTACAAATTCAAATGTATTGTCTCAAAGTTTAATTTTATCTATTATAAAATTACAAATTCTAATCTGCGATGTGCAATTGATGCGTCTTTCCCCAAAATATTGAATTTCGTAGCTCACTACGTACAACTCTGATGAACAGGAGAGTTGGCAAGCTGCTTTCAATTTCGAAATTGAAAGACTTTTCAAACAAGGATTGCTTGAGTCAACTGGGTATTGTTACAAATTCGAATGAATTGTCTCAAACTTTAATTATAATTTTATCAGGTAGGTTGATATTAAAGCTGCTATTTCACTTGAAACGTCACGAAATTATAAGGGAAAAAGAACATCATTTTTTTGTGGTCTCTACGAGGAGTGTTTTGGTCTGGCTGAAGGAGTGCCTTTTACAGCGACAAAACGTAATTAAAAAGGCGGTCAACCAAAAATAATTAACATTGTTTGTTATTTTATATTTACTTAAATTCATCCCTTCCGGACTGTTTTCGTGTAGGATTAGTTCTTATTTCTTGCTTTTTCATCTGCCACTTTGTGTAAAGGATGAAAAATTGAAATAATTCCGGTTATGAATTCTATTCTTTTGCAAATATTCTTCATTTAATGTAGCCATTGTTTCCTGCTTCAAAATATGACCGGGTTTTTCAGGAAGCAAAACTAGATAAGTAATATTTCGATCTAAATAAAAGCAAGTAGAGATAAACAGACCCAAGATTGTAGGAATAACATAATAAATGTTTGGCGCGATCTTCCTTCAAGTAAGAAAAAATTCCCGGTAAGCTAAAATATATTGTCGAACCGAAGTGACGTTCATTCGAATAGTAATTTGCACTGTTGCGCCAAAATTAAGGCACTGACTAACATTCTAATGCGGCGGAAACCAATATTCATTCTTCGACTGAAGTTCTGTTCGTGGTAACGGTGACAAATGTTCCCGTTTCGCTTTGTGAAAGCCGTCTTTTGGCCCTAACGTCGAGTCTAATTGGACCGCAAGGAAGTGAGCCTCTAGCAATTCGAGCTTTTTGAGGCCCAAGAAATAACTCCAACAAGGCTCGTCGAAACCTCCTTTGTAAAAGGCCATAAATAAACGGATCAATAGCACTTTTTAAAAACGCAATCCACCTTAACGTGATCGTAACAGACAAGGACAGCGAGAATCCGTCGGTGGTAAGCTCGATGATTCGTAGAGTTGTATAAGGTGCTAGGCAGCATAAAAAAGCTCCAATTACAAAAAGGATTTTTCTTGCCGCCTTAAACTCTCGATGCCGGCTTGTTTCCATGCTTATTGGTGGGCGAACTGGTCCAAAATGTACGGCTGATATGACAGCGTGGCCAATTCGCCGGGAGTGCAATTTTGCCACGTTGAAAATTCTGTAGTAAGTAACCAGCATAATCAAAAGCGAAAGTCCCACATTTGCCGCGTATGTAGCGGTCGAGAAAACCAGATAGCTGACTTCGTGCAAATTGGAAGGGAACGTACAGAAAAAATAACGGGTATTGAATCCGTACCAACCGAACCCAAGCGGTACTAATGAGAAAATCACAGATTGTAACCATACCACGGATATCATTACAAGAGCGCACTGAACAGTCATTTTCGCGCGGTATTGAAGGGGTTTGCAAACTGCGATATAACGATCCGCGGAGATCAATGCAAGAGTCAAAACTGCTGCAAGGCTTAAGACCATGTTCCAAAAAGCGCTTGTTTGGCACCAGAAACCACCAAAAGGCCATTGGTTTGCCACAACAGCCCCCAAGGAATATGGCATGGCGAAAACGGCCATGCAAAAGTCGCAAATGGCGAGATTCACCACGAATACACTGGAAATGTGCTTGCGAAGTTCTTTGCTGCGATAGACGACCAAACAAACAAGGAAATTCATGACCAGTGCAGCAAGGGTCATAAAGAACAAAATTGGAGCGAACGTGAAAACCTCTGCCCTTGACAACAAAACCATTTGAGGTTTCTGGAAAGACCCAAGCTGATTTGAAACTTCGAGAACACAAAGATCCCTTTCACTTTGCCAGGTGTCGCACGATCCAACTCAATACGGCATGTAGAATATTAAAAAAAAAATAAAATTTTTCAATGTTTCAGCAGCTGGTTGATAAAACTGATAGGCGTACGTTGATCCGTTTGCTCTGAATGTCCATTTAGGCCACAATGTACCTCCAACAAATATATCTACGTATACTTTGGCTTAACTTAATGCCCCTTTAGTGGAATGAAATTTTGAACAAAAGTCAACTCATTTTGCTGTTATGGCAAAGTACCAATCGCTCATCTGCACATCAACATTTTTGTCACAAAATTAGCTTGTATGTTCCGCATTCGGCGTCCTTTTTTTTACGTTGAACGGTTCCAGACTGAAAAGACTTTAAATTTCCTCGTCCTGTTTTCCCAGCTTTTGGTACACACAACGCCATTGGATAAAACAGAAGAAAAGGACTTGACGTTCAAATAGGTCACATTGTCGTAAGATGCAACTTTCCGTATTGTTGAATTTAATTAGTAAACACTCCCAGCCATACATAGGAACATACATCGAAAAATTTACATCATAATGGCTTTAACACGATAGTGTGTGTATATTACATAACTTATAGCTTCTTGAGGTTAAAAACTCATTTCAGAGCAAAGAAAATATGACAACCAATTTTTCATCTTTACCTCTCAAGTAACATTTTACACGTGATTTCATATACTTGGAGGCAAACGAAAATCGGAAGATAAAATATTAATTCCAGTTGAAAATAACATTCTTGCAAACGTCCATAAACTGCAAAAAGGTACGACTTTTCGCAACTGGATGAAAGTTTATCACCTTGCGCAATATTAACAAATAATGTACAAACGAAAAAGGTTATATTTCTATTTATAAAACGCCTCAGTTGCCTTGACGGGCTTCAAAAACATAATTAATACTGGGTTTCAGGTTTTGTTAAATTTTACGTAGTACTAACGATTCTAAACATTACTTTGTCAGTCATAAGTTGGAATAACAAGTTAATTCAAAACCTCACTCGCAATTAGTTATGATTGCAAATTTAAACAAGAAGAACTTTTATAAAAGGATTTCTTCTGATCCGATTGAAAATAATAATATGAAACCTTTGTGGCATAGAAAATCTTTACACTTCCAAAACAATTTTCCAAGTTTGACATCTCTGAAAGAATACTCACAGGCTTAAATTTACTGCATATTTCACTTTTAAAATTCTAATTTCGCTAGGCAATGTCTTTCATATGCAAATTTCTGACAAACGAACATTATGCTAAGCTTTACTTTGCGCGAGTCAAAATAAAGACAATAACTGTTTTTTCCCTAGGAGCTGGAACGTTAAGTGAAAAACTGAAAAATCAAAAGTTCTTGCCACTAGGCGGTATAATTTGAATTTTTTTTTAACGCAGGCGCGAACGTGTTCCAATATCATCTGCACCAGTTACCCTCATCGACTGGGCAAATATTTTATTAAGATAAATTACCATATATATGAATCGAATGGATCTCAATATCTGCTTTCAAGGCCACGCGCCATCTCAAAGAAAATCAATAAGACCGATTTTATATTATATTTGTGGAAATAAAGTTGCACGACAGTGAATTAAGACAGAAAAAAAAGCTCTTAGTTGAACATTGTTTTACTAAGATCTTTTAACTCGAGGAAATTTGGCATTATGAAAAACGGATAACAATTTCCCTGCCGACAAGATGACGGAAAGTTGATTTAAAGAGCGGGCGACTACGTGTCGTACTTAACAGTCCACGATCTTTGATAAATAACGATCAGGGAATTTTATAGACGCATACATAAACAAAGAAGTCGCCGAAGAAGCAAGAATAAATTAACGATCAGTTAGTCGCTTACCAGCATTTCTAATCGTAAATTACAGTATTCTAAAAAAAAAAAAATTCTCACCGACATGACATTAATATTACTTAATTTCCGACCTTATGCGGACTTCATGTTAAATATTTATTTCATTTACATCTCACAAGCTTTCACTCTACTACATCTTAGGTTCACAAATTCAGTAAAAATTTTGTGCTTCTTTATCTCTTAGCAATTTTACTTTATAAATTCCTTCTTTCATTCTTTTGCTGACAGCCGTATCGCAAACAATTAAATTCGTTCTGTTCTTCGTGATCTGTCTCAACGTAACTTTTCACAGAGGACCCCTGAGCTGGGATGCATGGCTTCGTTTTCGACTTTTTGAAGAACTTTAGTAGAAATTAAGACTTTACACAGTAGTTTGAATTTTACAGCGAAGTTGTGTACATATTGCTCAAAGAACTGTACTTTGTCAAAATGTCATACATAACTACATGTGGCTCTTATCTGAGGACTGGCCACTCTTAATAAACTACTCTTGAATTTGACCCTCCAGTCACGTATGCGAAAAATGGTGCTTTCTGTTTTGAAAAGACCACAATAACTTATGTAAAGGCTCCTTTTCTTTAGTGCAACAGGAATAAAAACGAGCAACATACTCAATAAAACGCATTAACTGCCGTTAATAGAGAGATTCAGCATTGCGTTCACCGCAAAACGGTAAACGTCAAACGAAAATTATTTTGCCAAAAATAAAAGAAACTCGTTTGACATAAGTGCATTTCTCGCCTGTTCTCTACAGGTATCAAGTAAATTCTCAAAGAGAGGCACGAACTGGAATAAGAGAATTTTCACGCTTTTGTTGGCAAACAGCCGCCTGCCGTTTCCCGTTCCGTTCCGTTCCGTTCCCGTTTCGTTTCCCGTTCGCCGTTCACCGTTTCACGTAAACGCGATGCTTAATCTCTGTCATCTCTCTAACGAGTCTTGTCTTCTAAGAAAGCACAGAGTTTGCAAATGTCGTTTTGCGTTTAGGCTTAGAACGCTTGCGTCACTGAGTGAGACCCAGCCTTTGGGTGCATATACGCTAAAAAAATACTATCCTCAGGATTATAAATATAGATGGAATATTGCTTTACCTCTTCTTTTAAGACTTAACGTTTTGGGAATTACGTTTTGGGAATGAGCATCTCCGAGTTACACATTCTGTTTGCTCCACTTCTGATGAAACGCAGAATAGAAGCAGAATGAACGAGAGGAACACAGTTGACTCCCAGCTCACAGAAAGCTCGCTCCTTTTTGGGGTTAATCTGGTGCAAAAGTCATACGCAACTTTATTCCCCAGCGCCTGGCTTACCCAATATTTAACTCGTATATCAGAAAACTCCGAGGGTTGGTTCCCAAGTAATGACCATTCCGTTTTACACTCTCTTGAACTGAAGGACCTAAAAGCGAACCGATCGGTCGCTTCATGATGGTAAGTTGATTCAGTTTTCGTGGAAAACTAACCATGGTTTTTTGATATTTCTATGTAACTACCATGCAATCACTTATTTTGGGTCAGTTTTCAATCACCTTAGTTTTATTTTTCACAATGACCATTTCTAGTTTTTCGATGTCTTTTTCTTTCCTTTAACAGTTTCCTTTTGCAATACTTTCAATCTTTACAGTGTACTCAGTTACTACTACAGTTGAGCATCGGGCTGTCAAGTGGGAGGTCGCCGGTTCGAACCCCGACCGGGATCTTAACTGGAAATAAATAACTGTGGAGAAAGTACTGCCTTTGTCATTTCATCTGAAAATGGTTAAATGGTTAGACTTTCAAGTCTTCTCGGATAAGGACTATAAATGGTGAGCCCAGTATCACAAACACATTTCAAGTTCATAAGTTCCGTTCTCACTATTTGAGAATAGTAGGGGATGTAGTGCCCGGTGTTGTGGCTGTCCTTTTCTCTCAAGCAAAATTGGCCGGCTTGGAGTGATGTCTTTAAAAAGGCTTGTGGTGTATGAGGCCACCTACGCAGAAACAGCCACAAGTCAAAAAGGGACTTGGCCGAGTGCTGGAACATGCATGCACATAGATTTTGCAGATGCAGTTTCTTCAACTGAACTTCATCGAATTTCAGTAACTGAACGGCAAGTTTTCTAAAGCAGACCGCCGAAAAGGGCCGGGAATTTCAGCAAGGACTACGACGAAGGTCACGAGAACGTATGTCAAAATATAACTACCCTATCATTGAATAATTTCGCGATTAATCCAGGTCGTTCGGTATGGGAAGCCGTGAGTCTGTGCCAACATAAACTTGATTTAAAGGAAACTTTCACTCTTACAACAGAATAAGTAAAGTTCGAACCGAAGGACATAATGTCTCCAAACCAATTCGTTTCAAGAAATTGTTTATATTAGGAAAATTGATTTTTAAAATCGCTTATTTTCACTTTCAACTTGCGCGGGCGCCGCCATCTTGAATAATTGTGACGTGTTACGGTTGCCTTATTGTTCTGGCCCCAGTTACTGAAAAGATGGACGACGCTATCCACCGCATAAATCACTATCCATTGGATAGCACAATTGGTTTCGCTGTGAGGTGTCCTTTGGATAGTGATTTACCCGGCGGATAGCGCTATCCATCGTTTGAACAACTCGGGCGTGACACACAGATGGTTACACGTCACAATAGGCCTTTTGCAACTAACGATCACATGGTACAAAATCCGTTATGCTGGAGGGCAAGCTCATTATTATTCCCCCACTGGGACATTAAATCAAAGGCAAGTCAAGCTTGACTGGTTCAGGTCTCTGGTTCTGGTCGCGGTGGGGAAATAATAACGAGCTTGCCCTTCAGCGTGGCGGATTTTGTACCCTGTGATCGTTCGTTTGCAAAAGGCCTATTGTTCAAGATGGCAGCGCACGCGAAATAGGCGATTCTAAAACTTATTTGTTTTGGATACCAAATTTCCGACTGATTTGACTGTAAAGTTTATTTCCTGTGATTTAAATTTTTGGTTTTCCGACGTGGAGGTTCCTTTAAAGAGAGTGGATGTTTGGACAAAAAATTAAAATTTGTTGTCGGGTCCTCACTCACGTCCCCCAGATAACTTCAAATGTTGTCATTTCCCGTCTTTGTCAGGATGTGAAAGACAAAGAAATGTTCAAAAATTAAAAAAACGGACGTGCGGGGCGTCAGCAAATCTTGCTTTTGATCATTAAAGCCACTGTTTTGCGGCGTTCTCGTACAGCATATTTCCGTGGTCGTTGCCCTTACTCAAAACTCCCTATTCACATGATGTCACAAACTAATCTTGAACTCTTATTCTTACGCAAACGTATTCTTTTTGTATGAAAGAAATGTATATTTTAAGTGCGGGTTATAGAAGTTGAAGCTGCCTGAATTGTTCAGGTGTTTGTAAGTTAGAGACGATCACCGCTATCTTTCGTTTTGGCTAAAAAAAACATGGACGCTAAAAGACGAGTTCATGCTCTTGATTGCATCATGGGTAATCAGGGCAACATGGCGGGAAATTCAAAGGTTTGTATGGAAATTCGAAGCAAAATATTCTGTACGTGACTCTACTTTATAGACTTTCGCCTTCATAAACCAAACAAATAAGTTCATTTTCACAACTGAGATGAACTAGACTTGGTATCTGTTCTTTGAAATTCTTAAATATTGCTTTTTTTGTCTCCATACATTCTCTGTAATTTTGTGCCTTTGGAATTACAGGAAATGTATGGCAGAAACTCTTTTTGATAAAATAATTCTCTCCAGATTAATTCTGCGCACCTTTGAGCGCATATCTTCCGTTTTGGAAAGTAAATAACCCAAAATTGCATATCATGAATACTTTTCGTCGTTTTGAACTTCCTTACAAACCTCTGAATTTTTCTCCATCTTTCCCTGCTTACCCATGATGCACTCAAGAGCGTGAACTCGTCTATTTCGTGGTTCAGAAGCAAAAATGGAAGAAGAGATCAAATTTCAAGATTCATGTATCATTTTCGTTCGATTTGTTCCGCAGCGAAGCCCGATCCTCTGAGATAATCGCTCCCAGTATTTCCGTTTATCACGTACATGTATTAACCAAAAGCCTATTTAAGATATGACGCCAGGCCGGCACAATTTTCTTGGATAGAACAGACCAAACCACAAAACCAAGGTCTCCGTACCCTACTCTTTCTAAGTCTTTTTTTTAACATCCTACAGAATTTTCATGAACAAAGGGTCGCGAGAAGGCGCCTATAGTTTACATTTCTTGCCATTTGAAGATCAGTCAACCAGTTATCGTAAGACAATGACAACTGGATCGGCCGGGATTCCAACCAACGCGAAAGTTTAGTCACCTTTCCATTCACCAAACTGGCCAGGAAAAGCGGAGATCAGGGGCGAAGGGGACTTACAGGGACACAGCCCTTATACTTTTTCCGACTCAGTCACGAGCCTTTCTATCGCTCCAAATGACGACGTAATTCATAACAAATGAAGGAACAGTGGCCCGCATTTGCTGCTCTCTCTCTCTCTCTCTCTCTCTCTCGCAAACCCTGGAAATCGATACTCCGAATAAATACACGAAGATAATTAATAGTAGACTGAACAGCGCGCGGCCGAAACTTCGGTGAGGTCGACAAATGAACACTGAAAGCGTTTGAGTTCTAACAGTACAGCGGTTGAACTGACCGAAAGAACAAACCGTTTGCCGGTTTTCTGCGGTTTTTTTTCATGTTTTTTCTTTCTCCTGTTTTTGTTTTGTTTTGGACATCCTTCGAGGGTATGCCGTGTAAACAGCGATACAATAGGGCCGTTTATACGAGAGAAAATAAGCCGCGGCTTACTCTGGCCGCAGCGTACATAATACGCGAAAGGAACTATTTATACGAGTAAAAACTCCAAAGCCAGGATAAGCCGCGGCTTGAGAAAGCCGTGAACGTGGATTTTGTACCATTTATACGGGGTGTTCGCGTCTTATGTAAGCCACGGCTAGTTTTCTCTCGTAT
>NC_090874.1:22304328-22309328 GCF_036669935.1 Montipora foliosa | reverse complement strand
ATAACAAACAACTGACACAAGTAATGGCCTCCACCATTTCCCTCACAGTCATTCCTTTCCATCTCTTTTGACAAGTCTCTGAAGAACACAATACCCGAATTGACCCTTTTAAAATTTCTCTAGGAAAACATCTGCCCAGTTCCTGTTTGCTACACCTTCCATTCATCCGTAACCAAAGAAACTTCTTCGTCTAATGTTAAGTAGCATCATGACTGCTACTCTACGAAAAGCTTGTGAACCGTGCTGGCCATCTCTGAGAAGTGGATGTAGGAGAGATACAGAAAGCTTGTTGTCTATTGGCAGATGGCTGATCAGATACTTTGTAGTGTCCATGTAAAATGATTATCGCTTCATACAATGTAAACTTGAAGAGCTTTTTTCTTTTGTTCAGTGGACAGCTTCGACAGGGCGGAGCAAGTTTCTTCTCCTACTTCCATCTCTGAAATGGACAGCTCTTTGTCTGGCCTTGAACAGTCTACTGTAAGCAGATGCTTTCCCTCCTTGTCCTTTAGGGCTTGGGCTTCAACATCTCACACATGGCATCACATAGTGGGTGAATCAATGGTCCTTCACTTTGAAAGAAGCACAGAAACTTCTTAAAAACTGGCTCCACAGACAGGAGGAAAAGCAAGAGAGCTGGGAAGGACTGGTCATGGACCTTTCTAAAGATACGATTGTACCGCTGTTGTATGTGGGCTGAGTTTCAGTCAATCTCAACCTGACTCAGAGGGTTTTTCTCCGGGTACTCCAGTTTTCCTCCCTCCTTAAAATCGACTCCCAGTCAATTACATCTGGCTGGGTATGCGGTGCTCCGAGATCACACATGGATTGTATGGCGGCAGCTGTGGGCGCCTTCACATGCATTTGGTGAGAAACCCATTGAGCTGGTTGATTCCATTTACATTTACATTTCATTTCCATTTCCATTTACCATTCATTCTTCTCCAATGCCTTGAATTTCTTCTCCACCCAACATAACAAGGTTGGGAAATTCTTCCTGGAAGTATTGCTTGATTGCTTTCCATTTCTTGACAATTCTGTCTAATGCTGGAATAAGTGTGAGCCATGTACATGCCAAATGAATAACTCATCATCAAGTCCACGATCATCCAAGACTTGAAAATAATCTTCTCTCCGAGACGGTGACAACAGAAAAGATCTATGGCTAACTCCTCACATCCCTCTAAATGTGAATTAACGCCTGCTGCAAGGGATGAATGGCATAAGGCCTGGGAAACAAGCAATCATAACTTTAATCGAAAAGAAAGGAAAAGACCGTTCGCTTTTAGAAAATTGGCGACCAATATCTCTACTAAATGTTGATGCCAAAATCATGTCAAAAGTGATAGCAGCTAGAATTAAAAATGTTCTTCCAAGCATCATTCACCATAATCAAACCGGATTTATTAAGGACCGGTATATTGGTGAAACAGTTCGGTCAATCTTCGATATATTATGGAGTTAACAGTTGAAGAAAATATTCCTGGTCTAATGATTTTTATAGATTTTCAAAAGGCTTTCGACAGTTTGGAGTGGAATTATCTTTTAAACTGCCTGGAACATTTTAACTTTGGTTCTGATTTTATTCGATGGGTAACAACCTTTTACAAAAATACACAAAGTAGTGTCATAAACAATGGTATCACTTCAGATTATTTTACCCTTCAAAGAGGAGTCAGACAAGGAGACCCTCTTTCTCCTTATCTTTTTGTGATCGCAGCTGAAGTACTAGCAATTGCAGTTCGACAAAATAAAGAAATAAAAGGTATCCGGATCGGTAAGGAGGAGACAAAACTACTTCAATACGCCGATGACACGACAGCAGTCCTCTCTGACATCAACTCAGCTCACGCGCTTTTTAAACTCCTAGACGATTTTCAGAAGCTATCAGGCCTAAGAGTTAACCCTATAAAAACAGAAGGAATGTGGATTGGCTCCTCGAGACAAAATAAAACCAAACCACTAGGTATCAAATGGCCAGACGAACCAATCAAAGCGCTTGGCGTATATTACTCCTACAATTCAAAATTGCTTCATGAAAAAAATTTTATTGAAAAATTAGACAGCATTAAGAAACTTGTTAACATCTGGTCTTCAAGGGGTCTTTCCATCTATGGGAAGGTGACCGTTATAAAGTCTCTAATTATTCCTAAGTTTGTTTACATTGCGTCACTTCTACCCACCCCTAAGGATGCTATTAAAGAATTAAACCAGCTGTTATTCAAATTTCTATGGAAAGGTGTGGATAAAACAACTTGCTTGTCTGTAATAAATGAATATGAAAAAGGCGGCTTAAAAATGACTGATTTAGAGACAATGATTAAATCCTTAAGACTAGCGTGGTTAAAAAGAATATTCAGTGTAAACGATGGTGCGTGGAAAGATTATACGTCATCAGCTTAAGCGTTACGGAGGTCTTTTCTTATTTCACTGTAACTACAATGTAAAAGATCATCCTATTCCCTCGCAGTTTTATGCTGAGATGCTTCAATGGTGGGCAGAATTTCGAGACGAGTTTTCCACAGAAAAGGATTGGCAGGGCATAATATGGAATAATAAAGATGTTCGCATAAACAATGCACCTGTATTTTATAAGACATTTTTTGAGTCTGGTATTATTTGCGTATTACTAAATGACCTACTTTTTGATTTGAATAACTTAAACTCGTATAATATAATTTCTAAACATGTTGGTAAAGTTAACTTTTTAACTTGGGCAGGTCTTTGCCATGCTATACCTTCTCATTTAAAAATGAGTAATTACACTTTTATGACAAGCCCCCCTACATTAGCGATTAATGACAAGGTTTTTAATGTCTTAAAAAAGAAGTCAAAGGATTATTACTCGCTGCTGCTGAGCAAAAAAGCACAATTTCCTAGCGGGGGACTAACTCTAAAACATGAATTTGACCTAACCGGTGACGAACTGCAGAAAGCATATATTCTATCACATTCTGTTTGCTGTGAACCATATATTAGAGCCTTTCAGTACAAGGTCCTTAACTCTATATTATATACTAATACCAAATTATACAAGATAGGATTTGCCACAGACGACAACTGTTCCTTTTGTAAGTCTCATCCCGAAACCCTCAGCCACTTCTTTTTCGACTGTTTATACTCGCACACTTTTTGGAAAGACTTTGAAATTTATTTTCATTCTATCTCAAAAGAACATGTTTCCCTTACTTTAAAAGATGTCATAATAGGAATTGTAGATTCAAAACGCCCCTTGCTAAATTATTTGTTACTGATAGCTAAGTTATACCTGTGGGACTGCAGAAGGACAAGCATGTTACCAGAAATAATCGGCCTAAAGCATAAGATTAAAAATAAGTTTGAAACTGAAAAATACGTTAATATTAAAAATAATACCTTGGATAAATTTAAACGTAAATGGACAATTAACTGTAATTTGTTGCTTAACATATAATATTTCTTTCTTGTAGGAATCATATTTCATATTGTGTCATGGTTTAGGAAGTCATTGTAATTTGATTAGTACGATTGTAATGTGATTAGGTATTGTGTAAGTAAAAGAAAAAGGAAACACTATATAATTAATTAAGGTATGTATTGTGTGTGTTATTAGTAACTTGATCGCTTATGTATTGTGTCTGTTATAAATTAAAAATAAAAAATAAAAAATAAGGCCTGGGAGTCCTTCATCTAAGAGTGCTTTATTGACTGTATTCTACATGGTTTTGTTGACATTATTTTGGTCCATCTGACGATAAACTTACTAGGCTTGAGAGAGGCAACTGACTACCGTGCTTCCTGAATTTTATCCAGAATTTTTCTTTTTTCCCTTTTGCATGTCCAAAGAATAATGTCTGAAGAATCTAATAGTGTACTGGTATGTCACACTGCTTTCGGCCAACAGATTTCCCTGTCTCATCATACTGAATGGCGTACCCCAAATGCGACAGTGAAATATCAGTTTTTGTCCAAAGTAATTGGGCCTAATCCATCTGATATCATACAATCTTGACACTTTTGTTCCACTCATTGTAAAGTAACTTGCCAGCCACATCTCCTGGCAACATCTTTTTGTAACAATATTATAAATGGTGTTCCATGTGATGATGCAAATGAATAGTCACTAGCAGCAGTAAATTTCATGGCCCAGAAGGCTTTAGCTCTGATTACATGTACTTTATCTTGCTGTGACATTATCCTGAATTGGTAAATTGACAGGTCCCTGGTCTCTTTGTTTATTCACAAATAAAATTATAGGGAGTCACAAAATATAGAAAATATAGGGCCACTTGAAGCCCTTAATTAATAATTTTTTTATCATCTACAGGGTTAGGTTAGGTATCTGCAAAAATTGAATTGAGGCTATTTGACTCACGAATACAGATTTATCCTTTCACTCTGCCACAACAACATTTTGAATCAAATGCAAACTTCAATTATTTTATCTCAAAGACCGAAGATGAGGCAGGACTATTCTAAGGGAGGAAAAACTGCAGCCATAACCTGGCATGGGTGTGTTGTCAGTCCCTTGTGCTCGACCCCCTCTCCTACACCCCAATAGATTTACGCTGTGGTTATATGGCCGGTAACCGGTCAAGGTTTTGAAACTACTAAATGGCCGGCAGTCGATCTGAAAAAATTTCTAAGTGTCACAAAACATGGTTTCCTCTTCTCCAAACGCTAGACTTAAGATCTATAAAGTATTTCAGGATCGCTTGACTATTCTTAATCGATTGATTGGTGAAATTTATTGAAAATACCGGACTGCCGGCCATTTACAT
Source organism: Montipora foliosa (assembly GCF_036669935.1). Taxonomy (NCBI): domain Eukaryota; kingdom Metazoa; phylum Cnidaria; class Anthozoa; order Scleractinia; family Acroporidae; genus Montipora; species Montipora foliosa. The sequence goes on along the minus strand of NC_090874.1, from coordinate 22,304,568 downwards.
GTAGTATTTTCAAAACCTTGACCGGTTACCGGCCATATAGCCACCATAGATTTAACGTATGTATAACCTGGCATGTCATCCGGTCCCTCAAGAGTGTGTTTGTAAGGCGGTCCACGCTCTGGAACAAGACGATTCAACATCATCTCCATATCCGTCCGAACAGATGGGTCCCAACATTCATTCAGACAAATGCTGGCCGAGGTGTGCTGCAGTAACAAATGAGCTAGCCCGACTTTGTAT
>NC_090874.1:22276828-22294328 GCF_036669935.1 Montipora foliosa | reverse complement strand
AAACTTTGGTTGCTTAGTGTTTAGTTAAGTAAACATACTTTCGAAATCCAAAGGAAAATAAGAATATATTTTTTGACCACAGAGGCACTTTAATAGATTTTGCCCTGTCTATAAGACCAGACGATTTTACACGTACTCGTCATTGGGGGTGGGGTGGTTCACTCTGGAGTCAGTGGGTTTAAGTTAATTAAAACACCCAAGGCTCGAAATTAATGAAAAAGTCCAGTCGCAATTTTGCAACCAGATACGAAAATTTAGTTGCAATTTCGCAGATTTTAGTGGCAAAATTGTTGTCAGCGGTTCAGCAAAACAAAATATGAGTCTGCAATACTTGTGTGTAAAGGAACTGCTGAAAATGGAAAATGATTGAAGGAATGGAGTTGCGCATGTAACATCGCATCGAAATTACACTACAATTATGTCTATTTTTAGATTGAAAGAAAATTCACTGAAAATTAATTTTGTAATTTATTTATTTAATTTTAATTATGAGCAAAAGCAGCGGCAAAGTGACAACTGCCAACCCTTTTGTTTTGAAAGAGCGAAGGTCAAAACTAGTCTAACCCTTAGGAATGAGACTTAATAGATTTTTTCAGCGATAATGGTGGACATGACGATAAAAAATATTCAATACACTTGCTAGAGATCCTATAAACTACTGCAGTTAATCTTATCATAGATGTCAATATTCATTTACAGTTGGATGTTACAATTGATGGAGCTGATGAAGTTGACAGCAACTTGATTGCTATCAAAGGAGGAGGGTAGGCCTGAGGAAAAATATTATGCATATTTATTGCCGGAATATAGGCAAACTCGTCCGAGATGAAAAGGAGAATTCTGATTGGTTCTCTGAACGGTCCGAATTTTGCAGCATAGACTGCTAAGATGGACCAGTCACAAAGCAGGGTACATGTATATACTTGCCGAACTGTTCCCATTTTCTTTAACCATTTTCTTGGACATAAAAAGAAAAAGGCAAGAAATGTTTTTTATTTACCAGTAGTCATGTGGGAGTTCCAGTGCAAATTGTAGAGGCAGGTCTCAAGGAACAGAAATCCCGGCACAAGAGACCCCGGGCCAATAGAATAAAAGTCTTACTGATCTAGCTTGTTCGGTGTATAATGGGAAAATATTGGTCGCATCCCTTTTTTGCAAGTTTGTGGGCTGAGGCTGAAAACTTGCAAAAAAGGAGTTCTCTCAACCTATAATAAATTATTCCCAGTACTGACCTTACGCAAGTTCAATAACATCTCTATTTAATTTTTGTTTGTTTTTGTTTTTGTCTAGAGAAAGTGTTAACTGTAAGCACTATCTACAAGTTTAACCATCAAGTGAACATCATCACCGTCTTTGCCGTTATCAGCTTTATTGTCTTCATTGTCAGTATTGGCAACAGTAGCATCGACATTGTCAATGTTATATTCATCATCATTTACATCAACAGCCACATTATCATGATCTAATTTTATAGGATCCTTCTACATGTACATGTAGCTAATATTTGCGAGCAGCCGCTCTTACAGTAATATATTATATTATATGTCTGGAGCATTAAGACCAGAGCCCCTCATCCTCTGCCACATACATGTAGGTTTTGGTAGTGCATGGTTTCATAAAAATCCCATTCAAGTCATGACAGTTCCATGACAGGGCCTTTCTATTTGGTCCGGACCTGATTTCCGAATCAGTGCTTTTTACCCTTCCCCCCAATGTGGCTTGGGCTTGGGTGATTAGTTTTTTGTTTCTTTAATATGCAGAGGTTGTTTGACCCAGGAGAAGATAGTGGCTTCCTGTGCAAAACAGTTTGTTATCATAGCAGATGGCAGGTATGAAAATGAAATTTATCAACAGAAATTATTAATGAGCATTTCATAATGTCAGGTGATGAGACTGTTATGTGCCATGGTTATTGTCGCACAGGTGGCTCAGTTAGTTGAACACCGGGTTGCCATGCATGAGGTCGTGAGTTTGATTTATCAACAGAAATTAGTAATGAGAAGTTCTAATGTCAGGTGATGATAATGTTATGTGCCATGGTTATTGTCGCACAGGTGGCTTAGTTGGTTGACTCAGGCTGGACCAACACTCAGAGTCTTAAAAATAACTGAGGAGAAAGTGCTGCCTTAATTATAATTAATTACACCTGCAAATGGTTAGACTTTCATGTCTTCTCAGATAAAGACTTTAAACCGTAGGTCCCGTCTCACAAATACCTTCTATGTTCATACACTGTAAGTTCCCTGTTGGATGTTATTAAAAGAATCCACACACTATTTGAGAAGAGTAGGGGATGACGTTGTGGCTGTCCTTTGTGAGTGTATGGGTGGGTGTGTATAGCAGGTCCATGTCTGCTGAATAGCTGTCAAAACTTCAACCTGCCTAAACAAACAAACAACAAGTTCCTGTGCTGTCTCTGTGGATCAGTAAATGAACAAAATGCAAGGAATCCAAGAGATGTTTTATTTTATTTTGTCCTCATAAATATGTGTTTGTTAAATTTAGATGGGTTTCTGTTTGCTTTTTTTTTTGCAGAAAGGATTCTAAAGAGCTAGGTGAAAGTGTAAGTTCTGTTGAATCCATAGAGTATTTTTTACCACTGTCTCCATTTAACGTGAACAGTGGAACCTTGATTTGAGAAGCAATAATGTCGCAAAATATAATAGCAAAATAACAACATTCTGGCACCTGCTTATGTGAAAATGTGTGAACATGGTTGGTACTGTGTTGAGAGAAATCACTTTCCACCAATACTAGATTTTCACATGACATCATTGGCACCATGGTGGTGTCCACAAACAAAAAAGTGGTGGCCATGTTTGTGTCCTGACCCAAACCTCCGCGTATTCAACTCTATAGTTATGATAACATTTCCTTTTGTTTTCGTTGAAAAACATGGCTGTTGGTCACGTGAGTGAAAACCAAGAATAAATTCTAATCATCATCATCATTATCATCATTATATTATTATTAACTTCTGTTTTGAAGCAGAAACATGAGAGCTTGTGTCACAGACTGAACATGTTTTTATTTCAGTGGAAAAGAGGAATTCCTGTAGAAGTGATTCCAATGGCATATATACCAGTCACAAAGAAAATGGAGAAACTTGGATTGAAACCTGTTCTTAGGATGGCCAAAGCAAAAGCTGTGAGTAATCAAATATGTATTCATTCAGGGTAAGACATGTAAAGCAGATGTGGATAATCACAGGATCCTATGGGTCAACTAACATGGATGCAAATGATAAAATTAGATATCAAATTAATGGCCTTGATATGACAGATCAAATTGGAAGTGGCCCTAATAATTCAAAGAGAGAACGTGCAGTTTTCTCTATTTCTCCAAATGAAAAAGATTTTGCATGGAGCGTTTATTGCACTGGAGGGATTTAAGCATAGGAGTTCCTTCTTTCACCTTCAACTCGTTTTCAGTCATTTTCAGAAACACTAAGACATGATGGATCCATGAAGTTAGTTCACCCAAGGGGCGTATCCAGGAATCACTAAAGAATTGCGTCGCTGACTGTTGACATTTTTTTTTTTTTTGCAGAATACCAGTTGCATTAGTTATGTGCACCCCCTGCACCCTCCCCTAGATCCGCCCCTGCCCCCCCCCCCCCCCCCAACCACTGTAACGCGTTCCTTGCGCTTTGCGCATTCATTCGTTAAATAGGGTTGGTAATTTCTCACTGGGGGGCCATCATGCGATTTAAGTTGGAAATTTCCGTGCATGTATCGTTCTATAGGGTAGCTTTATTTGCATAGTTGATTACCATTTTGGTGTAAATACACCTGTAGGTTCGTTTTCTCCCGTTTATTGCTCCTTTTGGCTATAAAACGAACCTCGGGTGTTCGACCCTCCCTTCCCATTGCGATGGCCAGCGTGTTGCCATGGCTCCCACTCCTGCCTGCGGGCTCGCTTCTTCCCATCTGCCTGGGTTCCCTTGGTAAAAGTAACTTTCCTCAATTGGATTTTATTACATTTAAGTGCTACTTTAAAAGAGTCGAGTTTCTCTAATGTCCTATCAAGTGAGTTCCAAACAACGGGAGCTCCAAAATAAAAACTATTATATTCTTCGGCAGTCTGATTTTATGCGATTAAGGGCCAGAAGTGTACCCTTCCTTTTGAATTCAGTCAAATAGATATAAGGGAGTAATCGATGATATCATTCAGACCTAAATTAATCTTACACACCTCAGTAGCCAGTCTACGTTTACTTTATATAATTATATATCATACAGTCTCCCAATTGATGATATCTAAGACGTCGAACCTGGGAATATTTAACAATTATTATATGAGGGCGCGCTGGATATGAAGTGATAGATAACCAACCCAGGCGCGTAGCGCCGAGTTGGTTATAATCATTTTATATCCAGCAAACCCGAGTAGAATAACGCTTTTATTAAAAACTCCAGAATCAACAACTCTTCCAGTGAAGCATCGATTTTTGCCTCGGGCAATTCCGGTCCAAAACGGCTTTTGTCGGCCATTTTTCTCAGAACTGCAAAAATGTTTTCAGCTCGCTTTATTGCTGACGCGTTCCTTGACCATATTAGGTACAGCAGGTATATGAACTGATAGCCTGTGTCCGGCGAGCCATTGGAAATGCTGGAAATCTGATATCCGTAGTCACCCAACTAGTCGGACAGAAAAGGCAATAATAAAGTTAGCAAATGCAAGTTGAAGAAATATTTATTTGAGAATAAAGCGAAAGAAAGCGTCACCCTTTTCGCTACTCGAGGACTATTACTGATAGTTCTCTAGTAGCGTAGCCAATCAAAATTCAGCATTCGCATTAGTCCACTAGTTGGGTGATACTAATAATTATTAACCCGTCACCTAACCACTTAACCACTCAACCGCTAGCTGCTCAGGGACAATATTTTAAACACTATTTGATAATGCTGTATTATCACTCGGCAACAAACAATAATTAATACTGAAAATGGTCGGTTTCCAAACCTCAAGACAAAGCTAAACATTTTAAAATCAAAGCTTAGGCCTAAATTATTAATCTACGACGTCTACTCGGGGAATCGTGACCTCGCAGGAAATTCGAACGTTTCCCGGCGTCCCTCGGAGGTGAACATACTCGATACAGCGGCGATCAAACTCGAGACACTTAGGGGGCGAAATCGATTATATTTACTGGTCGAACTCGACATGCGGGGGCGAAACGTTCGGTTATCTCTCACAGACAAACTTTCTTTGAAGTGCTTTAGTCGCCTACTGGCTTAACAACTTTGACCATTCTTTCGTCAAATCAAAAAGAGGACAGACTTAACTGATTAGAGTGTAATGTGAAGTGCTAGTTTTCTACCCTATATGAACCACGTGAGCGTTAGCCCTACTAATGAAAATGGGCCCACAGTGGGACAGAGAAAAACTCTGACCAGGGTGGAAATTGAACCCACGACCTTCGAGTTAGATCACCGCTGCTTTGTCGTTTTACGGCAGTACCTATTGCATGGCGTGAGTTTCAGTCTGTATGATTATATGGTGTGAAGTACTATTTACCGACCTAGTTTTTGGCTTAAAATGTTCCCAGTTTGTGTATTGTGATAACAACATATTAAGCCGTCATCTAAACGCTCTTTCTTCTTGGCAGGGTCCTGTAGTGACAGATAACAGCAACTTCATCATTGATTGTCAGTTTGACAAGGTAAAACCTCTCTTTTACAGTTGACTGTTGCGAGAAACATTTTCCTGGTAATTTTCAGGTTTTCATTGCTAAAGAGTTTGCAGTTTTCCGGGTGCTGATCTGCTTCCTAATTGTAGGGTCCAATGCCATGTATTACCATCAGCTTGCTTCCCTTACATTGTGGCGACAATAGAGTGTTTTCAAGTGACGTCGCGGCGGCCACGTGGGTGAAAACACTCTATAGGGAGCTTTTGCAACGACAGCGGCGACGGCAACGAGATCGTCACAAATTTCCATCATTTTTCTCTATTTCTTTGCCGTCGTCAGCAAAACAGCAACGTGAAATAACCAAATTTGAGGAACGTCAGCGCTTGAAGATAAATTTTCCATTTGCGCCGTTCATACTAGTTTCGTTCCTTGAGGATTTGCCACACCTTTGTCACGTTAAAATGCTTGGACTAGTCGCGAAGCGATACGATAACGCGACTTCACATTTAACGATGACGTTCTCGTTGCCATTGCTGTTGCCGTTGCCGTTGCTAAATATCCCTAATATTATTTGGCAAGCCGAGAAAAGAATTCCCAGTTTAGCGGAGCTTGACCTTTTTGCTTCCTCAGTCGTCCATCTTGATTCGTAAACGTAACTTGTATTTCTAAATCTTGGCTAGATTGATTGATTTCGTTAATAATAAAATCAGTTCAGAAATCTTTGTGGTACGGGTACTTACAACGGAGCGTTTTCTTTTTTTGCTAGTTTTATATTGGTCGTTTGCTGTGTTAAGGCCCGGGAAAATTGCTTTAACATCCGATCGATTTTGTTAAACGACGTTGACTGCTGAGGTGGGCAAAGGGTCTCAGCACATCGTCAACATTCAACATGATCTTTTCTCTGAATTAACGAATAATCGTTAATTCATAACTGGCTTTGAATTTACTTTTATCGTTAAGTTAAGACACTGTGCCCCAGGACTTGTGGTAGTTGAGAAATAAGGAAATTAAAAATCATATCGGTGGCTTGGATTTGAACCCGGAGTTTCTACTCTATAGGAACCGCATCTTTCCGCTTAACCACTGAAGAACACCGCAGTCAAGACACCGCACCCTTAAAAGAAAATATTTATGTAAGTCGCCCATAGAATATCAATGCTGTAGAGTAATTAGGCCTAAGCTTTGATTTTAAAATGTTTAGCTTTGTCGTGAACTTTGGAAGCCGACCATTTTCAGTATTATTTATTGTTTGTCGCCGAGTGATAATACAGCATTATCAAATAGTGTTTAAAATATTGTCCCTGAGCAGTTAGCGGTGGGGTGGTTAAGTGGTTAGGTGACGGGTTAATAGTGATTATTAAAACTGAACTACGGATATCAGATTTCCAGCATTTCCATTGGCTCGCCGGAAACAGGCTATCAGTTCATGTACCTTCTGTACCTAATATGGTCAAGGAACGCGTCAGCAATAAAGCGAGCTGAAAACATTTTTGCAACTCTGAGAAAAATGGCCGACAAAAGCCGTTTTGGACCGGAATTGTCCGAGGCAGAAATCTATGCTTCAGTGGAAGAGTTGTTGATCCTGGAGTTTTTGATAAAACAATTATTCTACCCGGGTTTGCTGGATATAAAATGATTATAACCAACTCGGCGCTACGCGCCTGCTTGGATATCTATCACTTCATATCCAGCGCGCCCTCGTAGGATAATTGTTAAATATTCTCAGGTTCGAGTCCTGTGTCCCCATACACTTTGGTTGTCTTTTAAAAAATATATGACCATTTCCCAAACCCATATCAAGCTTTCAATCTTCTAAATTAATGATAATAGTAAATTCAGAGCAAATTATCGTTAATTCAAGGGAGAGGATAGGTTGCAGCATTTGATTCAACAAAGCTTCACGCCGAGCCCTGGTATTCAGTCTCAGGCAACAGCCGCGGTTGTTACTATGGATGCGGATATGATGCGTCATTGAAAGACCAATTAGTGCGCTCGCGCAGACCCAACAATAGGGAACTTTAATAAGCAACGACAACGGCGACGGCAACGAGAACGTTACAAATTTGCATATTTAGTGTTCAAAAACAATAGCTTTGCACGCCTTGCACGAGCGTTTTTCACTTTTGTCCATTTCTTCGCCGTCGTCAGCAAAACAACAACGTGAAATAGTCAAATTTGAGGTCTTAAGGAGAACGTCAGCACTTGACGATAAAGTTTCATTTTCTCCCCTAAATTAAGCGCCGTTCCGACCAATGTCATTTTTGAGGAACTACCACACCCTTGTCATATTAAAAGGGTTGACATGTTTACGAAGTGATTACAATGACGCGAATTTATATTTTGAGATGACGTTCTCGGTGCCGTCGCCGTCGTCGTTGCTTAAGTTCCCTAATAGGGAACTTAAGCAACGACAACGGCGACGGCAACGAGAACGTCACAAATTTGCATATTTAGTAGGCAAAAACAATAGCTTTGCACGCCCTGCACGTGTGTTTTTCACTTTTGTCCATTTCATTGCCGTCGTCGGCAAAACTACAACGTGAAATAGCCAAATTTTAGGTTTTATGGAAAACGTCATTACTTGAGGATAAATTTTCATTTTCTGCCCTAAATTGAGCGCCGTTCCTACCAGCGTCATTTTTGAGGAACTACCACACCCCCGTCATATTATAAAAGTTGAAATATTAACGAAGCGATTACAATAACGCGAATATATATTTTGAGATGCTTAAGCTCCCTAATAGGGAATTTAAGAAACGGCGACGGCTACGATTACGACTACGCCACAAAACAATAATATCATTGAGCCTGAGGCGAATAATTGTTTTAGTATAAATATACAGGTGATTATTTCAAAAAAGAGAAAAAAAAAAAAACATTTCAACGCGAAATCATCTTCACTTACAGTGGCAAAACGACTACTGGCAGCCATTTTGTCCGTCGAGGTGATTATCGGCTGATAATCCGAGATAGCGAGCCAATGAGAGCGCGCGATTTTGTATAATCACCTGTGTATTTATACTAAAAGAGCACAAATAATCGTGCTGCACGTGCAGCACGAATTTTAGCAAGTATCTTAGCGGTCCTCTGCATAACGACGACGTGAAATCACCAAATTTTAGGTTTTGACGACAACGTAAGCATGCAACAGAGAATCTTTACTTCTCTATTTTAACTCTATTTTAACCGCTCGTACCAATTTGTTTGTAGGACACTTCGCCCACATTGTAGGACGTGAATGAGACTGAATAATCGCGAAAGACTTATGATAGAGCCAAATTATATTTTTTTGAGGTGACGTTTTCGTCGACCGTCGCCGTCGTGAATCTTAAATTCCCTGATGTTGAAACAGGAGGGCAATAGACCACTTTCATAATGGCAGCCAAATTAAATATTCTTTTGTTTTATTGTAAATAAACCTTTCTAGCCTCGCTACGACGAGCAAATTTCAAAAGAGTATTTGTTTCAAAACGAGGGCAGTAGGTCTAATTAAAATAAATACAAAAGAATGTAAATGTGGTCGCCATTTATGAAAATGGTCTATGCAAACGGATTCAACTTCATTAAACATTCGCGATAACAAAAGAAATGTTGAATGGTTGTTGAAGGAATCTTTAAACGCTTTTAAACTTATTCAACATCGATTTAACTTCGATTCAACGTGTTTCAACGCGGTTGAAAGGGGGGAGGGGAGAGGGGGCAACCGTTTTCAACAAAATCGAACGAATGTTGAAGCAAATAATGAAGGTGTTTGCTCGATCCTTCAGCATAATCGATCCCTCATTAGAAAATGCTTTACTCTTACTTGCCTACTCAAATAATGGACTAAAACAGCACGACTTCGCGTAATAATCTCGTAAAGTCATATTATTAATTTCAGGTATATGACTGGAAAGAGCTCAACACACAGCTGAATTTAATACCAGGTTGGTAAATTAGTCTCTGTAGGCTGGGCACACGTAGAAAAGGAATCTAAGTTGGTATATCCTGCTAGCAGAGCTTTATCATCTCACTTTTGGCTTCTCAAATGGCAATTCGTCATTCATTCTTTATGGAGTAAAGTCATCGCGGCTGCGCTGTTTTGTGGTAAAAACTCACGACTTTTTTTTGTATCGCTCGATAATGTAATATCTCTTGTGCATGTTTATCATATACTCAACGAAAAATCCAGTTCTGATTGGTCAATGACGAACGCGTAAATACGGAAGTTGCTATGGAAACAGCGATGGAGTAGCTTTGTTGAGTACATAATAAGTGAAAAATAGTGATTTATGATCACTCGTGATGTTTTAAAAGAACATCACTCGTCCCCATAAATCACGAAATGCAGGCGTTCGCTTTTATACAATTAAATTTCCTATAAATGCGATACGTGTCATCAGATGAATGTCAACAAAAGGAGTTCCCAAAAGTCTTAGCATTTCCATTCGACGATTGTGATGATGCACGAATTTCATGTCCTTTTAGGTGTTGTTGAGACTGGACTGTTTGTCAACATGGCGGAATGTGTGATATTTGGAAAACAAGATGGCACTGTCAGCACACGATAGACGTGCACCGTCAAGATACGCATGCGCGCAACAACGAAAATACATTCATATCATGGTACTTTTTTTACTGCGCATGCCTGAAAAACTGGCGATTCTTCGTTAAAAACGTTACAAATGACCAAAGGTAAAAAAGAAATTCTCTGTGAAAAAATAGGGACTAGGGACCTGGCCGATTCAACCGAACATATTTATAGGCTGTTTCCTAGAGTGTCTATGGTGTTTTCCAAACGTGCGCAGTGTAAGAAAGTGCCAAGACTACAGCTTTGAGGCGAAGCCAGCATTCTTCGTCGCCTGATAACGACCCATTTCTACGAATTGAAGCGGCATGAATTGTTGCAAACGTTTGCCAAGAACTTATCTTAATAACGACAAACTGGTGGAGGATGTTGTCGCTTTCGACGATAGAATCGCGGCCATGACAGACAAAAAAAATGAAGACATTATCACTAATGTAAAACCTATGTCGACGGTTTTGAACGCATGCACTTTTAAGCTAAGGATATAAGTACATATTATTCGATGGTTCAACATATAATACGCGCGGATATTTTGCGAGTTGCCTATAGTATTTTTCCAAGCCCCGCAGGGGCGAGGAAAATTACTAGCTATGAGCAAAATGTCCGCGAGTATTATATGTTAAACCATCGAATAAGAGATTTATTATTCCACAACAAAAAATTGTTATTTTTCTTCAATAACAGTGTTTTAAAAAAAGCATCATCTCTCCTCAGGGTGCGTGCGAACGATGTAAACAGCACAAAAGCCAGCCAAATGTCCTTATTTGATTGGATAAACAAAATGACGAGTGACAAGCGATCACAAACCACATTCTATAAATTCTCAGTCTTTGCATCATGTTGAAAACAATTTCTTTCATTGAAAAATTCCCGTTCCGTCCGTATTTGTCCTGTTCTAAACCGGTCAAACCGGGACACTACAGTGTATTACCGCCCTATATTTTGCACGTTCTCTTGACTAAATATGGTAAAATGGCGTAATAGTGGAATAATAATTAGTTGATATTTAAATTCAAATCGCGTATTTAATTCTTATTCCAAAGAGGTATTCATGCGCTTATCAATTGAGTACCTGATTGATGTAATATGCTTGTTATAACAATGGAATCAGCTGTTAAAATCTGAAATATTTCAATTTTGAATTAGGGATGGATTCCCGCTCCCGCACCAGTATTAAGAAGTCGTTGTCAGACTAATGTTATTTAGATTGACATGCTCTCAGCTTTTTTACGATGTAATTATCTTGGCAGAGGTTTCCTACAGTGTCGATTTTGTACGTATTTTAACAATGAATATCAAATAAATTTCGTTCATTTTTGTTTGATGCGGTCCATTTTTTTTTGTAGTTCTTCTCGCCAAGGGTTTTTTCCTCCTAACTTTCTTCGAGAAATATAGTCGTGTGTTTTTGTTCAAATCTTTGATTTGCATAAAAATTGCGACGGAAGAGATAATCGTACTTAAACAAAGGCAGCTGAAAGAAATTTGTGTTGTTGAAATGTACCTGTCAATATCAACTTCTAACCAGTAAAATCCAATAAATTGCTACAATTAAACAGTGCAGAAGTTTTAAATTGATAAATACTTATTGTTCATCCGGATTTTGAAATTCGAAATCTCTCTCCCGGAAAATATTATTCCGAGCGGGGACTTTAAGTTACAATCTACTTAGATAGTTTGAAATAGAGAATACTCTTTTTATATCCTAACATTTTTGATGCGCGGCTGGACTGTTGCACTTTTTTTGTTTTGTTTTTTGTTTTGTTTTTGGAGGTTTCATTCGGCATCACAGCCAGGAGTTCTCTCCAACTTCAAGATCATTTTTGTCCCGGAATACAGACAATTAAGGTGACAAAGTATACCCCATGCTGCTGTTCAAGTTAGGATATTTATCGTCATGTAGCTGCATTTACACGAAGCTAAAAAACTGAAAAAATAACGCTAACCTTTACCCTATTGTTGGAAATATGTAGCACAAGCGTAAACTTTAAGGGACACGTCGTGTTTGATCTCAAAATTAGGCGTGCATTTAGATCCCGGTCGCTTTCGATGCTAAATTGTAAAGTTAGCCAACAAATCTCGCTAAAAACGCCAATTAGTAATTAATAGCTCGTTAATAATACATCGTAACTCATGGCCCCTACTAAAACAAATGACTCAAAAGATCACGTGATGTTTCGTGAAAATATCGCGTTATCGCTATCAAAATAGATTGACATGTATGAACTAATTCTGTAGAAATTATTACTCTTATTTCGATTGAATGGGGAATTCCACATTGGAAGAGAGCTTTACGGAATCTACTCATCCCTTGGCTTTGAGAATTCTCTTTTATTCGGCGTTTATTGTGTCGCTCCCTTTAACCGTCTTTGGTAAGTGTTGAGTTCAATGTTGCGTTGAATCAATGATATCAAATGGTAAACCACAGAGATAAATTTGTTGTGTTAATTTTTTACTTCCAAAGCGAAATGCACTTTTTGTCCGAGAATCAACTCAGCCGGACCTTATTTGATTGAAGTAGTCTCAGCCAGCTATGTCTTGTGTGGTTCTTTGCCGATGAAGTTAAACTGCGCCATTAAAACTTATGCCTTTCTTTTTTAAACTTAAGCCCTGGTCAAACGGCTCATGATAGTCGATGATAGTCGATGATAGTTGAGCGCGAGCTTCCGTTTGACCACCAACTATCATGCACTATCATCGACTATCATCAACTATCATTCAGTTTGAGCTTGTTCAAATTCTTCATGATAGTCCATGATAGTTTTCCTCGTTTGACCACGCGTACGATAGTTCATGATAGTTTTTCGGTCAGCTGTTTTGGTAATCACTGGTCCGATAGCGGTCAGAAAACATGTTGCCGCTCTCTTTCGTCGCGAAAAATTCATACTTTTACAAGTTTGTCTTACGGGAGGCCATTTAATGTTCACATTTTTACGCGGAAAGAGCTTGGAACTCGCTTCTCTCGTGACTTTGCTTGCGCGACTGCCAGTGAACTATCGTCAACTATCATGAACTTCTTTGGCCGTTTGACCACTTGAACGATAGTTGGTGATAGTTGATGATAGTTTGGGGAGAATCTACTATCATCGACTATCACGCGCCGTTTGACCAGGGCTTTAAAACGTCTCTGTGGTGGCATTTATTATTGCTTCCTCGTGTGTTTATTGTTACGTTGTTCACGACCCCAGCTTTTTTTTTGCTTCTGTTAAATTAAACCACTATCAAGAGGTAAAATTCTTGCTATTGAGAGAAAATTATAGTTTCTGTGCGTTTGCGTTTAATCAATAAAAGGAAAACGAAAGAATCCTCGCCTTGACGTTGTATCTTAACATTTGAAAGAAAGAAAGATTATTTTAAGTCAACACATTGAGTTCTCGTTTGGTGCTACATTTCTTGTTTTTGCCATTAAAAGTGATCATGATTTTGATCGTGATTTTCGTTTTTTTCTGGAAAGTGGCCAAAACAAAGATAATTTTAAATTAAGCTCTCAGGACCTGAATAATACATAATTCGTTTTCTACCCAAATAGCTCGGTGTTGTAATAATTTCAGCACTTACGTACAACACAGAGTTCTTTGGGTAGAAAACAAATTTCTATTTTCCACATCTAGTAGTCATTTATTTTATTTGGTAAAATTGAGGAGCGGGAGTTAAACTGCTCTCTTCCAATGACTTCTCTAATTTGTCGAAACATTTTAATCAAGAATTAATTCTTTGTTGAAAACTTTCGCCAGCATTCGTTATCTTTATGTTTTTCAAGGCAGTGTGCAAGGATAATTCCCCAACCAGCGGGGCAGTTTGATCCTTCCCGGCCAAAACCCAATATGCTCTAACCGTCATTAAAATTATGCGCCCTCGCTAATAATGCTTATTTGCCGAAGATTTTCCATTGCACCATTAGTACCGAAGTTCATGATAGCTTTAAAGCAACGTTTCGAAACTCGAATGCTTTCGGATCTCACGATCTTAATCTTTATTAATTTTTTTTTTTTTTTGGAGAAGGACTGGCGGATCAAAATATTTATCGCTTTTCGTTATGGAACAGGTTTCGTGTGTGTAATGAAAGAGGTCATTTCAATTTAATATGCTGAACTCGGTATCGAAAAATCTTCCGTTCTTGCGTTCGTGAAATTTTCGGCAAGTTCGTAATATTCTCAGATCAATTCAAGTTTACGGATTGTGGGTTCAAAAAAGCAACGACCCCCGAGAAACATTGTGATACGGGAGTGACAGAAATTTGAACAGTTCTAAAAACAAATTGCGATTTTGAGACGGCAATACCACATTTTTAAATATTGACGGCTAGTTGGGAGAAAATATATTCCACCAAAATTAAAGGCGTGTTTGAAGTACCCCACTAAAATACAAGGAAAGCAATCAATTAGAAGGGAAATTAAAATTCGGGTAATTTGTTTATAAAATATTCACCGTTTTTATTAAATTGTTGAGTGACTAATTTCGTTCTCTTCTCACGTGATTTGGAAGGTTCAATATGGCGGCCACAGTATGTGATGGTGAAGAATCATCTTTATTTGAACGTAACCAAGGCCAACAAGGCTCAAAGCACACAATGACAACAACTATTCGCCATCCGCCATTTTCAAATTTGCCGCCAAAAATGGAAACAATTAGTAATAGACCAATTTCGATATGTTAAAATTCGATATGTTAAAATTTTGGGGGACAAACAAAGAGTATTATGGTATTATCCCAAGTGCCCTATTGCCATTCAAGATCATGCACCATTTGTTGAGCAACAAAATCGCATAATTATCTCATAATGCGGAGCATATCGAAAGAGAAATGAAAATTAGGCGAGGGTCATTTACCTTGAAGTGTAATGTGAAGTTCTCTTAAGATGTGTGGAGCATTATGGGATAATGCTTCCCAGCCCTGTCTCTTTTTCCTTTTCGATGTTCCCACCCATGGTTCTCTTGAGGACCTTGGCCTAAATCGTATTCGCCCTCCAGGAAGAACTGGTTATTACGCCGCCTCCTGGGGTTTATATATCTGAATAACTTCTTTTAAACGTGACCGCTGACCAGTAGGTAGGTAGGAAGTATGCATAATTATCCCATAATGCTTCACATATCTTAAGAGAACTTCAATTACACTTTAAGTTAAGTACCTCTCGTCTAATTTTCATTTTTGGCTGTGGCCAGAGTCCGTGTTTTTGGTGCTGACCGAAAGAAAAGCGGGCTCGAGCTCTGGGAACGAGAATGCATCTGGGATCGAGAAGAACATTCTGCCGGCAACAAGTAATGGACTATTTCCTCTCAATGCGTTTTGCGTAAACACCACAAAAAGCATAATGTATCGGACCTTTTTATAAGCATGAAACTCGAAAGCAAAATTGTTCGATAGTACATGGAATGTCATTTTTGTCGTTATCAGAATGTACCCAAATCAGGATCCTTTTAATGAAAAGAAATGTCTCTTGCGCGATAAGGAAGACATGAAATTGTCGCCAACAATTAATAAAATTTGCTCTCAGTTATCTTTGGCAAATTTTAGTAGTCAGATTCTTTTTAAAGGATCTGACAACTAAATACTGTTTTCTATGGTGGCCCCTAAGAGTCATGCTGGTGTTGTTATTTTCTGCAAGTCGAGCATTTCCTATCTCTACTTATAACTCCAGATCTTGACTTATAACGCGAGATCTCGACTTATAACTCTAAGTCGAGATCTTGTCTTATAATGCGAGATATCGTCTTATAATGCCAGATCTCGACTTACAATGGGAGCTCTCGATTTATAAAGCGAGGTCTCGACTTAGGGTTAGGGTTAGGGTTATCAGTCGAGATCTCGAGTTATAAGTCGAGATAGGAAATTCTCGACTTGCAGAAAATAACAACACCAGCATGTCCCTTACGGGCCACCGTAGTTTTCAGATCTTTTTGTTGTGGCACGTTTTGGCGCTATAAAATATAATTACTTGATTAATTGCCCAAGGCCGCATTGTTTGTAATCATTACAAACAATGCGGCATTGGGCAATCAATCAAGTAATTATGATATCAGCAGCCCATGTTGTAATTTAAACCGATTTTCGACTTATTTTCTGGGAGATAGGTTAATATAACCTTATTTTTTATATAGGTGGTTTGCAACCAATATCTAGGACACAGATAACAATGATATAATATACAATTCCTGGTGGACGAACAAAAGGAGCTAATGAAAGGTCTTTTGTTTTCGACCACCGACATGGCTGCGATGACCGTTAACTTTAAAATCAATATCGACTTTCTCATTGGTCAATGAAGAATGTGTGCATAGGATTTATACAATAAGCTCAATAATACATGCTTCATTTTTGATTGGTTCTCTCCTATGATATATTAGAGGACAGACGCACAGCTGACGTCATCATGCCAGTGGCGTGATTCTCTCAACCAATTACAGTTCTTTGTTAAGCTCAGCAACCAATCAGTTTGCTCAAGAGAAAATGAGGGGACAGAGAGGGAGGCTCAAGGCGTTGGACGGGATATGTTATGTCCACGAAAGTTATTTTTAGACGAGCGGAAGTCTTTGTTCTAGCGGAAGTCTGTCTTCTGAGACGTCCGCATGCAGTCTTGCCTCGCTCTCAGGTTCTTAGTGAAAAGAGAAAATGATGGCGCACGTGGAAGGCTGATGAATATATATTTTCTTTCAAACACCGGACCGAGGTTGGCCTGCATGCGGACGTCTCGGAAGACTTCCGCTCGTCTAAAAATAACTTTCGTGGACATGACATATCCCAAGGGCTGGACCGGGAGCCTCCTTCTCTGTCCCCTGATTTTCTCTTGGTTTGCTTTATTTTGTGTAGACAATAGATTACGTCAAAGTGCTATATTCGTTTCTTTTCAAGTGGGGAAAGAGACCTCTTCCGAATACCTTAGAAAGAGTTTGAAAAAAAAGGCTTCTTTTTGTATATTTTATTTCTTTATTACATTTTGATTTGTCAATTTATTTATTATGCAAAACAAATAGATTCCATGATGCCGTCCGTCTCTTCAGTAACCGAGATCACAGAAGACGTCAAAATGTGGTAAGAACATCAGTGACACACTCGGCAATCACATCGTGCGCCATTTTTCTGTTCTTACCGCATTTTGACGTCTTCTGTGATCTATTTGGGAGCTTTAGCAACGACGACGGGAACGGCAACGAGAACGTCATCTGAAAACATAAATTCCCATTATTGCATGTAATCACTTCGAGACTATTCCAAACTTTTTAACATGACAATGGTGTGGCATTCCGTCAAGAATGAAACCGATATGAGTCAAGCTTAATTTAGGGGAGAAAATGAAAATTTAACCT
>NC_090874.1:22264328-22271828 GCF_036669935.1 Montipora foliosa | reverse complement strand
CATGGTGCCGTGAAAGCTATAGATTTGAACTACGGCTATGTATCCACTTTTAAAGAGATAGACCATCACAGTCAGAGCTTGAACGGTTGCACAGAAGCCTGGAAAATAAATTCAGGCTTGAAAGCGAGATTAAACCAGTGACTGTCTGATTGCGGTAATCATTGCATAAAATGATAATATTTGAAGACCTCGCCACAATTTTACTCGTCCCGACCCAATGAGAGCCTGCAACAGGCTACCGCTGGATGAGCTCTCGACATTGCCCAATGCAACTCCCATGTGACTTGATATCTCATTGGTAGAGCTTGGAGAATTTGCAGCGCAGGGTTCAGATTCTTCACAACATATTAAGTTCCCTCATTATCACTGCAATGATGTCTCGTGGCTCAGAAAGACAATAAAGGCCCGGTTTACACGGTACGATTTGTCAGCCGTTTTTGTCGGGCCGATAAATCGTACCCTGTAAATTGTGTAAAACGTGTAATTTTACCTCAAAATATCTTCCCTTTGTCATTTCAGTATCCGCCATTTTGACCGCTTTAATTTTTAAAGTATGCATGCGCAGAACCCACTCGCATACCCTATGATTGACATGGCGGTTTCTCTCGGATTGTCGGCCCGACTTCAAAAACTCTGTTGCACTGCAATTTGCATAAAGCAGCCGTTCATC
Organism: Montipora foliosa; assembly: GCF_036669935.1. Lineage (NCBI taxonomy): Eukaryota > Metazoa > Cnidaria > Anthozoa > Scleractinia > Acroporidae > Montipora > Montipora foliosa. Next base: position 22,271,158 of record NC_090874.1, on the reverse strand, counting down.
TGCTGTCAAATACACGCAGAATTTGTGCTCCGACTCCGTCGGGCGCGCCGATGAATCGGGCCGACAAATGGACCGTGTAAACCGGCCCAAGTAAGACACTGGATAAGATGGGTCACACCGAGTTCAAGTTGCGTGACTTGACTTGTAGAAGGAATTACGAAAAACTCAGGTCGGTTATCATCATCTAGTAGCCTTTCATTTGCTTTTCTGGATATATTTCGGTTCGGAAGAAATAAAAGGGAATCCTGAAGGGAATCATTAAAGAGTATAGTCGTTTAAAACAGGTGGCGTCGCCATTTTTCATCTCGGGTAAGGTGAAGTGGCCTATCAGGCCGGCGCTTATCTCCGGTAAGCAACCAGGAGTATTTCTGCTCCCCCCTGGATGGGATGCTAGTCCATTGTAGGGTTACCCCAGGCATTAAATTTATACACAGCGCGCTAAGCGTTAGGCCACCGCGCCTCCCACTTTCATATGGCCGGAGTAACTGAGCTAATGACTGATATTATTAACATTTCAACCAACGATCAACCAACCAACATTATTTGAAGAATCACTACTTACAGTTCTTATTTGGTTATTTTACTATCCGAATCTGTGTTATTGGCTGCAGTTTTTGTTTACAAGAAACGTTGCTCTTGCAGGTCAGGGGTTAACATTCATCGCCGGATTAAATTATTGTTGCTCTACTAAAGTTACGAGACTAGACGGCTTCAAACATATAAAGAGCCTCAGCTCCTAACTTATTAATGTTCTTCATTGTTGAGATAAACCTTCCCACCAAATATCATCAGTTTTGTCCGCGAAAATTCGCTTTCTACTGGGCTTTCTACACGGAGTAAACCGTCAATGTTCATGCTCAGTAAGCATGCGTCAATTCCCGAAGCGGCCGTCACAGACGTTTTAGTGAAAAGTGCAAGTATGGACATTAAAAGCAAAATGGAAAACAGCTAAAATTATATTTATGGAGCTAAGACTTCACGTTTTTTCGAATAGAAGTATTTTTATGCTGAGCCAAAGGAGCCGGCGCAAATCTCACGAAAAGACAGACATCATTCATTTCTCTTTTGATTGAATAATATCCGCTTACGATTTTTAGCGAAACACAATAATTTAAATTTGTAATGAACCGGCAAACCTTTTATTACCTCAAAACTTTAGTTTCTCAATCAACACTTACAAAGCTTCCATGTACATAACACCCGAACGAAAATAAAAGCGAATTTAATTGATGAGCTAATCTTTCAAAGTTCACTGTTTTGACACGTTTTTTTTTTAAGCAAAGCAATTAGTCATTTAATCACTTTTTGTTTTCGCGTCGAGTTCAATGTTGCGTTGCAGAATGTCTTAAACGGCATTCATTATTTCCCTAGCAACTGTCGTGTTTCAGCTCTGTTAATAATATTTGTCCAATTGGCGCAACAAAGCTCTTGTAAATCCGCAATTTGTTTGGATTTTGTTGAGAAGTCGAACCGCTCAGGAGAGTTGTATTGGATTTAGTTCGGTACGTAAAAGATCACGCTATATTTAAATGTTGCTGAGTAACATGAAGGGCCATGTGCTGAATACAGGTATGGCGAGACTGATAGAAGCAATTTGCGACGGCAGAATCTACCAAACGAGGCAACTTTTAGAGAGCGGAACCAACGTGAGTTTTGTGGATGAAGAAGGCTTAACCCCGTTAATGCGAGCGGCGCAGTTACCGCACCAAAAATGCCGTACACGTCAGAACTTGCTGAAACTTTTGTTGCAGTACGGCGCGAATGTAAACACAGTTGATAAGAAAGGTCGTCATGTGTTGTCACAAGCTTGTAGAGACGGAAAAGAGGACATTGTTCGACTCTTGTGTAACGTCGCAAAACAAGATGTCGATTTGAATTTGCGGGATTTTGAGGGCAACACGCCCTTGATGCATTCTGTGAGGACTGGAAATGCTGGCTTGGTGAAATTTATTCTGAAGGAATTGAAAGAATTTCAAGTCGCTATACAAGCCATAGATGTTCGAAACAACGAAGACAGGACGCCTTATTTAGAGGCTAAACTTCAAGGGTACGAAGAGTGCGCGAATATTCTGTTGACCGAAGGAAATGCCTCGACTAACATTCAAGTAAATCCTTTCCTAGAATTTATTTCTGAAAAAGATGAATGTTCTTATAAGGGCAAAGTAAGAGGTCTTGACGATAATAAATATACGAGTATTGACTCCAAAACAACGCATTTTAACCCTCTTACTACACAAAAGAAGAAAAGTGGGTCTTTGAAAAAGCCTGACCAATTGGCTCCGGAGAAATCTGCTTCTTTAAAGCCGGAAAAGATACTAAAAAGAAAAACATGTTCTCCAAGAAAACTTTCCAAGTTAGATTTTGTGAAGGAAGAAGCAAAAAATGAGGAGAAACAGCGGCGAAGGCGGAAATATGCGTGGGATGAAGGAGTTGACGCACGCGAGAAGATCCTGTACAGATCACGAACTGATGGAAGTGAGAAAGAATTCGAGATGGTCTCAACAGAATTATCGCAACCGGCAGAAATCATCTCAGCTCCTGTTTTGTTCAGTTCATCTCAAGCCAAAACATCGTTGGATTACAACAAAGAGCGACCCACGATCTTTAATCACGATTTGCCATTGTCTCGGTCAAATGACCTTTCTACCTCAAGCGAGCCCTCAAGCGGAGAATTTATTCGAGCAGAAAGACGAGAGAGACCGGAAAATGAACGACCAAAATCAACGATGTTGAGGCCTCTCCCCGACTTCGGTCGAAAATTAAGCGAGCCTTCGATTTCGTCACTGAAACAATTTCGTTCCACTCAACGAGCTGAAACGAATGCAAAAGATGACGTTTGCAGCTGGTACTCTCATTTTAGTGTCTATAATTCGACTTCGGTGGCATTCTTGACAAAAATAATGAACCTATACGCCGAACAAGTATCTCCGGACTCTTCGTTTCGGAGCGGAGTGAAACCGATCAATCCCGACGAGCCGAAGGTACCCAAAATCTCCGTGGTGACCGCTCTCGGAGACGAATCTGGCGGCGACTCTGGCCGTTTGTCTCCCACGAGGCCAGCGTTGTCGACCCGAAGTAACAGTGCGAATGGTACCGGGGCAAGCCGAAAGACCTCTCCGGTTCTCACCCGAACAGTAAACGCTTATCTCCCGAGCAGAAGAACTTTATCTACACTAAGAGTTCAGGATATAGATAACTGATCCGCTTTAATCATCACTTTTATCGCAAAGATCATGTAGTGAAAAACACTGGCACCACAAATTTCGCCTCTTTTTAGGCTCACGAGAAAAAAAATTACATGAGTTTTGGAAAGATTAACAAATCATAAGGCTTGTAAAGAACCCACAAAAAAATCTGGGAAATTAAACAAAATTAATTGCTGTCAAAACAGGTCAGGCCTGGCCTTCTGCACTAAAAAGGAAAAGTTTCACCCAGTAATGAAACCTTTCCTCTTCCGTCCATCCTAGAAAAACTAAACGAAAGGGGAAAGAAAGGGAAAGAATTAAACTTTTAAAAAAATAACCTTAACAGGACACCGCGACAAAAACACAATTCGAAATGCAGTTTTTCATACAAATTCAGAAATCAGTCGACAGTTACGTACTGTCATGAAAATTGCAGGCTCGCAGCCACTGATAAGAAAGCATATCCACTGTTAAGTGTACTCAGGAGTCCCACTGACCTTCAGATCTGCATGAGAACTTGAACAAGAACCAGTTAATGAAAAACCCCTCACCCCTAGGGATATATGTAAGTGAAGAGGGGTGGGGATCTAGGATACTCCATCATTGTCTTCCAGACCTCCCTAGCCAACAATACAGGCGCTCTTCACTTCCATTCTACTGGTTCAGATTTTAGTCAAATTTTTGCTTTGCGAGACGACAGTCAAATACATCAGTAGTTACTAGTACCAGGGTTGGGAAAGTAAAGTAACGTAAAGTATTAAAAGGCGAGTGAAATTTCCATGTCGGATAAAAAACTTAAATTTTCGATGTCGAATATGAGAATCATGACTCAAATTTGAAACCTCGGTGTCAAATATATTCCAATGTTGAATTTTGGCGCAGTTATATAAACGCCGTAGTTTTGTTGCGGCAGTCGACAGCTTGAAACTAGCCATGCTTCACTGACCACCGTACCCCCCCCCCCCCCCCCCCCCTCCTTTCAGTAACCATTATTTTGATCTTTCATTTCACGATATTTTATTCTCAAATGGTAGCTTTTGAAGTATTTACAACATCAGTGGGTGTGAATTGAATGAAATAAACTTTCCTTATAACTTTCTCTTCAAAGACAAAAGGGTCAGGGAAGAGAGATCCTGGGAACGTGTTTCACTCCAGTTCAGGCCTATCATCCACTTTGAAGTTGTTTCCATTCCACCTAAAATATAGCTTTTACTTTTTTCGGCCTACCTGTTCTGGAACTGACTAAGTTGATGACAGTAAAAAGGGAAAAAGAAAAAAAAAAGTTCACAAAAATTGTGCCCCGTGTGAGGATCGAACTCACGACCTTCAGATTTCTGATTTCAGATTATGAGACTGACGCGCTGCCTACTGCGCTAACGAGGCACTCACAAGAACTAGGAGGAATATGAAAATATTTAAATGTAGCAATTAGTGTAGGTAACTCATACGATAACGAATTTTAAAGAACTTGTAAACGGGCTTTATTTGTTGGGGAGTAAAAACGGTTTAAATTACAGTGAATCTAAGGAAATCTTGCCGACTATGAACCATTGTATCAATATTAATACTTTAGCTCTGACGACTGTGGATAGCCAGAATCCCTCTCAAAAAGCACTTCTCATGACTTTCATTGAGATTATTTTCGTGAATAGACTAGAAGTATGAAGATCAGAATCAAGCTATAACGACCGTAAATGAAAGTAATTAAACCCGTGTAAAGAAAATTATGCAAATTCTCGCGAAATATGAAGCGACATGGGGAGATTTTTAATAGAGAGGTTAATTAAGCATTGATATTAGCTCATTTCTGTCCTGTTAGCTCCACATATCAAGCAACTTCTCAAAGGAACGAGACAAGTTAAAATCACAGAATTATCACGCTTAACCTCTCTAATATCCAATTTTCAGACGTTGTTCCTTGTGCATTGATCTAATTTCCGTTGAGTGAATGATGTTAATAAAATGACTAAATTAAATTAATTTCGGAAATCTGCCTTTTTCCAGCGGAGTTTTAGAGGTTTGAATTCGGCCAAAATCCCATTCGTTCAAGGTAACTTAAGCCGGGTTTGCCCCCCAACCAAAATGGCCCGTCAGAAACCTTGAAAAGATATATATTTTAATACACTTGCCCTACAGGCTCTTGCAATTTTGTTTTTCTACGATGAAATGATATATGACCATATGGAATCATATATGAACTGCGGATATGAAATCAAGTGAAGCTATGATCTTCGCAGTTGTGAACGCAATTTTTGCAATTGCGTAGAGAAACCTGAAAAATTCAGGACTTCAACGGGATTTGAACCCGTGATCTCGCGATACCGGTATCGATCTGCGAAGATCATAGCTTCACTTAATTTTGTTTCTCTTAGACCGATCGAATGAATGTATCGGACTTAATCAAGTGGGTCAAAATATGCAAGAATGTGTGACAAATTAGCTCACTTAGTACTTGCTTACTTTCAATCAATCAATCAATAACTTTATTAATGTCTCAGGTAGATCTACAATAGCTTACATATACGTAAACTAATTGGGGACACCTAACTGCTAGTAAATTAAAATTTAAGAAGAAATATATTAATCTGATTCAAAATACTAATTATTATCAATAAGCGTTAAAATTCGCTGTGTTTTAAACTAGTTCCCTAAAAATATCTTGACATATCAATATCCCAAAAACCCATGCTTCCTTAAACCAAAGGTTGAAGACTAATCCCCTCCCAACCCACTATTTTCAATCCGTGAATATACTAGATCCCATAATTCCCACTCTTTACCATTCTTATTTAACTACTGCATAGTGTACAATTCTTACAATTATCTTCCATCATCCCAACTAGATCTAATTTCAGTAATTTTCTGATTTTTGCTTTAAACGTATTTAAAAATTCCGAATTCCTGACTTTCTTATTTAATTTTGACCACAGAAGTGGACCTAGATATCGTAAGTTATGCTTTCCGTATATCACGGTATTGATCTTGGTATTACAAAAATCTGAATTTTGGAAGCTATGGCGATTGATGTTATTATTTTGGAATACTTCTTTAATGTATGAAGGACAAAGAATAGCACTGTCTTACAGTCGCCTGTTCTTTAACGTGGGTAGCTTTGCCAACTTAAGTAACTCGTCATAGGTTCCAGATTTCCTATAATAAATTGCTCTCAAGGCTCTTTCTTGAATTCGCTCCAGTTTCCTTTTGTCCAAAGAGCGACACAAATTGCAAACGATATGACCATACGTCAGCTGAGGCAGTATGGCAGACTTGTATGTAATAAGACTTAACTGATTAGAGTGTAATGTGAAGTGCTACTGAAGTATCTACCCCATATGAACCATGTGAGCGTTAGGCCTACTAATGGAAATGGGCCCACACAAGGACAGAGAAACGACCTTCGGGTAAGATCACGGCTGATCTACCGACTGAGCTGCAAGGTCAGACAGGAGCAGGCCGTGGGAACTGACGATGTCACAGCAATGAACATGTACAAGTACAAGAAGGGATTACGTTTTTTCAAACGTTGGCCGTGTAGCACTTATATTTGAACAGACTTAACTGATTAGAGTGTAATGTGAAGTGCTAAGCATCTACCCCATATGAACCATGTGAGCACATGGTTCATATGGGGTAGATACTTAGCAC
>NC_090874.1:22256828-22259328 GCF_036669935.1 Montipora foliosa | reverse complement strand
GTCACAGGCGCTGATTTCGAAAATTCACTGTACGCTTTCGGTCAATCAGAAAAGAAATAGTGACTTCAATGTATAACAATAACAATAATCTTCTCATTGAAGTGTCTTTCTCCTTTTCCAAGAATTCAAGTGGTTGGAATTACGTTTTTTTTTTTAACGAGGGTGATAGAGGTGTGTGGTTTGATAAGCAAATTTGGGAAGCTACCCTTCATAAAGTAAAATTTTACCACTTTTGGCAATGGTTTTCACCGATTTGTTGACACAGGCATCGCGCCTTGTGATTAATTACTCTATAAACAGACGTGCCGATTCATATATTTGCCGCCTGTATTTTCCCCTGGTGAAAGATTTCTTAATTAAAAGCCAGAATATGTTCATTCTTTGATTGCACTCTCGTGAGATGACAGCCACATTGGTGTCAAAACAGAAGAAAAATGTAGCTCACGTTTTGCTTAACAATAGTGTCAAATTCCCCAAAGACTTTTCAGTGCTTTTGTTATTTTCACCAACATGGCTGCCGTGACGTCAAGTGCTCATCAAGGTTCAGAAGCAGGTCTATAGGCCACTTCGGAAAATGCCATAATACTCTTTGTTTGTCCCCCCAAATTTGGCATAAGCATTTACTTTGTTGTCTCTTGGGACCATTGTAAGTCCCAAGAGAAACTAGAAACAATGCTTATGAAAAATTTGGAGGGACAAACAAAGATTATTATGGTATTTTCCAAAGTGGCCTAATATTGACAGTCTTCTTGCATAACGAGACAAACAACTTCGGCGTTAATTGAATTTTTTTGAATTTTTTTCGGCTGTATTATTTTAAACAATTTTTTAAAGGGAAGTTGTAAATTAAAATCTGCAAATGAAGATTGTAAAACGCGCAAAAAGAGAAATTACGATTATGGTTTCTTTGAATCGTATGTAAAATATGAAGCAATTGCAACTTCTTAGGCCCAGTTCAGACGTCGTGCTTCTGCCGTGTCGAACTAAATTCAGGAATTAAGTTCGACAAAAGCACGGCAGAAGCACGGCGTCTGAATCAAACTTTTGAATTAAGTTCGGCAAGCAATTAAGTTCGACAAGCTCTGCCGTGCTACACGACTTTGGCACGGCATTGATTCAAACGTCGTGCTTGTGTCGCGCCAAACAAAATTCATAAATTATATTAATGTATTTGGCGAGATTCAGTTCCCACGGGGAGTTAGGAGAAGAATTGTTACGAGGCATCAGTAAAGCCTGAATTTGGTTCGACTTTGGCACGGCGTCTGAATCAGAGTTGTTTCCCTACCGTGCTACAGTCGAACCAAATTGCAATTAAGTTCGGCACGGCAGAAGCACGACGTCTGAACTGGGCCTAATTACACTCGAGCTAAGATTTTCCTGGCGCACACTAACAACACGCTCAAGCTGAATTTTGGAGTTTTGATCCGACAAACTCTGTGTTACACTGATGAATTTTTGTTGACTATAAAAGTAGACTACACTTATAACAGTGTGATAGTCATAGTAATCTGTCAGCCAAATTACAATTCTTTCATTGCACAAAGACTGAGACCAATTCCAAGTTCATTGCTCGAACTGTTACTTCCAGGCATTTTGCACTACACGTTTAGAAAGCACTTTCATGAAGTATACTTAATATTTGCAACAATAGGCTTGATTTTAGAATAACACAAGGCTGTAGTCGCCAAATTAAAATAATAATAATAAAAAGTAATTGAGCCTCGGCCTAAAATTCCATCCAAAAAAGATAGTGAATGGCGACCGATACAGCGTTAATTTGAGTAGTATCCCTGCAATGGACTGCGTTTCATCCGTGAAAATTTATGTAGTGATGGCCGAGATATATAACAGGTTCGTCAAACTAAAGAATAACACACTTTAATTCACAAACACGCCATGCTTCTCCACTTCTGTACATTATGTAGTAATCACCAATCTCTTAAGCTAAACACTACGTTCCCTTCCTTTGTGAAAACAGAACTCAACTTATGACAATTAATAAAATGTTCAAAATGCCTAACACAGTCTATTGTCCCGAGATTCATAAACAATCTCAACAATCTCAAAACTTGCTTTTTGTCTAACAGTCTCAACAGTCTTTTTAAAACTATTCACTTTTCCATAACAAAGTCCTTAAACTTAGCTGGCATCCGTATAGTTCGGTTTGGCCTTCTCCGTGGCTCTGTGGTTTCTGAGGTTTCTGAGGTACCTATAGGTAGGAGAGAGATCACCGGACTTGCTGGGGTTTCAGCTCCCACAGACTTCTCCGCCTTCTCTGGGGCTTCATAAGGTTTAACAAAAGAACTATTTCTCCAGTCTACTACACCTTCGGTTGATTTCAAGGTTAGTTCTTGTCCCTCATTTGTCTGAACAGTCGTACGTTTAGGCTCAGTCTCAAAGTTGGGATTTAACTTTCCGGATGACTTGCTGTTCTTGACAAGGACTTTATCTTTAGGCGGGATAGAGCTACCAAGAGCGTGTCGCCGTTTGTCAGCATACA
>NC_090874.1:22204328-22254328 GCF_036669935.1 Montipora foliosa | reverse complement strand
ACAACGGGTGCATTTCCTTTCTTCAAAACCTTCTTTTCTTTTCCAATTTTCTTTCCTGCTCTCTCCTTTTCTTTCCTTTGATGATCTTTTTGAAAGATTCTGTTAACTCGCTCAAGACCTCGCATGGACTGCATTTGAGTGTTGACCGCCTCATGGACTCGTGCAGTTTCCTGTAGCTCAGTCAAGGTTGCATCACTCGCTTTTTCGAGAAATTTTTGAATCCTTACATTTTTCAATGATCTGGTCTCGGATGGCTTCATCCACATTAACAAAATCACAAGATATCGCTTTCTGATGTAGTCGGCAAACAAACTGACCCATGGTTTCTCCCTTTGTCTGTTGCATCTGGCGAAATACGTGTAGCTCAAATGGGACGTTGACTTTTGGCGTGAAATAGTTATCCAGAGCTGCTAAACAATTGTTAAATGTAGTTTCGTTATCCTCAGGTACTAAAGTGTAGTAAGTCTCTTGTAATTCCATACCTCCCGAATGTAACAGTAATGCTATTTTCTGACATTCATTGGTTACTCTTTTCGAGGCCACATAAAGGTTAAAGGCACGTTTCCATCGTTTCCATCGAACAGAAAGTGAATTTGTCTCTCCCTTTGGGTCGAAGTGAGGTAGGCCGTGGATGTCTAAGACTTGTTTCACAGTCGCTCCGCCAGGATCAGTGGGAGTCGTTGATGTGGTCGAGCCGCTCGCTTGCTCTCCAGGCGCTGACATTCCGGTTGTTTAGACAAAATAACCGCGCAAATTTTAATCCGCAACCACATTGGTATTCCATTTATCACCGCCCTCGTCGCCAAATGTCTCTTAAGCTAAACACCACAATTTACAATGCTGTAAGTTAATTGATGATGATTTTACTGAACTATATTTTCTACCTAGGAACTAGATTTGAAATAAGATTTACGGTTTAACAGTTTTGTCCTCTAGTGCGACTTGGCCCTTAGTCGAACTTGCTTATCTACCTAAGTAATTGTAACAGACAAGCAAAATATCGATGACAGATTGTCGTATGTCCCTCATCTTCCAGCAGTAAATTAATGGATTCAGAGATGAATTGAGCAGCACCAAAGTCCAAAGGTAATATTTTAAATGGAGTATGGTCTTGCTAAGTCCAGAGTTTATCAGAACAATATTAATGCAGACGTTGGGTAAGTAACAAACTACGAAGACCAAGTAGACGCAAAATGTGCTTCCTGCTAATTTAAAGCGCCTTGCAGCATTTGCTCTTTCTCTCCCATTCTGCTCTCGAACTTGCAGCACTTGAATTTGCTTTCGGTGCCGTCTAACTTTAAATAGATTTTGCAATAAAGAATCGTGATGATTATGAGGCAAAGTATTGCACAAACTGTTTGAATTTTTAATGTTCTTGTAATTTCCTCCCGCGTGAACCACAAACCAACAGTCGAGAAAAATCCACTGACCAAGAACAATAAGATCACCACAAAAACCGCACGATTATGAGTCACAATTTCTTGATATCTGAGGTGTAAAGTAATTGCTAAGAATCTGTCAACTGTTAAAGCCAACACACTTAGGAACGAGGCGTAGCATAAGAAATAAGCAGGGACTAAAAATTCTGTAATGTTCGTGTGCTCTATAGTTGTGCTGTTTTGCGACCATGAAATCAAAAGTGCGACATATAGAGGGTGGACAATCAACCCAACACAAAGATCAAAAACAACCAGGCTAAAATGAAAGGCTTTTAACGGCTTTGGTAACGATGAAGTTCGCCTTATCGCTTGAATTGTAATACTGTTCAAAATGGTCGCTGTCAAACATAGAAGAGCGTTGAAGACTCCATTAGCAATGAACGTGAAGTAAAATTCATCGGCCCGTCTGTTCATCGCCGAAATGATACGATATGAAACGATTGAAGCAACAACGTATTCAGGTTAGTGCTTTGGAGGTGAGGATCTCAGATTGATGTTATCCTTGGCTGTTGGAGCAGTGGTTAAGTTTAACTTTTCCGTTTCAATCATAACATTCATCAATGAAGGACTGTAATTACATGGTCGTACTGTGAGTTGATCGTAAAGTTTGGTCTTGGAAGCAACAGAAAAACTGAATTGATGATTTGAATTATAAAGTTTTTAATGACGACAAATATTTCAAAGGACTTTAAATTAATTTTGAGTGACATGTCAAAATAGTCCAGAGGCACAATAAATCCATTTGAAATATTTTCTAAAACACTGTTTACAACGGCCAGCATCATGCAATTAAAAAATGGAAAATTATTTCTTAACTGTCAGGTTACCGTGTTTTGCTTGGCACTCACTTTTCTCAACAGCAACGGTGAATTGGTTCTTTTCTGATTTTAAAGCAAAACATTTTCAAGTTTTACACTTATGGAACTCGATAATTGAGGAATAAAACTCAACAGCAAGTACGCCTTCGAACATCTGCTTTCCTAATTCTCAGGTTAAACATGAAACGTTAGTGATGTATTGGTGTATTTGTCGAATTTAAACACAGGCAAATTATTTCTTAACTTTCAGCTAAAGATATGCAACTTGTTTTGCCTGGCATACACGTTTCTCAACAGCAACGGTGAATTGCTTCTTTTCTGATTTTAAAGCAAACCTTTTTAAGTTTTATACTTATGGAACTCGATAACTGAGGAATAAAACTCAACAGCTATTACACCTTCGAACTTCTGCTTCCCTAATTGTCCGGTTAAACATGAAACGTTAGTGATGTTTTGGTGTATTTGTTAATTTAAACACAAATTATTTCTTAACTTTCAGGCTACGGAGATTCAACTTGTTTTGCTTGGCATACACTTTTCTCAACAGCAACGGTGAATTGGTTCTTTCCTGATTTCAAAGCAAACCTTTTTAAGTTTTATACTTATGGAACTCGATAACTGAGGAATAAAACTCAAAAGCTAGTACACCTTCGAACGTCTGCTTCCCCAATTCTCAGGTTAAACATGAAACGTTCAGTAGTGATGAATTGGTGTATTTGTTAATTTCAACACAAATTATTTCTTAACTTTCAGGCTACGGAGATGCAACTTGTTTTTCCTGTCATACACTTTTCTCAACAGCAACGGTGAATTGGTTCTTTTCTGATTTTAAAACAAACCATTTTTAACTTGTATACTTATGGAACTCGATAAGTGAGGAATAAAACTCAACAGCTAGTACTTCGAACGTCTGCTTTCCTAATTCTCAGGTTAAACATGAAACGTTAGTGATGTATTGGTGTATTTGTTAGTTTAAACAAAGGCAAATTATTTCTTAACTTTCAGGCTACCGAGGTGCACTTGTTTTGCCTGTCATACACTTTTCTCAACAGCAACGGTGAATTGGTTCTTTTCTGATTTTAAAGCAAAACATTTTTAAGTTTTACACTTATGGAACTCGATAACTGTGGAATAAAACTCAACAGCTAGTACGCCTTCGAACATCTGCTTTCCTAATTCTCATGTTAAACATGAAACGTTAGTGATGTATTGGTGTATTTGTTAATTTAAACAAAGGCAAATTATTTCTTAACTTTCAGGCTACCGAGGTGCACTTGTTTTGCCTGTCATACACTTTTCTCAACAGCAACGGTGAATTGGTTCTTTTCTGATTTTAAAGCAAAACATTTTTAAGTTTTACACTTATGGAACTCGATAACTGTGGAATAAAACTCAACAGCTAGTACGCCTTCGAACATCTGCTTTCCTAATTCTCATGTTAAACATGAAACGTTAGTGATGTATTGGTGTATTTGTTGAATTTAGACACAGGCAAATTATTTCTTAACTTTCAGCTACCGAGGTGCAACTTGTTTTGCCTGGCATACACTTTTCTCAACAGCAACGGTGAATTGGTTCTTTTCTGATTTTAAAGCAAAACATTTTTAAGTTTTACACTTATGGAACTCGATAACTGGGGAATAAAACTCAACAGCTATTACACCTTCGAACGTCTGCGTCCCTAATTGTCCGCTTAAACATGAAACGTTAGTGATGTTTTGGTGTAATTTGTTAATTTAAACACAAATTATTTCTTAACTTTCAGGCTTCCGAGATGCAACTTGTTTTGCCTGGCATACACTTTTCTCAACAGCAACGGTGAATTGGTTCTTTTCTGATTTTAAAGCAAAACATTTTTAAGTTTTACACTTATGGAACTCGATAACTGGGGAATAAAACTCAACAGCTATTACACCTTCGAACGTCTGCGTCCCTAATTGTCCGCTTAAACATGAAACGTTAGTGATGTTTTGGTGTAATTTGTTAATTTAAACACAAATTATTTCTTAACTTTCAGGCTTCCGAGATGCAACTTGTTTTGCCTGCCATACACTTTTCTCAACAGCAACGGTGAATTGGTTCTTTTCTGATTTTAAAACAAACCATTTTTAAGTTTTATAGTTATGGAACTCGATAACTGAGGAACTGGGAAATTTAGAATGCCTAATTGCATTCTCGTTCCCAGAGCTGCGATTGTCTTGGCCAGCGCCGCAGATCGAGAGCTCTGGCTAGTCCGCATTCTCGTACCCATAGCTGCGATCCTCTTGGCCAGCGCCACGGATCAATCCGTGGCGCTGGCCAAGAGGATCGCAGCTCTGGGTGCGAGAATGGCTGGTCCGCACTTACGGACTTCCGGTCGTTCTGCGCAGGCTCTATTCTTTTTCAAAACGGCGGACCAAGCCAACATCTCTGTACCTGTCCGCAAAGGATCCCAGGACCGTAAATGATCCTCAAAATGTACCGCAAATGATCCCCATATTGGACTGCAAATGATCCTAGAGCGCAAATGATCGCGGAGCGCAAATGATTCCGAAAAAAAAGTGGGAATGGCATGGAGGGTGGAATGGTCTGGATAGAGGATTAATGTGAAGAGCGCTTTAAATTATGCATGGATAGGAACCGGTTTCTGCCTCATTATAGTTTACATTTGCCACATTTAATTATCGGATACAATCATCAACAACTAACTTGGACGCAATAGCCCTTTTCACGGTTAGTTTTTCTCATTTGCATTACAATGTAATCTCTCGTGGATGCGAGGCAAAATCGGGTTAAAACTGAAAAATAGCCCAAAATCGTTTAACATACATGCTAGATTATATTGTAATGCAAATAAGAAAAACTAACCGTGAAAAGGGCTATTCTAAAGCATAGTTAATAGATGTAGAATGGTTATGAAACTCGACAAGTTTCTTTGTTTCATGTTTTTATTCGCTTTTTTGGCCTTCACCTTACACAAAACCGACAAAAACACATCTTTTTCGACAGGATAACCAATCAAAAGCTTCGACTAATTTATTCGAAATTAACTTGCGAACCAAAAACAAAAGATTTTGCAGGGTCACGGTCGGTTCAACATCAAATTGCGACTGTACTGTTCCTGCTTTTGAAATTCCCAGGGTTTCATAACCAGTCCCTAGATTAACTATGTCTAAACCGATTGTGACCAGACGCCCGTTTCTCGAGAAGTCGATCGATGACTTTTAGCATTTTTTTTCGAGATAACTAAAAGCGGATTGTGAAACACTTAAACCCTCTCCCTTCTTGAGATAAAGAGGGAATTGTGACATGTGAAAGGTTTAGGGACTTTTGAGAAACGGGCCACTGATCTCTTTGACGAGGCGAAGAGGACGCCACCCGGGCCCGGCTAGCAACAATCGTAACATTAATAACTAGAACGCGATGTTTTAGCCTATAAGCTTTGCTTCAACGTGCAATACTGCAGTTTTATTTTTTCCCATATCCTTGACTAAAAGTCGTCCAGTAAACAACTATTACAGAAAACGCTATCATTTGCGTAGACCTGCAATGCTCCACCGCTCTTAATGTGTGTAGCATTCGAATTTTCTTCCACATCTGGGACAAATCTCTTCTGTTATCTTTTCCTTCGCTGCATTTTTGCTTTAATTCCTGAGCAATGGCTAGCTGGGGATTCTGAGCAGCTATTGGTTCCAGGCTATGGTAATGCAGCTCTGCTTCATGGCCAAGTAAGGCCATATCTCCAGTGGCTTCGTTTCCATAACCAGCTCCGGGGTAGATAATTTTCAATACCGTTTCTCCTAAGCTTGTTACTACCGCCACCGGGATTTCAAACATGTTAATTAGGTCCCATAAAGCAATCCAGTCACCCCATTCACTATCCATAGCCATCCTTCTCAGATAGGTATCCCATGCTCAGTGTTCGATAAATTCTCTGAAATCAGTCCCGTTCGGGGTTGTTTGATTACTACGGAGGTAATTTACCAAGTCACATCGCACTTTTGTGACCCTTCCGAGGCGTATTATAGCTAGTCATTCATTGCATGGAATTGACAGTTCCCATCTTTAGGTGTTGGAGGCTGGAGATATGTTAATCCTGCCTTTCCCAATTCCATGTCCAACTTATTTTTTTGGTGATTCACCTTTGTCTGGAGCTTGCTTACCGTTTGCCATCTACTGAAAAACCTCTGGTGAATCGTTTTCACTGCGCAAGGATGATGCAAGATTTAGTAAATCGCTCGCCATCTCATTTCGAGGATCTTCGTTGAGAGTAAGGCTGCAATGGTTGCCACTCGAAAACAGCAACCGTTTAGCAAAATGACAGGTAAAATACACCGCAATTGGTGTCATTCCCTTGCTTTGGACATTGAGGTGTACACTCGCCCCAATTGTCCTCCTAGAAGACAGCTTTATCCTCATCAGAAATACACTGGAGCTCATTTCTTATAAATGTTTCTTTGATTGTATCAAAAATTGATCGGTAAGTTTCTGTAGTGCAACTAGAGGAATCGTAAATGTAAAGGGCATAAATTAACAACACTTATAACGATCAGCAGCCAATGGTGCTCGGCAGGAAGGTGTACAGGTGCCATCAGTTTTTCGTACTCCCAGAGAGTGTTGTTGCCTATGTGTTTGGAGTACGTGGAGGTTTCAACCGGTCGATGCAACGAAGGATAAAAGTGGGACGTTGCAACTCCCCAGGTTCCTTCTTTAATGTCCTCAGTATTCGTCAAAAATTCAAAATACAAATTAGTGGTATCGCCATTATGCTTTTCACAGGAAAGTATTTGATTTATGCTGGCCTCTAACAAAGTGGCATTGCTTGTCATTCGCTTGGCTGGTTGATCTATGGACTCTTTGTGATCTCTGAATACGGCAGTTCGTTTACCATTGTAACTCTTTGCTTTTTGTTGTCTCTCATTTTCTTCTTCTTTCGTGACTGAAGTAACATCATCTACTTTAAACCAGTTCCTTTTGCTTTTCCGTGTCTCTGGGTCATTGTAACTGATAAAATACTTCTGCACGGTGTGATCTGCCTCAATGATAAGTCCTTCACAAGTGCTCTTTAGGGAGTTTCTTTTTCCCTTGACTATTTTTTTGGAAATGGGAATGCGAATCAAAACAGTTTCTCCTTTGTAATAGAGTGAAGGTGGATTTCGCCTTAACTCCCGCTTTACCATATACTGTGCAGCCTCATTAGAAGCATCCAGAGCTTCCTGTCTGATAGCATCTCGTTCGATTTCTACCTCCAATAGTTCTTCTCTCTTGCTGTCACCCGTTTCAAAACTGCTGTTATTTTCTTCCAGAACTTCACATTCTTTCTTTCCCCCAAGAAACAGTTTATTCCGAATCCTATTCGGTTTTCTACCAAAGTACACTTCAAATGGACTTAGGAATCCCAGAGAACGATGGGGGGATTCATTGTATAGTCGTTGGTAATGTTGAAGGTACTCCACCCAGTTTAGATTGCCGCCGTTATTTATCAAATCAAACCTTAATTTCTCCTTCCACGTTCTGTGTGAGCGCTCGTCTTTTCCTTGCGTTTGAGGACTGTAGGCCGAGCTTTTAACTATGCGAACGTTTAGCGCTTCACAAACAGTCTTTACCACTCCCTTAAATTCCGGACCTTGATCGCTTTGCAAAATTTCTGGGGGGCCGTGCTCCATGTAAATGTCCAAAAGATGCTTTGCCACTTCACTGGTCTCTTTTGTTCGAAGAGGACGCAAGAAAAGAAATCTACTAAAAATATCAATAAAAGACATTATGTACTTATATGTGTCACCATCTATATTGCCTGGCAAGCTATAACCATACTAACAAGATCCACTTGATGCCTTTCTTGTATTTTGGATGCTTTGATTGGTCGGAGAGGCACCTTATTATAAAAAAGGGGTCTCACTTTTTGTTGCTGTTTCATTGAATTTAGATTGCGTTGGATAATTCGACAAGGAAATGAGGTTGTCGTGTGTTTGCCAGACTTCTTCGAATATTCCGACTGTTTGTTTTCGTTTCGTGGTTTTGCAGCAACTGGTCAAGCGCGTGTCAATACCAAATGTCGCAGAATCGAGGCCGCTGGCAGACCCGATTTTTCTAGGAAGATCGAAAGAGACTGGAGAAACGGGCCCCTGGTCACAATCAGTTTAGAATTCCGTCCAAGTTAATTTTTGATGATTGTATCCGATAATTAAATGTGGCAAATTTATGGCAGCCTGGTAAGAAACAAAATTCTTCCTTTCTTGAAAACTATAATGATGCAGAAACCTGTTGTGAGCCATGCATGATTTAAAGTGCTTTCAATAAAAATAAGCGCTCTTCACATTAATTCTCTATCCACACCAATCCACCCTCCATGTCATTCCTTACTTTTCTTTGTCGGGATCATTTGCGGTCCAAAATGGGGACCATTGGCGTTCCGGGATCATTTTGCGGTCCTGGGATCATTTTCGGTACATTTTAGGGATCATTTGTGGTCCTGGGATCATTTGCGGACACGTACAGACCCTCTTGACTCTATTATGTGTAATAAAAGGCAGAATGTTACTCATATAGCAAAGAAAATATGGAATGGGGACCGGCCCGGCCGTTGGCGCAATTTTTATATTGAGGCAATACACAAAAGCCAGTTTTAAGTATTACATTGTATAAAACTTGCTATTACCGTTTTCTCGTATATTGTCGGAGTAAGACTTTATTTAGTCACTGACTACATTTATACTGAAGTATGCTTCTCCATAAGTTTGCTTCCCGTACGATTTTAGCATTAAGTGTAGCTTTTCCTTTGCTGCTTGTAAACAGATTAACTACATTGGTTTCTATATTTTCGTGTTTTATAATTTAAAGAAAAAATATTTGAGTCAATAATTTCTGTCACATTGTGGAGTAGAAACAATTCGACTCCTGTGGTGTCATTCGTGGTCGATTCTGGGCTGAGTTACCTTTTAAACGCGAAAGGATAAGTTGAATTCCCGAAATGATATAAATTGATGCCGGGAATTTAATCCACCGGGTAAAGGACTACCTTTTGTATTGGCTATTGACAACATGAGTTGAGGTCATCTTTCTGAGAATCTCATGAAATTCTGTTGTCAGGTGATCGTATAAATATTCTTACATTCTCCGTGATCCAATCTGGTTCAATAATTCACTCCAGTGGTCCCGTTCGATGCAATCCTGGCTTTTTTACTTTCAACCACTTGCACATTGACACAGAGATTAGAAAGCCCATCTTCTGCCATGCAACCTGCCCTGCCTCATACGCGGCTTCAATTTTATTATTTTCTTTTCTGTTCTGCCCCGTTTACCCTTCTTATCAAAACCAAGATCTGATTTGATCCGCCCGATATATTCTGAAATGTTAATCATCTCACCCCGACAAATCCCTAAACAGACATTCCTGCATGCTTTACGCACTGCGAGGCTTCGAACTGAGTTGAATGGTCTTTTCTCTAGTTTATATTCAGCAAGAGGCATTGGAATGCGCATGCTGATGACTGGACTACACATGTTAGTTCAAGAAAATTCATTTGTGCCTAACCTACCAAGGGCTTACATGTTTCTACCAGAGAGGTTTTTCACCCCTTTTGCCCCATTTTTAGTCTTGCTCGTGGTTTCATCAAACGACTTTGCAAAGTAGTTCAACATTATTCAGCGAATGTGACAACGATGTTGCTAACAATGGAAACTCCAGAAAGTTGTTTAGACACACTTAAAGTGAGTGAGTAATATGAAAGCGGTTTCGTTTTCTTTGGTAAATGAGCACATATCAACAATATTTATAAATCTTAGTTAGTCTCCTGTGACCGTTTTTTGGTTTTCTCTCTTCTTTGTAGCACTTCTTTGATTAGTGCGTAAACATGATAAAGTTGACTCTTTGACTTGACTTGACTTGACCTAACTTAACTTAACTTAACTTAACTTAACTTACCTTGACTTGACTTGACTTGACTTGACTTGACATGACTTGACTTGACTTGACTTGACTTGAAAACAAAACTGAAGACTCCAGCTGAAGAAACGGCACACTGCGGCACACTTTCAGTCATGGTTATCACATCACATTTATTCACCTCAGTCATACAGTAAATGATACGTACTCGTACTTCTTATACGCGCAATCGAAAGCGTTCGTGGCTTCGAATCCAGTTCAAGCCTGCGTTACGGCGTTTTCCGGCTTCCTTCAATGTAACTGCTTTAAAAGTTGCTCTCAAATTCAGAGGTCATTCTCTCTTAGAAATGTTACAGTCCACAGTACAACTGAAATGTATATATATCTTTCATAAACTGAATTTTAGAAGTAAAGTAATCTTGTTTGATAAACAAAACTTATGCTCGAAGAGTACAAATTGTTTATGATTTTGAAATTTTCCGTTGCTATTGGCATGGTAATCTTTTTCTTGTCACCTGTCATGGCATTGGTAACGTATCCCTTCAGTGTTGGCAGACTTAGTTTTCACTCAACATTATCAGACGAGGGCAACTTGAGCATACACAATCGCTAACACACCTAAAGCCCTGTCCAATTGCAAACGGGAACTGTTTTGTGATAAAACATGTCAAAGCATTGTTGAGTGACCAAACCTATTTAATATTGGTTTTTTGGGGTTCATGGCCAAATTTATATCAAACTACTATCAAACTCCAGATGCAAATAATTCTGGGCCACTAAATTACCCAGTGTGCTTCCCTTGTCGACTTGACAAATCGTCAACACCTCAGTCAATATGGCGGAATGCGAGATATGATGGGAAAAATCATGGCGATGTGTAGCGGCCACAATCCTCATTGAAGTGTTAGTAAATGATAAAAGAGAAAAGGTAAACGAGGGAAGACTAGGAGTTGGATAAAGAGACGTGAACAGAAAGGATGCTTTAATAACATCGTAAAGGATCTGATGATAGAACGATTTACGAACTGATCACAGAGCGTCCTCTTTATTCGCCATCCATTCTCGCGATCCGCGGCGCTGGCCAAGAAGATCGCAGCTGTGGGAAAGAGAATGTTCGCCATCTTGAAAACAGTGGCGTGAGGCACACGCGCGTCAAACGTGTTTCATGTTGCTGTCCACGCGCGAAAAACATCGTTATCCAAACACGAAACGTTTTACAGTTTCAATGTTTTACTGAATGTTTGACAGCCAAATTTACCCAACTCCATAAAACACGTTAAAGCACTACCAAACAGAGTGACCAAAAGGCTGTGGTCACCCTCGCAAGACTTCACCTGTTTGGACAGGGCTTAACGTATTTTGCATTAAGCCAATAATAAACAATTATTGGATGAGGTTTTTGTGATATCTAGAATAATAAAGGTGGAGGTAGGGGTTATCGGCTGAGGCTGATAACCCTTACTGAGACCTTGATTATTCTGGATATCACAAAAACAGAATGTAATAATTGTTTTATTATACATTGAACAAAAAAAAATGATCACAACTGTGACTGGAGCTGATAATATATTTCTAAAAATATCCAAATCAGCGGGACAGAGTTCGACTGACAAAACATTCTAAGCCTTAGACAATATGTGAAAAATTGGAAAAAAGCTGGTTGAGAAAGTAAATAGCAATAAATAGGCCTAACTAAAGAACTCATATTTTTGCTTCTTCACTGACGGCAAGCAACAGAAAGCGCGCGAAGTTGACATGATTACCCTTACAAATCATGCACCGCGGTCATACATGGGATGATTACCCGTGACCTTGAGTGTCCTTGACATGATTATTGTATAATTTGCAGCTTGATGGCGTCACAGGCGCTGATTTCGAAAATTCACTCTACGCTTTCGGCCAATCAGAAACGAAATAGTGACTTCAATGTATAATAACAACAATAATTTTGTCGATCTCCTTTTCCAAGATTTCAAGTGGTTAGAATTACGTTTTTTTTCAACGAGGGTCATAGAGGTGTGTCGTTTGATAAGCAAATTTGGGAAGCTACCCTTCATAAAGTAAAATTTTACCACTTTTGGCAATGGTTTTCACTGATTTGTTGACACAGGCATCGCGCCTTGTGATTAATTACTTTATAAACAGACGTGTCGATTCATATATTTGCCGCCTCTATTTTCCCCTTGTGAAAGATTTGTTAATTAAAAGCCAGAATATGTCCATTCTTTGATTGCACTCTCGTGAGATGACAGCCATGTTGGTGCCAAAACAGAAGAAAAATGTAGCTCACGTTTTGCATAACAATTGTGTCAAATTCCCAAAAGACTTTTCTGCTTTTGTTATTTCCACCAACATGGCTGCCGTGACGTCAAGTGCTATCAAGGTTCAGAAGCAGGTGTATAGGCCACTTCGGAAAATACCATAATACTCTTTGTTTGTCCCCCCAAATTTTGCATAAGCATTTATTTTGTTTTCTCTTGAGACCATTGTAAGTCCCAAGAGAAACTGGAAACAATGCTTATGCAAAATTTGGAGGGACAAACAAAGATTGATATGGTATTTTCCAAAGTGGCCTATTGACAGTCTTCTTGCATAAAGAGACAAACAAATCCGGCGTCAATTGAATTTTTTTGAATTTTTTTCGACTGCATTATTTTAAACAATTTTTTAAAGGGAATTTGTAAATTAAAATTTGCAAATGAAGATTGTAAAACGAACAAAACTAGAAATTACGATTATGGTTTCTTTGAATCGTATGTAAAATATGAAGCAATTGCAACTTCTTAATTACACTCGAGCTAAGATTTTCCTGGCGAACATTAACAACAAGCTCAATTAAGCTGAATTTTGGAGTTTTGATCCGACAAACTCTGTGTTACACCGATGAATTTTTGTTGACTATAAAAGTAGAGTACACTAATAACAGTGTAGTGAGGCCAATTCCAACGTCATTGCTCGAACTGTTAGTTCCAGGCATTTTGCACTACACGTTTAAAAAACTTTCATGAAGTATACTTAATGTTTGCAACAATAGGCTTGATCAGTTTAGAATAACATAAGGCTGTAGTCGCCAAATTAAAATAACAATAATAAAAAGTAATGGAGCCTCGGCCTAAAATTCCATCCAAAAAAAGATAGTGAATGGCGACCGATACACCGTTAATTTGAGTAGTATTGCAATGGACTGCGTTTCATCCGTAAAAATTTATGTAGTAATGGCCGAGATATAAGCAGATTCGTCAAACTAAAGAATAACACACTTAATTTAATTCACAAACACGCCATGCTTCTCCACTTCTGTACATTATGTAGCAATCACCTATCTCTTAAACTAAACACTACATTCCCTTCCTTTGTGAAAACAGAACTCAACTTATGACAAGCAATAAAATGTTCAAAACGCTTAACACAGTCTATTGTCCCGAGATTCATAAACAATCTCAACAATCTCAAAACTTGCTTTTTTTTCTAACAGTCTCAACAGTCTTTTTAAAACTATTCACTTTTCCAGAACAAAGGAATTTGTTCAATTCTTCTTTCCACTTTTCCCTTCTGCTTCAGCTATTTTGAGTGACTTCAACAACGTTCGGTTCTGGCGCTCTATTTCCCCATTTGCTTCGGGCCAGAGGGGTGTGGATTTTCGATGTTCAATCCCATGTTCAGTTAGAAAAGCTTCAAATTCTTCGGATACAAATTGAGGAGCATTATCCGACTTAAGACTGAATGGGTAGCCATACCGTGTAAATATGGGCGTTAGCGCTTCAATCATCTTTTGAGAGGTGGTTGTGCGCATGACAACTATTTCAAAGAAACGGCTGTAGTAATGCACTACTACAAGTCGGTTTTCTCCAAAAGGAAATGGACCTAAGACATCGATGGCTACATCTTGCCACGGTCCGGAAGGTGGTTCTACGCGCTGCATTGGTTCAGGTGGACAAAATTCTCCCACTACTTGGCATCCCGGGCAGCTTCTGCAAACGTTCTCCGCATCAAAGTCTCTTTTGGGCCACCAAACTTTCGTTCTCAACTGGGTTTTCATCTTTATAATACCTCGATGCCCCTCTTGTGCTAAAATCAGTACTTCATGACTAACTTTCCTATTGCGTAAAGTTCATTCTTCACACTAAGGTAATGAGGCATTTTGCATTGACACCAGTCACCACTTTGTAGGTAGTATCTAACACTACACAGTTCAGGATCATTTTCTGGTTCTCTTTCAACTTCTCTTGCAGTCATAGCCATTGGCGTACTTTCTTGTACAACAACTCTAACAAAGTCAGCTTTGTCGCCACTGGGATCTTTCTGATAGATAGAATTTAACCTTGAAAGGGCGTCAGCGATGTTGGTCTTACCAGGACGGTAAATCACTTTGAAATTGTTCCCCAGCAAACGAAGGACCCACCGTTCTATTCGTGCAGACAGCTTAGAGGACGTGTTATAGATGTGCTTCAGAGGTTTATGATCGGTCTCTAGTTCAAATTCTCGACCATAAACATACAGCTTAAACCTCTTGCAAGCCCATGCCAACGCAAGACCTTCCTTTTCTGTGTGGGAATAGCGCTTTTCCACGTCGATAAGATTTCGCGATGCATAGGAGATCACCCTCCACATGCCATCTTGTAGCTGAGTGAGAACAGCTCCTATACCTGTGGGACCTGTGTCGGCTACTATTCGCGTTCTGCATTCATTCTTGAAGTAGGCAAGTGTATCTGCTTGGGATAGCAGATCTTTCAACTTCCGGAAGGATTTCTCTTGGGCGTCTCCCCACATCAAATATTGATCCCTTCTTGTAAGCATTCTCAGCGGTTCGGCGACCTGGGTGTAATCTGGCAGGAACTTGGCACAGTATTGTACTAGCCCTAAAAACGATCTGACTTCTGTGGTATTCTGTGGTGGCTTGGCATTTTGAATTGCAGACACCTTCTCCTCACTTGGTGAAATTCCTTGTTTGCTCAAGTCATGTCCAAAGAACGTTAATTTTGGAAGTCTGAACTGGCACTTCTTCTCATTCAAGGTCAATCCACACTTTCTGAGACGGCACAGAACATCTAGCAGATTCTCATCATGTTCCTGGATTCCACATCCGTGGATGATTAAGTCGTCAACAATATTTTTAATTCCTTTGCAGCCAATCAGAGCATCTTTGAAAATCTTCTGATATTTCTGTGGAGCTGAGGTTATTCCAAACATTAACCTCTTGTAACGAAAAAGACCCCTGTGTGTAATGAAGGTAGTAATCTGACGTGATTCTGAATAGAGCTCTACTTGATGGAAGCCCCATTTCAAGTCCAATTTACTGAAAACAGTAGACCCATTTAAATCGTGCAGGACTTCCTCGTTGGTAGGAATAGGGTGCCTCTCCCTTTCAATTGCTTCATTAGCTCTTCTCATATCGACACAGATGCGAATATCCCCATCTGGTTTCGGGACAGCCACAAGAGGTGAAACCCATCCTGTAGGGCCGTTGGGTACTTCTTCGATTATGTCTTCCTTTAGTAATTCATCTAATTCCTTGTCGACTTTCTTTCTTAGGCCAAATGGTAATCTTCTGACAGGTTGTGCAACAGGTTTTACATCTTTGTTCACATGTAATTTCAGCTGGTAATCTTTCAATTTACCCACTGCCGTGAAAACATCAGGAAAGTTCTTAACAATGTCCACAGATGTCCCTTCACTTGTGATAGAGTATGCTTGGGGTGAGTTAGGAGGGCCAACTCTTAGCACGTTCAATTTCTCTGCCGTATTCCTTCCAAGCAAAGCTCTGCCATGGCTTTCCGCAGCGGTAAACGCGGCTACACACCTCTCTCCAGACGCCGCACAATAAACTTCACTCTCAAATGTTCCAACTACCTCAATGGGTTGACTTTGGCCGTAAGCAAACAGCTTCCTTTCGCACCTTTGGGATCTGCATTTCACACCTTCCTGTTTTAAACTTTCCCACGTGTCATGATCCACAATATTTCATGTTGCTCCTGAGTTAATAAAGACATCCTAAAGCTGCACACCCCCAATGCACAAATCAGCAAATCCACTCAAGTCACCGCCACATTTTACAACAAAAGCATAATAATCTTCTTCTGGCTCCTTTGGAATTTGATTAGCACCATCTGAACGCTATTTTTAACCTGGACGTTTCTTTTCTACTTTAGATCGGCAGCAGGCTGCAAAATGACCGAGGAGACCACATTTGTTACAGGCTTTTCTGAGTGCTGGACAACTCCTGTCTCGTTCAGAATGACCAGTTCTGCAACAACGGGTGCATTTCCTTTCTCTCAAAACCGTCTTTTCTTCTTTCCTCCTCTCTCCTTTTCTTTCCTTTTTGAAACATTCTGTTAACTCGCTCAAGACCTCCCATGGACTGCATTTGAGTGTTGACCGCCTCATGGACTCGTGCAGTTTCCTGTAGCACTGTCAAGGTTGCATCACTCGCTTTTTCGAGAAATTTCCGACGAAGTGGCTTTCTGGTGTAGTCGGCAAACAAACTGATCGATGGTTTCTCCCTCTGTCTGTTGCATCTGGCGAAATACGTGTCGCTCAAATGGGACGTTGACTTTTGGCGTGAAATAGTTATCCAGAGCTGCTAAACAATTGTTAAGTGTAGTTTCGTTATCCTCAGGAACTAAAGTGTAGTAAATCTCTTGTAATTCCATACCTCCCGAATGTAACAGCAATGCTATTTTCTGACCTTCATTGGTTACTCCTTTCGAGGCCACATAAAGGTTAAAGGCACGTTTCCATCGTTTCCATCGAACAAAAAGTGAATTTGGCTCTCCCTTTGAGGTAGGCCGTGGATGTCTCCGACTTGTTTCACAGTCGCTCCGCCAGGATCAGTGGGAGTCGTTGATGTGGTCGAGCCGCTCGCTTGCTCTCCAGGCGCTGACATCCCGATTGTTTTGACGAAATAACCTCGCAAATTTTAATCCGCAACAACTTTGGTATAATTCCACTTATCACCGCCCTCGTCGCCAAATGTCTCTTAAGCTAAACACCACAATTTACAATGCTGTGAGTTAATTGATGATGATTTTACTGAACTATATTTTCTACCTAGAAACTAGATTTGAAATAAGATTTACGGTTTAACAGTTTTGTCCTCTAGTGCGACTTGGCCCTTAGTCGAACTTGCTTATCTACCAAAGTAATTGTAATACACAAGCAAAATATGGATGACAGATTGTCGTATGTCCCTCATCTTCCAGCAGTAAATTAATGGATTCAGAGATGAATTGAGCAGCACCAAAGTCCAAAAGTAATATTTGAAATGCAATATGGTCTTGCTAAGTCCAGAGTTTATCCAAACAATATTAATGCAAATGTTAGGTAAGTAACAAACTACGAAGACCAAATAGACGCAAAATGTGCTTCCTGCTAATTTAAAGCGCCTCGCAGCATTTGCTCTTTCTCTCCCATTCTGCTCTCGCACTTGCAGCACTTGAATTTGCTTTCGGTGCCGTCTAACTGTTAAATAGATTTTGCAATAAAGAATCGCGATGATTATGAGGCAAAGTATAGCACAAACTGTTTCAACTTTTAATGTTCTTGTAATTTCCTCCCGCGTGAACCACAAAGCAACAGTCGCGGAGAGAAATGCACTGACCAAGAACAATAAGATCACCACAAAAACCGCACGATTATGAGTCACAATTTCTTGATATCTGAGGTGAAAAGTAATTGCTAAGAATCTGTCAACTGTTAAAGCCAACACACTTAGGAACGAGGCGTAGAAGAAGAAATCACTAGTGAATACAAATACCGTAAAGTTCGTGTGCTGTTTAGTTGTGGTGTTTTGCGACCCTGCAATCAAAACTGCGACATATAGAGGGTGGACAATCAACCCAACACAAAGATCAGAAACAGCCAAGCTCAAGTGAAAGGCTTTTAACGGCTTTGGTAACGAAGAAGTTCGCCTTATCGCTTGAATTGTAATACTGTTCAAAATGGCCGCTGTCAAACATAGAAGAGCGTTGAAGACTCCATTAGCAATGAACGTCACAGTGAAGTAAAATTCATCGGCCCATCTGTTCATCGCCGAAATAATACGATATGAAACGATTGAAGCAACAACGTATTCAGGTTAGTGCTTTGGAGGTGAGGATCTCAGATTGATGTTATCCTTGGCTGTTGGAGCAGTGGTTAAGTTTAACTTTTCCGTTTCAATCATAACATTCATCAATTAATTACTGTAATACATGCTCGTACTGTCAGTTGATCGTAAAGTTAGGTCTTGAAAGCAACAGAAAAATTGAATTGATGATTTGAATTATAAAGTTTTTAATGACAACAAATATTTCAAAAGACTTTAAATTAATTTTGAGTGACATGACAAAATAGTCCAGAGGCACAATAAATCAATTTGAAAAATGGAAAATTATTTCTTAACTTTCATGCTACCGTGTTTTGCCTGGCACTCACTTTTCTCAACAGCAACGGTGAATTGGTTCTTTTCTGATTTTAAAACAAAACATTTTTAAGTTTTATACTTATGGAACTCAATAACTGAGGAATAAAACTCAACAGATAGTACACCTTCAAACATCTGCTTTTCTAATTCTCCGGTTAAACATGAAACGTTAGTGATGTATTGGTGTATTTGTTAATTTAAACAAAGGCAAATTATTTCTTAACTTTCAGGCTATCGAGATGCACTTGTCTCGCCTGTCATACACTTTTCTCAACACCAACAGTGAATTGGTTCTTTTCTGATTTTAAAGCAAACCATTTTTAAGTTTTTTACTTAAGGAACTCAATAACTGAGGAATAACACTCAACAGCTAGTACGCCTTCGAACGTCTGCTTTCCTAATTCTCAAGTGAAACATGAAACGTTAGTGATATATTGGTGTATTTGTTGAATTTAAACACAGGCAAATTATTTCTTAACTTTCAGCTACCGAGACGCAACTTGTTTTGCCTGGCATACACTTTTCTCAACAGCAACGGTGAATTGGTTCTTTCCGATTTTAAAGCAAACCTTTTTAAGTTTTATACTTATGGAACTCGATAACTGAGGAATAAAACTCAACAGCTATTACACCTTCGAACGTCTGCTTCCCTAATTGTCCGGTTAAACATGAAACGTTAGTGATGTTTTGGTGTATTTGTTGAATTTAAACACAAATTATTTCTTAACTTTTAGGCTACGGAGATGCAACTTGTTTTGCTTGGCATACACCTTTCTCAACAGCAACGGTGAATTGGTTCTTTCCTGATTTTAAAGCAAACCATTTTTAAGTTTTATACTTATGGATCTCGATAACTAAGGAATAAAACTCAACAGCTAGTACACCTTCGAACGTCTGCTTCCCCAATTCTCAGGTTAAACATGAAACGTTCAGTAGTGATGTATTGGTGTATTTGTTAATTTAAACACAAATATATTATTTCTTAACTTTCAGGCTACCGAGATGCAACTTGTTTTGCCTGGCATACACTTTTCTCAAAGGCAACGGTGAATTGGTTCTTTTCTGATTTTAAAGCAAAAAAACATTTTTAAGTTTTACACTTATGGAACTCGGTAATTGAGGAATAAAACTCAACAGCTAGTACACCTTCGAACATCTGCTTCCCTAATTCTCAGGTGAAACATGAAACGTTAGTAATGTATTGGTGTATTTGTTGAATTTAAACACAGGCAAATTATTTCTTAACTTTCAGCTACGGTAATGCAACTTGTTTTGCCTGGCATACACTTTTCTTAACAGCAACGGTGAATTGGTTCTTTTCTGATTTTAAAGAAAACCATTTTTAAGTTTTATACTTATGGAACTCGATAACTGAGAAATAAAACTCAGCAGCTAGTACACCTTCGAACATCTGCTTCCCTAATTCTCAGGTGAAACATGAAACGTTAGTGATGTATTGGTGTATTTCTTAATTTAAACAAAGGCAAATTATTTCTTAACTTTCAGCTACGGTGATGCAACTTGTTTTGCCTGGCATACACGTTTCTCAACAGCAACGGTGAATTGGTTCTTGTCTGATTTTAAAGCAAACCATTTTTAAGTTTTATACTTATGGAACTCGATAACTGAGGAATAAAACTCAACAGCTGGTACACCTTCGAACATCTGCTTCCCTAATTCTCAGGTTAAACATGAAACGTTAGTGATGTATTGGTGTATTTGTTAATTCAAACAAAGGCCGATTATTTCTTAACTTTCAGCTACCGAGATGCAACTTGTTTTGCCTGGCATACACTTTTCTCAACAGCAACGGTGTATTGGTTCTTTTCTGATTTTAAAGCAAACCATTTTTAAGTTTTATACTTATGGAACTCGATAACTGAGGAATAAAACTCAACAGCTATTACACCTTCGAACATCTGCTTTTCTAATTCTCCGGTTGAACATGAAACGTTAGTGATGTATTGGTGTATTTGTTAATTTAAACACAGGCAAATTATTTCTTAACTTTCAGCTACGGTGATGCAACTTGTTTTGCCTGGCATACACTTTTCTCAACAGCAACGGTGAATTGGTTCTTTTCTGATTTTAAAGCAAAACATTTTTAAGTTTTATACCTATGGAACTCGATAACTGAGGAATAAAACTCAACAGCTAGCACACCTTCGAACATCTGCTTCCCTAATTCTCAGGTGAAACATGAAACGTTAATGATGTATTGGTGTATTTGTTAATTTAAACAAAGGCAAATTATTTCTTAACTTTCAGGCTACCGAGATGAACTTGTTTTGCCTGTCATACACTTTTCTCAACAGCAACGGTGAATTGGCTCTTTTCTGATTTTAAAGCAAACCATTTTTAAGTTGTATACTTATGGAACTCGATAACTGAGGAATAAAACTTAACAGCTAGTGCGCCTTCAAACATCTGCTTTCCTAATTCTCAGGTTAAACACGAAACGTTAGTGATGTATTGGTGTATTTGTTGAATTTAAACACCGGCAAATTATTTCTTAACTTTCAGCTACGGTGATGCAACTTGTTTTGCCTGTCATACACTTTTCTCAACAGCAACGGCGAATTGGTTCTTTTCTGATTTTAAAGCAAATCATTTTTAAGTTTTATCCTTATGGAACTCGATAACTGAGGAATAAAACTCAACAGCTATTACACCTTCGAACGTCTGCTTCCTTAATTGTCCGGTTAAACATGAAACGCTAGTGATGTATTGGTGTATTTGTTAATTGAAACAAAGGCAAATTATTTCTTAACTTTCAGCTACTGAGATGCAACTTGTTTTGCCTGGCATACACTTTTCTCAACAGCAACGGTGAATTGGTTCTTTTCTGATTTTAAAGCAAACCTTTTTAAGTTGTATACTTATGGAACTCGATAACTGAGGACTAAAACTCAACAGCTAGTACACCTTCGAACGTCTGCTTCCCCAATTCTCAGGTTAAACATGAAACTTTCAGTAGTGATATATTGGTGTATTTGTTAATTTAAACACAAATTGTTGCTTAACTTTCAGGCTACCGAGATGCAACTTGTTTTGCCTGTCATACACTTTTCTCAACAGCAACGGTGAATTGGTTCTTTTCTGATTTTAAAACAAACCATTCTTAAGTTAAATACTTATGGAACTCGATAACTGAGGAATAAAACTCAACAGCTAGTACACCTTCGAACGTCTGCTTTCCTAATTCTCAGGTTAAACATGAAACGTTGGAGTGATGTATTGGTGTATTTGTTGAATTTGAACACAGCCAAATTATTTCTTAACTTTCAGCTACCGAGATGCAACTTGTTTTGCCTGGCATACACTTTTCTAAACAGCAACGGTGAATTGGTTCTTTTCTGATTTTTAAGCAAACTATTTTTAAGTTTTATACTTATGGAACTCGATAACTGGGAAACTGGGAAATTTAGAATGCCCAATTGCATTCTCGTTCCCAGAGCTGCGATTATCTTGGTCAGCGCTGCAGATAAAGAGCTCTGGTTGGTCCGCATTCTCGTACCCAGAGCTGCGATCCTCTTGTCCAGGGCCACGGATCAATCCGTGGCGCTGGCCAAGAGGATCATAGCTCTGGGTACGAGAATGGCTGGTCCTCAATTACGGACTTCCGGTCGTTCTGCGCAGGCTCTATTCTTTTTAAAAATGGCGGACCAAGCCAAGATCTCTGTACGGGTCCGCAAAGGATCCCAGAACCGTAAATGATCCTCAAAATGTACCGCAAATGATCCCCAAATTGGACTGCAAATGATCCCGGAGCGCAAATGATCCCGAAAAAAAAGTGAGGAATGGCATGGAGGGTGGAATGGTCTGGATAGAGGATTAATGTGAAGAGCGCTTTAAATTAGGCATGGATAGGAACCGGTTTCTGCCTCATTATAGTTTAAATTTGCCACATTTAATTATCGGATACAATCATCAACAACTAACTTGGACGCAATAGCCCTTTTCACGGTTAAATTTTTCTCATTTGCATTACAATGTAATCTCTCGTGGATGCGAGGCAATTTCGGGTTAAAACTGCAAATTAGCCCAAAATCGCCTCACATACATGCTAGATTATATTGTAATGCAAACAAGAAAAAGTAACCGTGAAAAGGGCTATTCTAAACCATAGTTAATAGATGTAGGATGGTTATGAAACTCGACAAGTTTCTTTGTTTCTTGTTTTTGTTCACTTTTTTGGCCTTGACCCTGCACAAAACCGACAAAAACACACCTTTTCCGGCAGGATAACCAATCAAAAGCTTCGACTAATTTATTCGAAATTAACTTGCGAACCAAAGACAAAAGATTGTGCAGGGTCACGGTCAGTTCAACATCAAATTGCGACTGTATTATTCCTCCTTTTGAAATTCCCTGGGTTTTATAACCAGTCCCTAGATTAACTATGTCTAAACCGATTGTGACCAGGCGCCCGTTTCTCGAGAAGTCGATCGATGACTTTTAGCATGCTTTTTCAAGATAACTAAAAGCGGATTGTGAAACACTTAAACCCTCTCCCTTCTTGAGATAAAGAGGGAATTGTGACGTGTGAAAGGTTTAGGGACTTTCGAAAAACGGGCCACTGATCTCTTTGACGAGGCGAAAAGGACGCCACCCGGGCCCGGCTAGCAACCATCGTAACATTAATAACTAGAACGCAATGTTTTAGCCTATAAGCTTTGCTTCAACGTGCAATACTGCAGTTTTGTTTTTTCCCACATCCTTGACTAAAAGTCGTCCAGTAAACAATTATTATAGAAAACGATATCATTTGCGTAGACCTGCAATGCTCCACCGCTCTTAAATACACCTTGTGTGTAGCAATCGAATTTTCTTCCACATCTGGGACAAATCTCTTCAGTTATTTTTTCCTTCGCTGCATTTTTGCTTTAATTCCTGAGCAATGGCTAGCTGGGGATTCTGAGCAGCTATTGGTTCCAGGCTATGGTAATGCAGCTCTGCTTCATGGCCAAGTAAGGCCATATCTCCAGTGGCTTCGTTTCCATAACTAGCTCCGGGGTAGATAATTTTCAATACCGTTTCTCCTAAGCTTGTTACTACCGCCACCGGGATTTCAAACATGTTAATTAGGTCCCATAAAGCAATCCAGTCACCCCATTCACTATCCATAGCCATCCGTCTCAGATAGGTATCCCATGCTCCGTGTTTGATAAATTCTCTGAAATCAGTCCCGTTCGGGGTTGTTTGATTACTACGGAGGTAATTTACCAAGTCACATCGCACTTTTGTGACCCTTCCGAGGCGTATTAGCTAGTCATTCATTGCATGGAATTGACAGTTCCCATCTTTGGGGGTTGGAGGCTGGCGATATGTTAATCCTGCCTTTCTCAATTCCATGTCCAACCTACTTTTTTGGTGATTCACCTTTGTCTGAAGTTTGCTTACGGTTTGCCATCTACTGGAAAACCTCGGGTGAATCGTTTTCACTGCGGAACGATGATGCAAGATTTAGTAAATCGCTCGCCATCTCATTTCGAGGATCCTCGTTGAGAGTAAGGCTGCAATGGTTGCCACTCGAAAGCAGCAACCGTTTAGCAAAATGACAAGTAAATACACCGCAATTGGTGTCATTCCTTTGCTTTGGACATTGAGGTGTACACTCGCCCAAATTGTCCTCCTGGAAGACAGCTTTATCCTCATCAGAAATACACTGGAGCTCATTTCTTATAAATGTTTCTTTGATTGTCTCAAAAATTGTTCGGTAAGTTTCTGTAGTGCAACTAGAGGAATCGTAAATGTAAAGGGCATAAATTAACAACACTTAAAACGATCAGCAGCCAATGGTGCTCGGCAGGAAGGTGTACAGGTGCCATCAGTTTTTCGTACTCCCAGAGAGTGTTGTTGCCTGTGTGCTTGGAGTACGTGGAGGTTTCAATCGGTCGATGCAACGAAGGATAAAAGTAGGACGTTGCAACTCCCCAGTTTCCTTCTTTAATGTCCTCAGTATTCGTCAAACATTCAAAATACAAATTAATGGTATCGCCATTAAGCTTTTCACAGGAAAGTATTTGATTTATGCTGGCCTCTAACAAAGTGGCATTGCTTGTCATTCGCTTGGCTGGTTGATCTATGGACTCTTTGTGATCTCTGAATCTGGCAGTTCGTTTACCATTGTAACTCTTTGCTTTTTTTTGTCTCTCATTTTCTTCCTCTTTCGTGACTGAAGTAACATCATCTACTTTAAACCAGTTCCTTTTGCTTTTCCGTGTCTCTGGGTCATTGTAACTGATCAAATACTTGTGCACGGTGCTATATGCCTCAATGATAACTCCTTCACAAGTGCTCTTTAGGGAGTTCTTTTTCCCTTGACTATTGTTTTGGAAATGGGAATGCGAATCAAAACAGTTTCTCCTTTGTAATAGAGTGAAGGTGGATTTCGCCTTAACTCCCGCTTTACCATATACTGTGCAGCCTCATTAGAAGCATCCAGAGCTTCCTGTCTGATAGCATCTCGTTCGATTTCTAGCTCCAATAGTTCTTCTCTCTTGCTGTCACCCGTTTCAAAACTGCTGTTATTTTCTTCCAGAACTTCAAATTCTTTCTTTCCCACAAGAAACAGTTTAATCCGAATCCTATTCGGTTTTCTACCAAAGTACACTTCAAATGGACTGAGGAATCCCAGAGAACGATGGGGGGATTCATTGTATAGTTGTTGGTAATGTTGAAGGTACTCCACCCAGTTTAGATCGCCGCCGTTATTTATCAAATCAAACCTTAATTTCTTCTTCCACGTTCTGTGTGAACGCTCGTCTTTTGCTTGCGTTTGAGGACTGTAGGCCGAACTTTTAACTATGCGAACGTTTAGCGCTTCACAAACAGTCTTTACCACTCCCTTAAATTCCGGACCTTGATCGCTTTGCAAAATTTCTGAGGGGCCGTGCTCCATGTAAATGTCCAAAAGATGCCCTGCCACTTCACTGGTCTCTTTTGTTTGAAGAGGACGCAAGAAAAGAAATCTACTAAAAATATCAATAACAGACATTATATACTTATATGTGTCACCATCTATATTGCCTTGCAAGCTAACCATACTAACAAGATCCACTTGATGCCTTTCTTGTATTTTGGATGCTTTCATTGGTCGGAGAGGCACCTTATTATAAAAAAGGGGTCTCACTTTTTGTTGCTGTTTCATTGAATTTAGATTTCGTTGGATAATTCGACGCGATAACCCACAGTAGGTATGAGACATTTGTCTGTTTAGTTTTTTTGCGCCTTCACCTTTAGTTTCGTGGTACGCGGAATTCACAAGCTGAGAGACCTCTGACTTTTTCACCACAATGCAATTATTTTTCCTTTCGACGATTCGTTTCTTCTTCTGCCCAACTACTGGATCATGGACTTCTTTTAGGTCATAGATATCACTTCTTAACTTTTTATAAACTCGTTGCCTTATTAAAGCCTTGGTCACCTTTCTTAGGCCAGTCGAGAAGTGATGTCTCACCAGATAATATACTGAAAAGAGCATCGTACTCGTCATCATCCAAAGGCAGCTTTTTTCGCGTTGGCTGGGATAGAAAGTTGAATCTGTTAGATTTCTTAAAAACTGACCCTTTTCATTTACGGGCAAATAACAAGTATGACTCTAACGCTAGGCTCACTGAACATGTTTCGCATGGTTTGCAGCCGCTCGTGCAACTGATGTTTAGCAGACTGTCAATGCGTGCGCACAAAGCTCCAAACCTACCTGGTTTTTTCTTTTCTCTTCTTGCTTTTTCTTATCATCAACAACGTCAACTCCAAGAACATTCTCAAATGTTACCAATGAAGACACAAAAACGATCAGAAAAAGCAGTTTAGCCATTTCGACGAGTGCTTGGAAGGTGATGCTGACTAATGACATCAAATGACACTCCCCAGAGATACACGTGGCAATTCTAAATTCTCACGAGAAATTCGGACTCTGTATGTCGGTTACTGAAACGAGTCTGCCAGATATTTATAACTTCTTCAGTAAAAACTGAAATATCAATTTTTAAGGATAAATTGTCTTGGGTTTCCAAGGAAGTGAGGTTGTCGTGTGTTTGCCAGAGTTGTTCGAATATTCCGACTGTTTGTTTTCGTTTCGTGGTTTTGCAGTAA
Organism: Montipora foliosa; assembly: GCF_036669935.1. Taxonomy (NCBI): domain Eukaryota; kingdom Metazoa; phylum Cnidaria; class Anthozoa; order Scleractinia; family Acroporidae; genus Montipora; species Montipora foliosa. The sequence continues at coordinate 22,227,706 of NC_090874.1, read as the reverse complement.
CTGGTCAAGCGCGTGTCCATACCAAATGTCGCAGAATCGAGGCCGCTGGCAGACCCGATTTTTCTAGGAAGATAGAAAGAGACTGGAGAAACGGGCCCCTGGTCACAATCAGTTTAGAATTCTGTCCAAGTTAGTTTTTGATGATTGTATCCGATAATTAAATGTGGCAAATTTATGACAGCCTGGTAAGAAACAAAATTCTTCCTTTCTTGAAAACTATAATGATGCAGAAACCTGTTGTGAGCCATGCCTGATTTAAAGTGCTTTTCATAAAAATAAGCGCTCTTCACATTAATTCTCTATCCACACCAATCCACCCTCCATGTCATTCCTTACTTTTTTTTGTCGGGATCATTTGCGGTCCAAAATGGGGATCATTTGCGTTCCGGGATCGTTTGCGGTCCTGGGATCATTTGCGGTACAGTTTGGGAATCATTTGCGGTCCTGGGATCATTTGCGGACCCGTACAGACCCTCTTGACTCTATTATGTGTAATAAAAAGCAGAATGTTACTCATATAGCAAAGAAAATATGGAATGGGGAACGGCCGGGCCGTTGGCGCAATTTTTATATTGAGGCAATACACAAAAGCCAGTTTTAAGTATTACATTTGTATAAAACTTGCTATTACCGTTTTCTCGTATATTGTCGGAGTAAGACTTTATATAGTCACTGACTACATTTATACTGAAGTATGCTTCTCCATAAGTTTGCTTCCCGTACGATTTTAGCATTAAGTGTAGCTTTTCCTTTGCTGCTTGTAAACAGATTAACTACATTGGTTTCTATATTTTCGTGTTTTATAATTTAAAGAAAAAATATTTGAGTCAATAATTTCTGTCACATTGTGGAGTAGAAACAATTCGACTCCTGTGGTGTCATTCGTGGTCGATTCTGGGCTGAGTTACCTTTTAAACGCGAAAGGATAAGTTGAATTCCCGAAATGATATAAATTGATGCCGGGAATTTAATCCACCGGGTAAAGGACTACCTTTTGTATTGGCTATTGACAACATGAGTTGAGGTCATCTTTCTGAGAATCTCATGAAATTCTGTTGTCAGGTGATCGTATAAATATTCTTACATTCTCCGTGATCCAATCTGGTTCAATAATTCACTCCAGTGGTCCCGTTCGATGCAATCCTGGCTTTTTTACTTTCAACCACTTGCACATTGACACAGAGATTAGAAAGCCCATCTTCTGCCATGCAACCTGCCCTGCCTCATACGCGGCTTCAATTTTATTATTTTCTTCTCTGTTCTGCCCCGTTTACCCTTCTTATCAAAACCAAGATCTGATTTGATCCGCCCGATATATTCTGAAATGTTAACCATCTCACCCCGACAAATCCCTAAACAGACATTCCTGCATGCTTTACGCACTGCGAGGCTTCGAACTGAGTTGAATGGTCTTTTCCCTAGTTTATATTCAGCAAGAGGCATTGGAATGCGCATGCTGAGGACTGGACTACACATGTTAGTTCAAGAAAATTCATTTGTGCCTAACCTACCAAGGGCTTACATGTTTCTACCAGAGAGGTTTTTCACCCCTTTTGCCCCATTTTTAGTCTCGCTCGTGGTTTCATCAAACGACTTTGCAAAGTAGTTCAACATTGTTCAGCGAATGTGACAACGATGTTGACTCAGGCTAACAATGGAAACTCCACAAAGTTGTTTAGACAGACTTAAAGTGAGTAATATGATAGCGGTTTCGTTTACTTTGGTCAATGAGCATATATCAACAATATTTATAAATCTTAGTTAGTCTCCTTTGACCGTTTTTTGTTTTTCTCTCTTCTTTGTAGCACGTCTTTGACTAGTGCGTAAACATGATAAAGTTGACTCTTTGACTTGACTTGACTTGACTTAACTTGACTTGACTTGACTTGACTTGACTTGACTTGACTTGACTTGACTTGACTTGAATTGACTTGACTTGACTTGACTTGACTTGAAAACAAAACTGAAGACTCCAGCTGAAGAAACGGCACACTGCGGCACACTTTCAGTCATGGTTATCACATCACATTTATTCACCTCAGTCATACAGTAAATGATACGGACTCGTACTTCTTATACGCGCAATCGAAAGCGTTCGTGGCTTCGAATCCCGTTCAAGCCTGCGTTACGGCGTTTTCCGGCTTCGTTCAATGTAACTGCTTTAAAAGTTGCTCTCAAATTCAGAGGTCATTCTCTCTTAGAAATGTTACAGTCCACAGTACAACTGAAATGTATATATATCTTTCATAAACTGAATTTTAGAAGTAAAGTAATCTTGTTTGATAAACAAAACTTATGCTCGAAGAGTACAAATTGTTTATGATTTTGAAATTTTCCGTTGCTATTGGCATGGTAATCTTTTTCTTGTCACCTGTCATGGCATTGGTAACGTATCCCTTCATTGTTGGCAGATTTAGTTTTCACTCAACATTATCAGACGAGGGCAACTTGAGCATACACAATCGCTAACAAACCCTGAAGCCCTGTCCAATTGCAAACGGGAACTGTTTTGTGATGAATTATGTCAAACGGCATTGTTGAGTGACCAAACCTATCTAATATTGGTGTTTGGGGTTCATGGCCAAATTTATATCAAACTACTATCAAACTCCAGATGCAAATAATTCTGGGCCACTAGATTACCCAGTGTGCTTCCCTTGTCGACTTGACAAATCGTCAACACCTCAGTCAATATGGCGGAATGCGAGATATGATGGGAAAAATCATGGCGATGTGTAGCGGCCACAATCCTCATTGAAGTGTTCGTAAATGATGAAAGAGAAAAGGTAAACGAGGGAAGACTAGGAGTTGGATAAAGAGACGTGAACAGAAAGGATGCTTTAATAACATCGTAAAGGATCTGATGATAGAACGATTTACGAACTGATCACAGAGCGTCCTCTTTATTCGCCATCCATTCTCGCGATCCGCGGCGCTGGCCAAGAAGATCGCAGCTGTGGGAAAGAGAATGTTCGCCATTTTAAAAACAGTGGCGAGAAGCACACGCGCGTCAAACGTGTTTCATGTTGCTGTCCAAGCGCGTAAAACATCGTTAACCAAACACGAAACGTTTTACAGTTTCAATGTTTTACTGAATGTTTGACAGCCAAATTTACCCAACTCAATAAAACACGTCAAAGCACTATCAAACAGAGTGACCAAAAGGCTGTGGTCGCCCTCGTAAGACTTCACCTGTTTGGACAGGGCTTAACGTATTTTGCATTAGGCCAATAATAAACAATTATTGGATGAGGTTTTTGTGATATCTAGAATAATAAAGGTGGAGGTAGGGGTTATCGGCTGAGGCTGATAACCCTTACCGAGACCTTGATTATTCTGGATATCACAAAAACAGAACGTAATAATTGTTTTATTATACATTGAACAAAAAACAAATGATCACAACTGTGACTGGAGCTGATAATATATTTCTAAAAATATCCAAATCAGCGGCACAGAGTTCGACTGACAAAACATTCTAAGCCTTGGACAATATGTGAAAAATTGAAAAAAAGCTGGTTGAGAAAGTAAATAGCAATAAATAGGCCTATTTGAAGAACTCATATTTTTGCTTCTTCACTGACGGCAAGCAACAGAAAGCGCGCGAAGTTGACATGATTACCTTTACAAATCATGCACCGCGGTCATACATGGCATGATTACCTGTGACCTTGAGTGTCCTTGACATGATTATTGTATAATTTGCAGCTTGATGGCGTCACAGGCGCTGATTTCGAAAATTCACTCTACGCTTTCGGCCAATCAGAAAAGAAATAGTGACTTCAATGTATAATAATAACAATAATCTTCTCATTGAAGTGTCGATCTCCTTTTCCAAGAATTCAAGTGGTTGGAATTACGTTTTTTTTTTCAACGAGGGTCATAGAAGTGTGTCGATTGATAACCAAATTTGGGAAGCTACCCTTCATAAAGTAAAATTTTACCACTTTTGGCAATGGTTTTCACTGATTTGTTGACACAGGCATCGCGCCTTGTGATTAATTACTTTATAAACAGACGTGTCGATTCATATATTTGCCGCCTGTATTTTCCCCTTGTGAAAGATTTGTTAATTAAAAGCCAGAATATGTCCATTCTTTGATTGCACTCTCGTGAGATGACAGCCCTGTTGGTGCCAAAACAGAAGAAAAATGTAGCTCACGTTTTGCATTACAATAGTGTCAAATTCCCAAAAGACTTTTCTGCTTTTGTTATTTCCACCAACATGGCTGCCCAAGGTTCAGAAGCAGGTGTATAGGCCACTTCGGAAAATACCATAATACTCTTTGTTTGTTCCCCCAAATTTTGCATAAGCATTTATTTTGTTTTCTCTTGGGACCATTGTAAGTCCCAAAAGAAACTGGAAACAATGCTTATGCAAAATTTTGAGGGACAAACAAAGATTATTATGGTATTTTTTAAAGTGGCCTATTGACAGTCTTCTTGCATAAAGAGACAAACAAATCCGGCGTTAATTGAATTTTCTTTGAATTTTTTTCGACTGTATTATTTTAAACAATTTTTTAAAGGGAATTTGTAAATTAAAATTTGCAAATGAAGATTGTAAAACGAACAAAAAGAGAATACGATTATGGTTTCTTTGAATTGTATGTAAAATATGAAGCAATTACAACTTCTTAACTACACACGAACTAAGATTTGCCTGACGAACATTAACAACAAACTTAATTAAGGTGAATTTTGGAGTTTTGATCCGACAAACTCTGTGTTACACTGATGAATTTTTGTTGACTATAAAAGTAGACTACACTAATAACAGTGTAATACTCATAGTTATCTGTCAGCCAAATTACAATTCTTTTATTGCACAAAGACTGAGGCCAATTCCAACTTCATTGCTCGAACTGTTACTTCCAGGCATTTTGCACTACACGTTTAAAAAAAACTTTCATGAAGTATACTTAATGTTTGCAACAATAGGCTTGATCAGTTTAGAATAACATAAGGCTGTAGTCGAAAAATTAAAATAACAACAATAAAAAGTAATTGAGCCTCGACCTAAAATTCCATCCAAAAAAGATAATGAATGGCGACCGATACACCGTTAATTTGAGTAGTATTGCAATGGACTGCGTTTCATCCGTGAAAATTTATGTAGTGATGGCCGAGATATAAACAGACTCGTCAAACTAAAGAATAACACACTTAATTTAATTCACAAACACGCCATGCTTCTCCACTTCTGTACATTATGTAGCAATCACCTATCTCTTAAGCTAAACACTACATTCCCTTTCTTTGTGAAAACAGAACTCAACTTATGACAAGCAATAAAATGTTCAAAACGCTAAACACAGTCTATTGTCCCGAGATTCATAAACAATCTCAACAATCTCAAAACTTGCTTTTTTTCTAACATTCTCAACAGTCTTTTTAAAACTATTCACTTTTCCAGAACAAAGTCCTTAAACTTAGCTGGCATCCGTATAGTTCGGTTTGGCCTTCTCCGTGGCTCTGTGGTTTCTGAGGTTTCTGAGGTACCTATAGGTAAGGGTGAGATCATCGGAATTGCTGGGGTTTCAGCTCCCACACAGTTCTCCGGCTTCTCTGGGGCTTTATAAGGTTTAACAAAAGAACTATTTCTCCGGTGTACTACACCTTCGGTTGATTTCAAGGTTAGTTCTTGTCCCTCATTTGTCTGATCAGTGTAAGGCTCAGTCTCAAAGTTGGGAGTTAACTTTCCAGATGACTTGCTGTAATTGACAAGGACTTTATCTTTAGGAGTGATAGAGCGTGTCGCCGTTTGTCAGCATACACTTTGCCAGCAAGCTTCTGATTCCAGTCGCGATCTCTGATGCCTTCATCCAGAACACTCTTATTGGGACGTAGTTCCGGTTACTCGGTTTTAAGTTCTCTTCCAAACATTAGAATTGCTGGGGTTGCTCCTGTACTGCTGTGGCGGGTTGTTCTGTATGCTAACAGGAATTTGTTCAATTCTTCTTTCCACTTTTCCCTTCTGCTTCAGCTATTTTGAGTGACTTCAACAACGTTCGGTTCTGGCGCTCTACTTCCCCATTTGCTTGGGGCCAGAGGGGTGTGGATTTTCGATGTTCAATCCCATGTTCAGTTAGAAAAGCTTCAAATTCTTCGGATACAAATTGAGGAGCATTATCCGACTTAAGACTGAATGGGTAGCCATACCGTGTAAATATGGGCGTTAGCGCTTCAATCATCTTTTGAGAGGTGGTTGTGCGCATGACAACTATTTCAAAGAAACGGCTGTAGTAATCCACTACTACAAGTAGGTTTTCTCCAGAAGGAAATGGACCTAAGACATCGATGGCTACATCTTGCCACGGTCCGGAAGGTGGTTCTACGCGCTGCATTGAATCAGGTGGACAAAATTCTCCCACTACTTGGCATCCCGGGCAGCTTCTGCAAACGTTCTCCGCATCAAAGTCTATTTTGGGCCACCAAACTTTCGTTCTCAACTGGGTTTTCATCTTTATAATACCTTGATGCCCCTCTTGTGCTAAAAGCAGTACTTCATGACTAACTTTCCTATTGCGCAAAGTTCATTCTTCACACTAAGGTAATGAGGCATTTTGCATTGAGACTAGTCACCACTTTGTACGTAGTATCTAACACTACACAGTTCAGGATCATTTTCTGGATCTCTTTCAACTTCTCTTGCAATCATAGCCATTGGCGTACTTTCTTGTACAACAACTCTAACAAAGTCAGCTTCCTCGCCACTGGGATCTTTCTGATAGATAGAATTTAACCTTGAAAGGGCGTCAGCGATGTTGGTCTTACCAGGACGGTTGATCACTTTGAAATTGTACCCCAGCAAACGATCCTCCCAACGTTCTATTCGTGCAGACGGCTTAGAAGACGTGTTATAGATGTGCTTCAGAGGTTTATGATCGGTCTCTAGTTCAAATTCTCGACCATAAATATACAGCTTGAACCTCTCGCAAGCCCATGCCAACGCAAGACCTTCCTTTTCTGTGTGGGAATAGCGCCTTTCCACGTCGGTAAGATTTCGCGATGCATAGGAGATCACCCTCCACATGCCATCTTGTAGCTGAGTGAGAACAGCTCCTATACCTGTGGGACCTGCGTCGGCTACTATTCGCGTTCTGCATTGATTCTTGAAGTAGGCGAGTGTATCTGCTTGAGTTAGCAGATCTTTAAACTTCCGGAAGGATTTCTCTTGGGCGTCTCCCCACATGAAATATTGATCCCTTCTTGTAAGGATTCTCAGCGGTTCGGCGACCTGGGTGTAATCTGGCAGGAACTTGGCACAGTATTGTACTAGCCCTAAAAACGATCTGACCTCTGCGGTATTCTGTGGTGGCTTCGCATTTTGAATTGCAGACACCTTCTCTTCACTTGGTGAAATTCCTTGTTTGCTCAAGTCATGTCCAAGGAACGTTAATTTTGGAAGTCTGAACTGGCACTTCTTCTCATTCAAGGCCAATCCACACTTTCTGAGACGGCACAGAACATCTAGCAGATTCTCATCATGTTCCTGGATTCCACATCCGTGGATGATTATGTCGTCAACAATATTCTTAATTCCTTTGCAGCCAATCAGAGCATCTTTGAAAATCTTCTGATATTTCTCTGGAGCTGAGGTTATTCCAAACATTAACCTCTTGTAACGAAAAAGACCCCTGTGTGTAATGAAGGTAGTAATCTGACGTGATTCTGCATAGAGCTCTACTTGATGGAAGCCCCATTTCAAGTCCAATTTACTGAAAACAGTAGACCCATTTAAATCGTGCAGGACTTCCTCGTTGGTAGGAATAGGGTTGCTCTCCCTTTCAATTGCTTCATTAGCTCTTCTCATATCGACACAGATGCGAATATCCTCATCTGGTTTCGGGACAACCACAAGAGGTGAAACCCATCCTTTCTTTAATAATTCATCTAATTCCTTGTCGACTTTCTCTCTTAAACCAAATGGTAATCTTCTGACAGGTTGTGCAACAGGTTTTACATCTTTGTTCACATGTAATTTCAGCTGGTAATCTTTCAATTTACCCACTCCCGTGAAAACATCAGGAAAGTTCTTAACAATGTCCACAGATGTCCTTTCACTTGTGATAGAGTATGCTTGGGGTGAGTTAGGAGGGCCAACTCTTAGCACGTTCAATTTATCTGCCGTATCCTTTCCAAGCAAAGCTCTGCCATGGCTTTCCGCAGCGGTAAACGCGGCTACACACCTCTCTCCAGACGCCGCACAATAAGCTTCACTCTCAAATGTTCCAACTACCTCAATGGGTTCACTTTGGCCGTAAGCAAACAGCTTCCTTTCGCACCTTTGGGATCTGCATTTCACACCTTCCTGTTTTAAACTTTCCCACGTGTCATGATCCACAATATTGCATGTTGCTCCTGAGTTAATAAAGACATCCTTAAGCTGCACACCCCCAATTGCACAAATCAGCAACTCCACTCAAGTCACCGCCACATGTTACAACAAAAGCACAATAATCTTCTTCTTCGCTATTTTTCACCTGGACGTTTCTTTTCTACTTTAGATCGGCAGCAGGCTGCAAAATGACCAAGGACACCACATTTGTTACAGGCTTTTCTGAGTGCTGGACAACTCCTGTCTCGTTCAGAATGACCAGTTCTGCAACAACGGGTGCATTTCCTTTCTTTCAAAACCCTCTTTTCTTCTTTCCTCCTCTCTCCTTTTCTTTCCTTTGATGATCTTTTTGAAACATTCTGTTAACTCGCTCAAGACCTCCCATGGACTGCATTTGAGTGTTGACCGCCTCATGGACTCGTGCAGTTTCCTGTAGCACTGTCAAGGTTGCATCACTAGCTTTTTCGAGAAGTTTTCGACGAAGTCTTGAATCTTTACATTTTTCAATGATCTGGTCTCGGATGGCTTCATCCGCATTAGCAAAATCACAAGATATGGCTTTCTAGTGTAGTCGGCAAACAAACTGATCGATGGTTTCTCCCTCTGTCTGTTGCATCTGGCGAAATACGTGTCGCTCAAATGGGACGTTGACTTTTGGCGTGAAATAGTTATCCAGAGCTGCTAAACAATTGTTAAGTGTAGTTTCGTTATCCTCAGGAACTAAAGTGTAGTAAATCTCTTGTAATTCCATACCTCCCGAATGTAACAGCAATGCTATTTTCTGACCTTCATTGGTTACTCCTTTCGAGGCCACATAAAGGTTAAAGGCACGTTTCCATCGTTTCCATCGAACAAAAAGTGAATTTGGCTCTCCCTTTGAGGTAGGCCGTGGATGTCTAAGACTTGTTTCACAGTCGCTCCGCCAGGATCAGTGGGAGTCGTTGATGTGGTCGAGCCGCTCGCTTGCTCTCCAGGCGCTGACATTCCGGTTGTTTGGACGAAATAACCGCGCAAATTTTAATCCACAACCACTTTGGTATTCCACTTATCACCGCCCTCGTCGCCAAATGTCTCTTAAGCTAAAAACCATAATTTACAATGCTGTGAGTTAATTGATGATGATTTTACTGAACTATATTTTCTACCTAGAAACTAGATTTTGAAATAAGATTTACGGTTTAACAGTTTTGTCCTCTAGTGCGACTTGGCCCTTAGTCGAACTTGCTTATCTACCAAAGTAATTGTAACAGACAAGCAAAATATCGATGACAGATTGTCGTATGTCCCTCATCTTCCAGCAGTAAATTAATGGATTCAGAGATGAATTGAGCAGCACCAAAGTCCAAACGTAACATTTGAAAGGGTAGATGGTCTTGCTAAGTCCAGAGTTTATCCAAACAATATTAATGCAGATGTTAGGTAAGTAACAAACTACGAAGACCAAGTAGACGCAAAATGTGCTTCCTGCTAATTTAAAGCGCCTCGTGGCATTTGCTCTTTCTCTCCCATTTTGCTCTCGAACTTGCCGCACTTGAATTTCCTTTCGGTGCCGCCTAACTGTTAAATAGATTTTCCAATAAAGAATCGCGATGATTATGAGGCAAAGTATTTCACAAACTTCATGAATATATAATGCTCTTGTAATTTGCCACAAACCAGCAGTCGCGGAGAGAAATGCACTGACCAAGAACAATAAGATCACCACATAAATCGCACGATTATGAGTCACAATTTCTTGATATCTGAGGTGAAAAGTGATTGCTAAGAATCTGTCAACTGTTAAAGCCAACACACTTAGGAACGAGGCGTAGAATAAGAAATTACTAGTGACTGCAAATGCAATGTTCGTGTTCTGTATCACGGTTGTGCTGTTTTGCGACATTGCAATCATACGTGCGACATATAGAGGGTGGACAATCAACCCAACACAAAGATCAGAAACAGCCAAGCTCAAGTGAAAGGCTTTTAACGGCTTTGGTAACGAAGAAGTTCGCCTTATCGCTTGAATTGTAATACTGTTCAAAATGGTCGCTGTCAAACATAGAAGAGCGTTAAAGACTCCATTAGCAATGAACGTGAATTCATCGGCCCGTCTGTTCATCGCCGAAATGATACGATATGAAACGATTAAAGCGACAACGTATTCAGGTTAGTGCTTTGGAGGTGAGGATCTCAGATTGATGTTATCCTTGGCTGTTGGAGCAGTGGTTAAGTTTAACTTTTCCGTTTCAATCATAACATTCATCAATTAAGAACTGTAATTACATGCTCTTACTGTTGATCGTAAAGTTTGGTCTTGGAAGCAACAGAAAAATTGAATTGATGATTTGAATTGTAAAGTTTTTAATGACGACAGATATTTCAAAGGACTTTAAATTAATTTTGAGTGACATGTCAAAATAGTCCAGAGGCACAATAAATCAATTTGAAATATTTTCTAAAACACGGTTTACAACGGCCAGCATCATGCAATTAAAAAATAGAAAATTATTTCTTAACTTTCAGGCTACCGTGTTTTGCCTGGCACTCACTTTTCTCAACAGCAACGGTGAATTGGTTGTTTTCTGATTTTAAAGCAAAACATTTTTAAGTTTTATCATTTATGGAACTCAATAACTGAGAAATAAAACTCAACAGCTAGTACACCTTCGAACATCTGCTTTTCTAATTCTCCGGTTAAACATGAAACGTTAGTGATGTATTGGTGTATTTGTTAATTTAAACACAAGCAAATTATTTCTTAACTTTCAGCTACCGAAATGCAACTTGTTTTGCCTGGCATACACTTTTCTCAACAGCAAGGGTGAATTGGTTCTTTTCTGATTTTAAAGCAAACCATTTTTAAGTTTTTTACTTATGGAACTCGATAACTGAGGAATAAAACTCAACAGCTAGCACACCTTCGAACATCTGCTTCCCTAATTCTCAGGTTAAACATGAAACGTTAGTGATGTATTGGTGTATTTGTTGAATTTAAACAAAGGCAAATTATTTCTTAGCTTTCAGCTACCGAGATGCACTTGTTTTGGCTGTCATACACTTTCCTCAACAGCAACGGTGAATTGGTTCTTTTCTGATTTTAAAGCAAACCATTTTTAAGTTTTACACTTATGGAACTCGATAACTGAGGAATAAAACTCAACAGCTAGTACACCTTCAAACATCTGCTTTCCTAATTCTCCGGTTAAACATGAAACGTTAGTGATGTATTGGTGTATTTGTTAATTTAAACACAGGTAAATTATTTCTTAACTTTCAGCTAGGGTGCTCCATCTTGTTTTGCCTGGCATACACTTTTCTTAACACCAACTGTGAATTGGTTCTTTTCTGATTTTAAAGCAAAGCATTTTTAAGTTTTATACTTATGGAACTCGATAACTGAGGAATAAAACTCAACAGCTAGTACACCTTCGAACATCTGCTTTTCTAATTCTCCGGTTGAACATGAAACGTTAGTGATGTATTGGTGTATTTGTTAATTTAAACACAAGCAAATTATTTCTTAACTTTCAGCTACCGAAATGCAACTTGTTTTGCCTGGCATACACTTTTCTCAACAGCAAGGGTGAATTGGTTCTTTTCTGATTTTAAAGCAAACCATTTTTAAGTTGTATACTTATGGAACTCGATAACTGAGGAATAAAACTCAACAGCTAGTACACCTTCGAACATCTGCCTTCCTAATTCTCAGGTTAAACATGAAACGTTAGTGATGTATTGGTGTATTTGTTGAATTTAAACAAAGGCAAATTATTTCTTAGCTTTCAGCTACCGAGATGCACTTGTTTTGGCTGTCATACACTTTCCTCAACAGCAACGGTGAATTGGTTCTTTTCTGATTTTAACGCAAAACATTTTTAAGTTTTACACTTATGGAACTCGATAACTGAGGAATAAAACTCAACAGCTAGTACACCTTCAAACATCTGCTTTCCTAATTCTCCGGTTAAACATGAAACGTTAGTGATGTATTGGTGTATTTGTTAATTTAAACACAGGTAAATTATTTCTTAGCTTTCAGCTACCGAGATGCACTTGTTTTGGCTGTCATACACTTTCCTCAACAGCAACGGTGAATTGGTTCTTTTCTGATTTTAAAGCAAAACATTTTTAAGTTTTACACTTATGGAACTCGATAACTGAGGAATAAAACTCAACAGCTAGTACACCTTCAAACATCTGCTCTCCTAATTCTCCGGTTAAACATGAAACGTTAGTGATGTATTGGTGTATTTGTTAATTTAAACACAGGTAAATTATTTCTTAACTTTCAGCTAGGGTGCTCCATCTTGTTTTGCCTGGCATACACTTTTCTTAACACCAACTGTGAATTGGTTCTTTTCTGATTTTAAAGCAAAGCATTTTTAAGTTTTATACTTATGGAACTCGATAACTGAGGAATAAAACTCAACAGCTAGTACACCTTCGAACATCTGCTTTTCTAATTCTCCGGTTGAACATGAAACGTTAGTGATGTATTGGTGTATTTGTTAATTTAAACGCAGGCAAATTATTTCTTAACTTTCAGGCTACCGAGAGGCACTTGTCTCGCCTGTCATACACTTTTCTCAACAGCAACAGTAAATTGGTTCAATTCTAATTTTAAAGCAAACCATTTTTAAGTTTTATACTTATGGAACTCAATAACTGAGGAATAAAACTCAACAGCTAGTACGCCTTCGAACGTCTGCTTTCCTAATTCTCAGGTTAAACATGAAACGTTAATGATGTATTGGTGTATTTGTTGAATTTAAACACAGGCAAATTATTTCTTAACTTTAAGCTACCGAGATGCAACTTGTTTTGCCTGGCATACACTTTTTTCAGCAGCAACGGTGAATTGGTTCTTTCATGATTTTAAAGCAAAACATTTTTAAGTTGTATACTTATGGAACTCGAATTCGTTCTGATTCTGGTTCTGGTTCTGATTTTCTGACTTTAAAGCAAACCATTTTTAAGTTGTATACTTATGGAACTCGAATTCGTTCTGATTCTGGTTCTGGTTCTGATTTTCTGATTTTAAAGCAAACCATTTTTAAGATGTATACTTATGGAACTCGATAACTGAGGAATAAAACTCAACAGCTACTACACCTTCGAACGTCTGCCTTCCTAATTCTCAGGTTAAACATGAAAAGTTAGTGATGTATTGGTGTATTTGTTGAATTTAAACACAGGCAAATTATTTCTTAACTTTCAGCTACCGAGATGCAACTTGTTTTGCCTGGCATACACTTTTCTCAACAGCAACGGTGAATTGGTTCTTTTCTGATTTTAAAGCAAACCATTTTTAAGTTGTATACTTATAGAAATCGATAACTGAGGAATAAAACTCAACAGCTAGTACACCTTCGAACGTTTGCTTTCCTAATTCTCAGGTTAAACATGAAACGTTAGTGATATTTTGGTGTATTTGTTGAATTTAAACACAAATTATTTCTTAACTTTCAGGCTACGGAGATGCAACTTGTTTTCCCTGGCATACACTTTTCTCAACAGCAACGGTGAAGTGGTTCTTTCCTAATTTTAAAGCAAACCATTTTTAACTTTCATACGTATGGAACTCGATAACTGAGGAATAAAACTCAGCAGCTAGTACACCTTCGAACGTCTGCTTCCCCAAATCTCAGGTTAAACTTGAAACGTTCAGTAGTGATGTATTGGTGAATTTGTTAATTTAAACACAAATATATTATTTCTTAACTTTCAGGCTACCGAGATGTAACTTGTTTTGCTTGGCATACACTTTTCTCAAAGGCAACGGTGAATTGGTTCTTTTCTGATTTTAAAGCAAAACATTTTTAAGTTTTACACTTATGGAACTCGATAATTGAGGAATAAAACTCAACAGCTAGTACACCTTCGAACATCTGCTTCCCTAATTCTCAGGTGAAACATAAAACGTTAGTGATGTATTGGTGTATTTGTTAATTTAAACAAAGGCAAATTATTTCGTAACTCTCAGGCTAACGAGATGCACTTGTTTTGCCTGTCATACACTTTTCTCAACAGCAACGGTGAATCGGTTCTTTTCTGATTTTAAAGCAAACCATTTTTAAGTTTTATACTTATGGAACTCGATAACTCAGGAATAAAACTCAACAGCTATTACACCTTCGAACATCAGCTTCCCTAATTCTCAGGTTAAACTTGAAACGTTACTGATGTGTTGGTGTATTTGTTAATTTAAACACAAATTATTTCTTAACTTTCAGGCTACGGAGATGCAACTTGTTTCGCCTGCCATACACGTTTCTCAACAGCAACGGTGAATTGGTTCTTTTCTGATTTTAAAGCAAACCATTTTTAAGTTTTATACTTATGGAACTCGATAACTGAAGAATAAAACTCAACAGCTATTACACCTTCGAACGTCTGCTTCCCTAATTGTCCGGTTAAACATGAAACGTTAGTGATGTATTGGTGTATTTGTTAATTTAAACAAAGGCAAATTATTTCTTAACTTTCAGGCTATCGAGATGCACTTGTCTCGCCTGTCATACACTTTTCTCAACACCAACAGTGAATTGGTCCTTTTCTGATTTTAAAGCAAACCATTTTTAAGTTTTTTACTTAAGGAACTCAATAACTGAGGAATAAAACTCAACAGCTAGTACGCCTTCGAACGTCTGCTTTCCTAACTCTCAGGTTAAACATGAAACGTTAGTGATATATTGGTGTATTTGTTGAATTTAAACACAGGCAAATTATTTCTTAACTTTCAGCTACCGAGACGCAACTTGTTTTGCCTGGCATACACTTTTCTCAACAGCAACGGTGAATTGGTTCTTTCCGATTTTAAAGCAAACCTTTTTAAGTTTTATACTTATGGAACTCGATAACTGAGGAATAAAACTCAACAGCTATTACACCTTCGAACGTCTGCTTCCCTAATTGTCCGGTTAAACATGAAACGTTAGTGATGTTTTGGTGTATTTGTTGAATTTAAACACAAATTATTTCTTAACTTTTAGCCTACGGAGATGCAACTTGTTTTGCCTGGCATACACCTTTCTCAACAGCAACGGTGAATTGGTTCTTTCCTGATTTTAAAGCGAACCATTTTTAAGTTTTATACTTATGGATCTCGATAACTAAGGAATAAAACTCAACAGCTAGTACACCTTCGAACGTCTGCTTCCCCAATTCTCACGTTAAACATGAAACGTTCAGTAGTGATGTATTGGTGTATTTGTTAATTTAAACACAAATATATTATTTCTTAACTTTCAGGCTACCGAGATGCAACTTGTTTTGCCTGGCATACACTTTTCTCAAAGGCAACGGTGAATTGGTTCTTTTCTGATTTTAAAGCAAAACAACATTTTTAAGTTTTACACTTATGGAACTCGGCAATTGAGGAATAAAACTCAACAGCTAGTACACCTTCGAACATCTCCTTCCCTAATTCTCAGGTGAAACATGAAACGTTAGTAATGTATTGGTGTATTTGTTGAATTTAAACACAGGCAAATTATTTCTTAACTTTCAGCTACGGTGATGCAACTTGTTTTGCCTGGCATACACTTTTCTTAACAGCAACGGTGAATTGGTTCTTTTCTGATTTTAAAGAAAACCATTTTTAAGTTTTATACTTATGGAACTCGATAACTGAGAAATAAAACTCAACAGCTAGTACACCTTCGAACATCTGCTTCCCTAATTCTCAGGTGAAACATGAAACGTTAGTGATGTATTGGTGTATTTCTTAATTTAAACAAAGGCAAATTATTTCTTAACTTTCAGCTACGGTGATGCAACTTGTTTTGCCTGGCATACACGTTTCTCAACAGCAACGGTGAATTGGTTCTTGTCTGATTTTAAAGCAAACCATTTTTAAGTTTTATACTTATGGAACTCGATAACTGAGGAATAAAACTCAACAGCTGGTACACCTTCGAACATCTGCTTCCCTAATTCTCAGGTTAAACATGAAACGTTAGTGATGTATTGGTGTATTTGTTAATTCAAACAAAGGCAGATTATTTCTTAACTTTCAGCTACCGAGATGCAACTTGTTTTGCCTGGCATACACTTTTCTCAACAGCAACGGTGTATTGGTTCTTTTCTGATTTTAAAGCAAACCATTTTTAAGTTTTATACTTATGGAACTCGATAACTGAGGAATAAAACTCAACAGCTATTACACCTTCGAACGTCTGCTTTCCTAATTGTCCGGTTAAACATGAAACGTTAGTGATGTATTGGTGTATTTGTTAATTTAAACAAAGGCAAATTATTTCTTAACTTTCAGGCTACCGAGATGCACTTGTCTCGCCTGTCATACACTTTTCTTAACAGCAACAGTGAATTGGTTCTTTTCTGATTTTAAAGCAAACTATTTTTAAGTTTTATACTTATGGAACTCAATAACTGAGGAATGAAACTCAACAGCTAGTACACTTTCAAACATCTGCTTTCCTAATTCTCAGGTTAAACATAAAACGTTAGTGATGTTTTGGTGTATTTGTTGAATTTAAACACAAATTATTTCTTAACCTTTAGGCTACGGAGATGCAACATGTTTTGCCTGGCATACACTTTTCTCAACAGCAACGGTGAATTGGTTCTTTCCTGATTTTAAAGCAAACCATTTTTAAGTTTTATACTTATGGAACTCAATAACTGAGGAATAAAACTCAACAGCTAGTACACCTTCGAACTTCTGATTTCCTAATTCTCAGGTTAAACATGAAACGTTAGTGATGTATTGGTGTATTTGTTGAATTTAAACACAGGCAAATTATTTCTTAACTTTCAGCTACCGAGATGCAATTTGTTTTGCCTGGCATATACTTTTCTAAACTGCAACGGTGAATTGATTCTTGTTTCTGATTTTAAAGCAAATCATTTTTAAGTTTTATACATATGGAACTCGATAACTGAGGAACTGGGAAATTTAGAATGCCCAATTGCATTCTCGTACCCAGAGCTGCGATCCTCTTGGCCAGCGCCACGGATCAATCCATGGCGCTGGCCAAGAGGATCGCAGCTCTGGGTACGAGAATGGCTGGTCCGCAATTACGGACTTCCGGTCGTTCTGCGCAGGCTCTATTCTTTTTCAAAGTGGCGGACCAAGCCAAGATCTCTGTACGGGTCCACTAATGATCCCAGGACCGCAAAGGATCTCAGAACCGTAAATGATTCTCAAAATGTACCGCAAATGATCCCCATATTGGACTGCAAATGATTCCGGAGAGAAAATGATCCCGAAAAAAAAGTGAGGAATGGCATGGAGGGTGGAATGGTCAGGATAGAGGATTAATGTGAAGAGCGCTTTAAATTATACATGGATAGGAACCAGTTTCTGCCTCATTATAGTTTAAATTTGCCATATTTTTATTATCGGATACAATCATCAACAACTAACTTCGACGCAATAGCCCTTTTCACGCTTAGTTTTTCTCATTTGCATTACAATGTAATCTAACGTGGATGCGAGGCAATTTCGGGTTAAAACTACAAAATAGCCCGAAATTGCCTCACACACATGCTAGATTATATTGTAATGCAAATGAGAAAAACTAATCGTGAAAAGGGCTATTCTAAACCATAGTTAATAGATGTAGGCTGGTTATGAAACTCGACAAGTTTCTTTGTTTCATGTTTTTGTTCGCTTTTTTGGCCTTGACCCTGCACAAAACCAGACAAAAACACACTTTTTTCGGCAGGATAACCAATCAAAAGCTTCGTCTAATTTATTCGAAATTAACTTGCGAACCAAAAACAAAAGATTGTGCAGGGTCACGGTCGGTTCAACATCAAATTGCGACTGTATTGTTCCTGCTTTTGAAATTCCCAGGGTTTCATAACCAGTCCCTAGATTAATTATGTCTAAACCGATTGTGACCAGGCGCCCGTTTCTCGAGAAGTCGATCGATGACTTTTAGCATGCTTTTTTGAGATAACTAAAAGCGGATTGTGAAACACTTAAACCCTCTCCCTTCTTGAGATAAAGAGGGAATTGTGACATGTGAAAGGTTTAGGGACTTTCGAGAAACGGGCCACTGATCTCTTTGACGAGGCGAAAAGGACGCCACCGGGCCCGGCTAGCAACAATCGTAACATTAATAACTAGAACGCAATGTTTTAGCCTATAAGCTTTGCTTCAACGTGCAACGCTATCATTTGCGTAGACCTGCAATGCTCCACCGCTCTTAAATAAACCTTGTGTGTAGCATTCGAATTTTCTTCCACATCTGGGACAAATTTCTTCTGTTATTTTTTCCTTCGCTGCATTCTTGCTTTAATTCCTGAGCAATGGCTAGCTGGGGATTCTGAGCAGCTATTGGTTCCAGGCTATGGTAATGCAGCTCTGCTTCATGGCCAAGTAAGGCCATATCTCCAGTGGCTTCGTTTCCATAACCAGCTCCAGGGTAGATAATTTTCAATACCGTTTCTCCTAAGCTTGTTACTACCGCCACCGGGATTTCAAACATGTTAATTAGGTCCCATAAAGCAATCCAGTCACCCCATTCACTATCCATAGCCATCCTTCTCAGATAGGTATCCCATGCTCCGTGTTTGATAAATTCTCTGAAATCAGTCCTGTTCGGGGTTGTTTGATTACTACGGAGGTAATTTACCAAGTCACATCGCACTTTTGTGACCCTTCCGAGGCGTATTAGCTAGTCATTCATTGCATGGAATTGACAGTTCCCATCTTTGGGGGTTGGAGGCTGGCGATATGTTAATCCTGCCTTTCCCAATTCCATGTCCAACCTACTTTTTTGGTGATTCACCTTTGTCTGAAGCTTGCTTACCGTTTGCCATCTACTGGCGGGAAAACCTCGTGTGAATCGTTTTCACTGCGCAAGGATGATGCAAGATTTAGTAAATCGCTCGCCATCTCATTTCGAAGATCTTTGTTGAGAGTAAGGTTGCAATGCTTGCCACTCGAAAACAGCAACCGTTTTGTAAAATGACAGGTAAATACACCGCAATTGGTGTCATTCCTTTGCTTTGGACATTGAGGTGTACACTCGCCCCAATTGTCCTCCTGGAAGACAGCTTTATCCTCATTAGAAATACACGGGAGCTCATTTCTCATAAATGTTTCTTTGATTGTATCAAAAATTGTTCGGTAAGTTTCTGTAGTGCAACTACAGGAATCGTAGATGTAAAGGGCATAAATTAACAACACTTATAACGATCAGCAGCCAATGGTGCTCGGCAGGAAGGTGTACAGGTGCCATCAGTTTTTCGTACTCCCACAGAGTGTTGTTGCCTATTTGTTTGGAGTACGTGGAGGTTTCAATCGGTCGATGCAACGAACGATAAAAGTAGGACGTTGCAACTCCCCAGTTTCCTTCTTTAATGTCCTCAGTATTCGTCAAAAATTCAAAATACAAATTAATGGTATCGCCATTAAGCTTTTCACAGGAAAGTATTTGATTTATGCTGGCCTCTAACAAACTGGCATTGCTTGTCATTCGCTTGGCTGGTTGATATATGGACTCTTTGTGATCTCTGAATCTGGCAGTTCGTTTACCATTGCAACTGTTTGCTTTTTGTTGTCTCTCATTTTCTTCCTCTTTCGTGACTGAAGTAACATCATCTACTTTAAACCAGTTCCTTTTGCTTTTCCGTGTCTCTGGGTCATTGTAACTGATCAAATACTTGTGCACGGTGTGATCTGCCTCAATGATAACTCCTTCACAAGTGCTCTTTAGGGAGTTCTTTTTCCCTTGACTATTTTTTTGGAAATGGGAATGCGAATCAAAACAGTTTCTCCTTTATAATAGAGTGAAGGTGGATTTCGCCATAACTCCCGCTTTACCATATACTATGCAGCCTCATTACAAGCATCCAGAGCTTCCTGTCTGATAGCACCTCGTTCGATATCTAGCTCCAATAATTCTTCTCTCTTGCTGTCACCCGTTTCAAAACTGCTGTTATTTTCTTCCAGAACTTCACATTCTTTCTTTCCCACAAGAAACAGTTTATTCCGAATCCTATTCGGTTTTCTACCAAAGTACACTTCAAATGGACTGAGGAATCCCAGAGAACGATGGGGGGATTCATTGTATAGTTGTTGGAAATGTTGAAGGTACTCCACTCAGTTTAGATCGCCGCCGTTATTTATCAAATCAAACCTTAATTTCTCCTTCCACGTTCTGTGTGAGCGCTCGTCTTTTCCTTGCGTTTGAGGACTGTAGGCCGAGCTTTTAACTATGCGAACGTTTAGCGCTTCACAAACAGTCTTTACCACTCCCTTAAATTCCGGACCTTGATCGCTTTGCAAAATTTCTGTGGGGCCGTGCTCTATGTAAATGTCCAAAAGATGCTCTGCCACTTCACTGGTCTCTTTTGTTTGAAGAGGACGCAAGAAAAGAAATCTACTAAAAATATCAATAACAGACATTATGTACTTATATGTGTCACCATCTATATTGCCTGGCAAGCTAACCATACTAACAAGATCCACTTAATGACTTTCTTGTATTTTGGATGCTTTGATTGATCGGAGAGGCACCTTATTATAAAAAAGGGGTGTCACTTTTTGTTGCTGTTTCATTGAATTTAGATTGCGTTGGATAATTCGACGCGATAACCCACAGTAGGTATAAGACATTTGTCTGTTTAGTTTTTTTGCGCCTTCACCTTTAGTTTCGTGGTACGCGGAATTCACAAGCTGAGAGACCTCTGTCTTTTTCACCACAATGCAATTATTTTTCTTTTCGACGATTCGTTTCTTCTTCTGCCCAACTACTGAATCATGGACTTCTTTTAGGTCATAGATATCACTTCTTAACTTTCTATAAACTCGTTGCCTTAAGCCTTGGTCACCTTTCTTAGGCCAGTCGAGAAGTGATTGCCCACCAGATAATATACTGAAAAGAGCATCGTACACGTCACCATCCAAAGGCAGATTTTTTCGCGTTGGCTAGGGATAGAAAGTTGAACCTGTTAGATTTCTTAAAAACTGACCCTTTTCATTTACGGGCAAATAACAAGTATCGCTCTAACGCTAGGCTCGCTGAACATGTTTCGCAAGGTTTGCAACCGCTCGTGCAACTCATGTTTAGCAGACTGTCAATGCGTGCGCACAAAGCTCCAAACCTACCTGGTTTTTTTCTTTTCTCTTCTTGCTTTTTCTTATCATCAACATCGTCAACTCCAAGAACATTCTCAAATGTTACCAATGAAGACACAAAAACGATCAGAAAAAGCAGTTTAGCCATTTCGAGTGCTTGGAAGGCGAAGCTCACAAATGACATCAAATGACACTCGCCAGAGATACACGTGGCAATTCTAAATTCCCACGAGAATTTCGGACTCTGTATGTCGGTTACTGAAACGAGTCTGCCAGATATTTATAACTTTTTCAGTAAAAACTGAAATGGCAATTTTTAGGGATAAATTGTCTTGGGGTGCCAAGGAAATGAGGTTGTCGTGTGTATTGGCTATTGACAACATGAGTTGAGGTCATCTTCAGAATCTCATGAAATTCTGTTGTCAGGTGATCGCATAAATATTCTTCACATTCTCCGTGATCCAATCTGGTTCAATAATTCACCCCAGTGGTCCCGTTCGATGCAATCCTGGCTTTTTTTTTTTTCAACCACTTGCACATTGACACAGAGATTAGAAAGCGGACTCGTACTTCAATATTGGTGTTTGGGGTTCATGGCCAAATTTATATCAAACTACTATCAAATTCCAGATGCAAATAATTCTGGGCCACTAGATTACCCAGTGTGCTTCCCTTGTCGACTTGACAAATCGTCAACACCTCAGTCAATATGGCGGAATGCGAGATATGATGGGAAAAATCATGGCGATGTGTAGCGGCCACAATCCTCATTGAAGTGTTAGTAAATGAAAAAAGAGAAAAGGTAAACGAGGGAAGACTAGGAGTTGGATAAAGAGACGTGAACAGAAAGGATGCTTTAATAACATCGTACAGGAACTGATGATAGAACGATTTACGAACTGATCACAGAGTGTCCTCCTTATTCGCCATCCATTCTCGCGATCCGCGGCGCTGGCCAAGAAGATCGCAGCTGTGGGAAAGAGAATGTTCGCCATCTTGAAAACAGTGGCAAGAAGCACACGCGCGTCAAACGTGTTTCATGTTGCTGTCCAAGCGCGTAGAACATCGTTAACCAAACACGAGAACTAAAGAAACGTTTAACAGTTTCAATGTTTTACTGAATGTTTGACAGCCAAATTTACCCAACTCAATAAAACACGTTAAAGCACTACCAAACAGAGTGGCCAAAAGGCTGTGGTCACCCATTCGCCTGTTTGGACGGGGCTTAACGTATTTTGCATATGCATTAGGCCAATAATAAACAATTATAAATTGGATGAGGTTTTTGTGATATCTAGAATAATAAAGGTGGAGGTAGGGGTTATCGGCTGAGGCTGATAACCCTTACCGAGACCTTGATTATTCTGGATATCACAAAAACAGAATGTAATAATTGTTTTATTATACATTGAACAAAAAAAAATTGATCACAACTGTGACTGGAGCTGATAATATATTTCTAAAAATATCCAAATCAGCGGCACAGAGTTCGACTGACAAAACATTCTAAGCCTTAGACAATATGTGAAAAATTGAAAAAAAGCTGGTTGAGAAAGTAAATAGCAATAAATAGGCCTAACTGAAGAAGTCATATTTTTGCTTCTTCACTGACGGCACGAAACAGAAAGTGCGCGAAGTTGACATGATTACCCTTACAAATCATGCACCGCGGGATGACCTTGAGTGTCCTTGACATGATTATTGTATAATTTGCAGCTTGATGGCGTCACAGGCGCTGATTTCGAAAATTCACTCTACGGTTTCGGCCAATCAGAAAAGAAATAGTGACTTCAATGTATAATAATAACAAAAATCTTCTCATAGAGGTGTCGATCTCCTTTTCCAAGAATTCAAGTGGTTGGAAATACGTTTTTTTTTTCAACGAGGGTCATAGAGGTGTGTCGTTTGATAAGCAAATTTGGGAAGCTACCCTTCATAAAGTAAAATTTTACCACTTTTGGCAATGGTTTTCACTGATTTGTTGACACAGGCATCGCGCCT